>NW_026904028.1:0-364311 GCF_024500275.1 Phycodurus eques
CTGCTGTACACTTTTTTTTATTGTAACTCATAACTTCACTAAGGATGCTTTCCCAGTAAATTCTCTTGCTTTTTCGAGTAAAACTCTCCCCTTTATACTAGTTACAGGCAGTGGTTTGAATCCCAAAGATTTGGTTGGAGTTTTACACACATTTGCAGTTTTTATTGCTTAAAAATGCTTCCCAGCTCCCTCTGCTGTACACTTTTTTTATTGTAACTCATAACTTCAAAAAGGATGCTTTCCCAGTAAATTATCTTGCTTTTTCGAGTAAAACTCTCCCCTTTATACTAGTTGCAGGCAGTGGTTTGAATCCCAAAGCTTTGGTTGGAGTTTTACACACATTTGCAGTTTTTATTAATTGAAAATGCTTCCCAGCGCCTGCTGTACACTTTTTTGATTGTAACTCATAACTTCACAAAGGATGCTTTCCAAGTAAATTCTCTTGCATTTCAGAGTAAAACTCTCCCCTTTACACTTGTTACAGGCAGTGGTTTGAATCCCAAAGCTTTGGTTGGAGTTTTACACATATTTGCAGTTTTTATTGCTTAAAAATGCTTCCCAGCTCAGTTTGCTGTACACTTTTTTTTATTGTAACTCATAACTTCACGAAGGATGCTTTCCCAGGAAATTCTCTTGCTTTTTCGAGTAAAACTCTCCCCTTTATACTAGTTACAGGCAGTGGTTTGAATCCCAAAGCTTTGGTTGGAGTTTTACACACATTTGCAGTTTTTATTGCTTAAAAATGCTTCCCAGCTCCCTCTGCTGTACACTTTTTTTTATTGTAACTCATAACTTCAAAAAGGATGCTTTCCCAGTAAATTATCTTGCTTTTTCGAGTAAAACTCTCCCCTTTATACTAGTTGCAGGCAGTGGTTTGAATCCAAAGCTTTGGTTGGAGTTTTACACACATTTGCAGTTTTTATTGCTTGAAAATGCTTCCCAGCGCCTGCTGTACACTTTTTTTTATTGTAACTCATAACTTCACAAAAGATGCTTTCCAAGTAAATTCTCTTGCATTTCAGAGTAAAACTCTCCCCTTTATACTTGTTACAGGCAGTGGTTTGAATCCCAAAGCTTTGGTTGGAGTTTTACACACATTTGCAGTTTTTATTGCTTAAAAATGCTTCCCAGCTCAGTCTGCTGTACACTTTTTTTTATTGTAACTCATAAATTCACTAAGGATGCTTTCCCAGTAAATTATCTTGGTTTTTAGAGAAGAACTCTCCCCTTTATACTAGTTACAGGCAGTGGTTTGAATCCCAAAGCTATGGTTGGAGTTTTACACACATTTGCAGTTTTTATTGCTTAAAAATGCTTCCCAGCGCCTGCTGTACACTTTTTTGATTGTAACTCATAACTTCACAAAGGATGCTTTCCAAGTAAATTCTCTTGCATTTCAGAGTAAAACTCTCCCCTTTATACTAGTTACAGGCAGTGGTTTGAATCCCAAAGCTTTGGTTGGAGTTTTACACACATTTGCAGTTTTTATTGCTTAAAAATGCTTCCCAGCTCCCTTTGCTGTACACTTTTTTGATTTTGACTCATAACTTCACAAAGGATGCTTTCCCAGTAAATTATCTTGGTTTTTAGAGAAGAACTCTCCCCTTTATACTAGTTACAGGCAGTGGTTTGAATCCCAAAGCTTTGGTTGGAGTTTTACACACATTTGCAGTTTATTTTGCTTAAAAATGCTTCCCAGCGCCTGCTGTACACTTTTTTTATTGTAACTCATAACTTCACAAAGGATGCTTTCCAAATAAATTCTCTTGCATTTCAGAGTAAAACTCTCCCCTTTACACTTGTTACAGGCAGTGGTTTGAATCCCAAAGCTTTGGTTGGAGTTTTACACATATTTGCAGTTTTTATTGCTTAAAAATGCTTCCCAGCTCAGTCTGCTGAACACTTTTTTTTATTGAAACTCATAACTTCACAAAGGATGCTTTCCCAGTAAATTCTCTTGCTTTTTAGAGTAAAACTCTCCCCTTTATACTAAATACAGGCAGTGGTTTGAATCCCAAAGCTTTGGTTGGAGTTTTACACACATTTGCAGTTTTTATTGCTTAAAAACGCTTCCCAGCTCAGTCTGCTGTACACTTTTTTTATTTTGACTCATAACTTCAAAAAGGATGCTTTCCCAGTAAATTATCTTGCTTTTTCGAGTAAAACTCTCCCCTTTATACTAGTTGCAGGCAGTGGTTTGAATCCCAAAGCTTTGGTTGGAGTTTTACGCACATTTGCAGTTTTTATTAATTGAAAATGCTTCCCAGCGCCTGCTGTACACTTTTTTTATTGTAACTCATAACTTCACAAAGGATGCTTTCCAAGTAAATTCTCTTGCATTTCAGAGTAAAACTCTCCCCTTTACACTTGTTACAGGCAGTGGTTTGAATCCCAAAGCTTTGGTTGGAGTTTTACAAATATTTGCAGTTTTTATTGCTTAAAAATGCTTCCCAGCTCAGTTTGCTGTACACTTCTTTTTATTGTAACTCATAACTTCACGAAGGATGCTTTCCCAGTAAATTCTCTTGCTTTTTCGAGTAAAACTCTCCCCTTTATACTAGTTACAGGCAGTGGTTTGAATCCCAAAGCTTTGGTTGGAGTTTTACACACATTTGCAGTTTTTATTGCTTAAAAATGCTTCCTAGCTCCCTCTGCTGTACACTTTTTTTATTGTAACTCATAACTTCACAAAGGATGCTTTCCCAGTAAATTATCTTGCTTTTTCGAGTAAAACTCTCCCCTTTATACTAGTTGCAGGCAGTGGTTTGAATCCCAAAGCTTTGGTTGGAGTTTTACACACATTTGCAGTTTTTATTGCTTAAAAATGCTTCCCAGCTCCCTCTGCTGTACACTTTTTTTATTGTAACTCATAACTTCAAAAAGGATGCTTTCCCAGTAAATTATCTTGCTTTTTCGAGTAAAACTCTCCCCTTTATACTAGTTGCAGGCAGTGGTTTGAATCCCAAAGCTTTGGTTGGAGTTTTACACACATTTGCAGTTTTTATTGCTTGAAAATGCTTCCCAGCGCCTGCTGTACACTTTTTTTTATTGTAACTCATAACTTCACAAAAGATGCTTTCCAAGTAAATTCTCTTGCATTTCAGAGTAAAACTCTCCCCTTTATACTTGTTACAGGCAGTGGTTTGAATCCCAAAGCTTTGGTTGGAGTTTTACACACATTTGCAGTTTTTATTGCTTAAAAATGCTTCCCAGCTCAGTCTGCTGTACACTTTTTTTTATTGTAACTCATAACTTCACTAAGGATGCTTTCCCAGTAAATTATCTTGGTTTTTAGAGAAGAACTCTCCCCTTTATACTAGTTACAGGCAGTGGTTTGAATCCCAAAGCTATGGTTGGAGTTTTACACACATTTGCAGTTTTTATTGCTTAAAAATGCTTCCCAGCGCCTGGTGTACACTTTTTTGATTGTAACTCATAACTTCACAAAGGATGCTTTCCAAGTAAATTCTCTTGCATTTCAGAGTAAAACTCTCCCCTTTATACTAGTTACAGGCAGTGGTTTGAATCCCAAAGCTTTGGTTGGAGTTTTACACACATTTGCAGTTTTTATTGCTTAAAAATGCTTCCCAGCTCCCTTTGCTGTACACTTTTTTTGATTTTGACTCATAACTTCACAAAGGATGCTTTCCCAGTAAATTATCTTGGTTTTTAGAGAAGAACTCTCCCCTTTATACTAGTTACAGGCAGTGGTTTGAATCCCAAAGCTTTGGTTGGAGTTTTACACACATTTGCAGTTTTTTATTGCTTAAAAATGCTTCCCAGCGCCTGCTGTACACTTTTTTTATTGTAACTCATAACTTCACAAAGGATGCTTTCCAAGTAAATTCTCTTGCATTTCAGAGTAAAACTCTCCCCTTTATACTAGTTACAGGCAGTGGTTTGAATCCCAAAGCTTTGGTTGGAGTTTTACACATATTTGCAGTTTTTATTGCTTAAAAATGCTTCCTAGCTCCCTCTGCTGTACACTTTTTTTATTGTAACTCATAACTTCACAAAGGATGCTTTCCCAGTAAATTATCTTGCTTTTTCGAGTAAAACTCTCCCCTTTATACTAGTTGCAGGCAGTGGTTTGAATCCCAAAGCTTTGGTTGGAGTTTTACACACATTTGCAGTTTTTATTGCTTGAAAATGCTTCCCAGCGCATGCTGTACACTTTTTTTATTGTAACTCATAACTTCACAAAGGATGCTTTCCCAGTAAATTCTCTTGCATTTCAGAGTAAAACTCTCCCCTTTATACTTGTTACAGGCAGTGGTTTGAATCCCAAAGCTTTGGTTGGAGTTTTACACACATTTGCAGTTTTTATTGCTTAAAAATGCTTCCCAGCTCAGTCTGCTGAACACTTTTTTTTATTGAAACTCATAACTTCACAAAGGATGCTTTCCCAGTAAATTCTCTTGCTTTTTAGAGTAAAACTCTCCCCTTTATACTAAATTACAGGCAGTGGTTTGAATCCCAAAGCTTTGGTTGGAGTTTTTACACACATTTGCAGTTTTTATTGCTTAAAAACTGCTTCCCAGCTCCCTTTGCTGTACACTTTTTTTGATTTGTACTCATAACTTCAAAAAGGATGCTTTCCCAGTAAATTATCTTGCTTTTTCGAGTAAAACTCTCCCCTTTATACTAGTTGCAGGCAGTGGTTTGAATCCCAAAGCTTTGGTTGGAGTTTTACGCACATTTGCAGTTTTTATTAATTGAAAATGCTTCCCAGCGCCTGCTGTACACTTTTTTTATTGTAACTCATAACTTCACAAAGGATGCTTTCCAAGTAAATTCTCTTGCATTTCAGAGTAAAACTCTCCCCTTTATACTTGTTACAGGCATTGGTTTGAATCCCAAAGCTTCGGTTGGAGTTTTACACACATTTGCAGTTTTTATTGCTTAAGAATGCTTCCCAGCTCCCTCTGCTGTACACTTTTTTGATTTTGACTCATAACTTCACAAAGGATGCTTTCCCAGTAAATTACCTTGGTTTTTAGAGAAGAACTCTCCCCTTTATACTAGTTAGAGGCAGTGGTTTGAATCCCAAAGATTTGGTTGGAGTTTTACACACATTTGCAGTTTTTATTGCTTAAAAATGCTTCCCAGCGCCTGCTGTACACTTTTTTGATTGTAACTCATAACTTCACAAAGGATGCTTTCCCAGTAAATTATCTTGCTTTTTCGAGTACAACTCTCCCCTTTATACTAGTTACAGGCAGTGGTTTGAATCCCAAAGCTTTGGTTGGAGTTTTACACACATTTGCAGTTTTTATTGCTTAAAAATGCTTCCCAGCTCCCTCTGCTGTACACTTTTTTGATTTTGACTCATAACTTCACAAAGGATGCTTTCCCAGTAAATTATCTTGGTTTTTAGAGAAGAACTCTCCGCTTTATACTAGTTACAGGCAGTGGTTTGAATCCCAAAGCTTTGGTTGAAGTTTTACACACATTTGCAGTTTTTTTTGCTTAAAAATGCTTCCCAGCGCCTGCTGTACACTTTTTTTTATTGTAACTCATAACTTCACAAAGGATGCTTTCCAAGTAAATTCTCTTGCATTTCAGAGTAAAACTCTCCCCTTTACACTTGTTACAGGCAGTGGTTTGAATCCCAAAGCTTTGGTTGGAGTTTTACACATATTTGCAGTTTTTATTGCTTGAAAATGCTTCCCAGCGCCTGCTGTACACTTTTTTTTATTGTAACTCATAACTTCACAAAGGATGCTTTCCAAGTAAATTCTCTTGCATTTTCAGAGTAAAACTCTCCCCTTTATTCTTGTTACAGGCAGTGGTTTGAATCCCAAAGCTTTGGTTGGAGTTTTACACACATTTGCAGTTTTTATTGCTTAAAGATGCTTCCCAGCTCAGTCTGCTGTACACTTTTTTTTATTGTAACTCATAACTTCACTAAGGATGCTTTCCCAGTAAATTACCTTGGTTTTTAGAGTAAGAACTATCCCCTTTATACTAGTTAGAGGCAGTGGTTTGAATCCCAAAGCTTTGGTTGGAGTTTTACACACATTTGCATTTTTTATTGCTTAAAAATGCTTCCCAGCTCCCTCTGCTGTACACTTTTTTTATTTGTACTCATAACTTCACAAAGGATGCTTTCCCAGTAAATTATCTTGGCTTTTTAGAGTAAGAACTCTCCCCTTTATACTAGTTACAGGCAGTGGTTTGAATCCCAAAGCTTTGGTTGGAGTTTTACACACATTTGCAGTTTTTATTGCTTAAAAATGCTTCCCAGCTCCCTCTGCTGTACACTTTTTTTATTGTAACTCATAACTTCAAAAAGGATGCTTTCCCAGTAAATTATCTTGCTTTCTCGAGTAAAACTCTCCCCTTTATACTTGTTACAGGCAGTGGTTTGAATCCCAAAGCTTTGGTTGGAGTTTTACACACATTTGCAGTTTTTATTGCTTAAAAATGCTTCCCAGCTCAGTCTGCTGAACACTTTTTTTTATTGTAACTCATAACTTCACTAAGGATGCTTTCCCAGTAAATTCTCTTGCTTTTTCGAGTAAAACTCTCCCCTTTATACTAGTTACAGGCAGTGGTTTGAATCCCAAAGATTTGGTTGGAGTTTTACACACATTTGCAGTTTTTATTGCTTAAAAATGCTTCCCAGCTCCCTCTGCTGTACACTTTTTTTATTGTAACTCATAACTTCAAAAAGGATGCTTTCCCAGTAAATTATCTTGCTTTTTCGAGTAAAACTCTCCCCTTTATACTAGTTGCAGGCAGTGGTTTGAATCCCAAAGCTTTGGTTGGAGTTTTACACACATTTGCAGTTTTTATTAATTGAAAATGCTTCCCAGCGCCTGCTGTACACTTTTTTGATTGTAACTCATAACTTCACAAAGGATGCTTTCCAAGTAAATTCTCTTGCATTTCAGAGTAAAACTCTCCCCTTTACACTTGTTACAGGCAGTGGTTTGAATCCCAAAGCTTTGGTTGGAGTTTTACACATATTTGCAGTTTTTATTGCTTAAAAATGCTTCCCAGCTCAGTTTGCTGTACACTTTTTTTTATTGTAACTCATAACTTCACGAAGGATGCTTTCCCAGGAAATTCTCTTGCTTTTTCGAGTAAAACTCTCCCCTTTATACTAGTTACAGGCAGTGGTTTGAATCCCAAAGCTTTGGTTGGAGTTTTACACACATTTGCAGTTTTTATTGCTTAAAAATGCTTCCCAGCTCCCTCTGCTGTACACTTTTTTTATTGTAACTCATAACTTCAAAAAGGATGCTTTCCCAGTAAATTATCTTGCTTTTTCGAGTAAAACTCTCCCCTTTATACTAGTTGCAGGCAGTGGTTTGAATCCCAAAGCTTTGGTTGGAGTTTTACACACATTTGCAGTTTTTATTGCTTGAAAATGCTTCCCAGCGCCTGCTGTACACTTTTTTTTATTGTAACTCATAACTTCACAAAAGATGCTTTCCAAGTAAATTCTCTTGCTTTTCAGAGTAAAACTCTCCCCTTTATACTTGTTACAGGCAGTGGTTTGAATCCCAAAGCTTTGGTTGGAGTTTTACACACATTTGCAGTTTTTATTGCTTAAAAATGCTTCCCAGCTCAGTCTGCTGTACACTTTTTTTTATTGTAACTCATAACTTCACTAAGGATGCTTTCCCAGTAAATTATCTTGGTTTTTAGAGAAGAACTCTCCCCTTTATACTAGTTACAGGCAGTGGTTTGAATCCCAAAGCTATGGTTGGAGTTTTACACACATTTGCAGTTTTTATTGCTTAAAAATGCTTCCCAGCGCCTGCTGTACACTTTTTTGATTGTAACTCATAACTTCACAAAGGATGCTTTCCAAGTAAATTCTCTTGCATTTTCAGAGTAAAACTCTCCCCTTTATACTAGTTACAGGCAGTGGTTTGAATCCCAAAGCTTTGGTTGGAGTTTTACACACATTTGCAGTTTTTATTGCTTAAAAATGCTTCCCAGCTCCCTTTGCTGTACACTTTTTTGATTTTGACTCATAACTTCACAAAGGATGCTTTCCCAGTAAATTATCTTGGTTTTTAGAGAAGAACTCTCCCCTTTATACTAGTTACAGGCAGTGGTTTGAATCCCAAAGCTTTGGTTGGAGTTTTACACACATTTGCAGTTTTTTTTGCTTAAAAATGCTTCCCAGCGCCTGCTGTACACTTTTTTTATTGTAACTCATAACTTCACAAAGGATGCTTTCCAAATAAATTCTCTTGCATTTCAGAGTAAAACTATCCCCTTTACACTTGTTACAGGCAGTGGTTTGAATCCCAAAGCTTTGGTTGGAGTTTTACACATATTTGCAGTTTTTATTGCTTAAAAATGCTTCCTAGCTCCCTCTGCTGTACACTTTTTTTATTGTAACTCATAACTTCACAAAGGATGCTTTCCCAGTAAATTATCTTGCTTTTTCGAGTAAAACTCTCCCCTTTATACTAGTTGCAGGCAGTGGTTTGAATCCCAAAGCTTTGGTTGGAGTTTTACACACATTTGCAGTTTTTATTGCTTGAAAATGCTTCCCAGCGCATGCTGTACCCTTTTTTTATTGTAACTCATAACTTCACAAAGGATGCTTTCCCAGTAAATTCTCTTGCATTTCAGAGTAAAACTCTCCCCTTTATACTTGTTACAGGCAGTGGTTTGGAATCCCAAAGCTTTGGTTGGAGTTTTACACACATTTGCAGTTTTTATTGCTTAAAAATGCTTCCCAGCTCAGTCTGCTGAACACTTTTTTTTATTGAAACTCATAACTTCACAAAGGATGCTTTCCCAGTAAATTCTCTTGCTTTTTAGAGTAAAACTCTCCCCTTTATACTAATTACAGGCAGTGGTTTGAATCCCAAAGCTTTGGTTGGAGTTTTACACACATTTGCAGTTTTTATTGCTTAAAAATGCTTCCTAGCTCCCTCTGCTGTACACTTTTTTTATTTGACTCATAACTTCAAAAAGGATGCTTTCCCAGTAAATTATCTTGCTTTTTCGAGTAAAACTCTCCCCTTTATACTAGTTGCAGGCAGTGGTTTGAATCCCAAAGCTTTGGTTGGAGTTTTACGCACATTTGCAGTTTTTATTAATTGAAAATGCTTCCCAGCGCCTGCTGTACACTTTTTTTATTGTAACTCATAACTTCACAAAGGATGCTTTCCAAGTAAATTCTCTTGCATTTTCAGAGTAAAACTCTCCCCTTTATACTTAGTTACAGGCATTGGTTTGAATCCCAAAGCTTCGGTTGGAGTTTTACACACATTTGCAGTTTTTATTGCTTAAGAATGCTTCCCAGCTCCCTCTGCTGTACACTTTTTTGATTTTGACTCATAACTTCACAAAGGATGCTTTCCCAGTAAATTACCTTGGTTTTTAGAGAAGAACTCTCCCCTTTATACTAGTTAGAGGCAGTGGTTTGAATCCCAAAGATTTGGTTGGAGTTTTACACACATTTGCAGTTTTTATTGCTTAAAAATGCTTCCCAGCGCCTGCTGTACACTTTTTTGATTGTAACTCATAACTTCACAAAGGATGCTTTCCCAGTAAATTATCTTGCTTTTTCGAGTAAAACTCTCCCCTTTATACTAGTTACAGGCAGTGGTTTGAATCCCAAAGCTTTGGTTGGAGTTTTACACACATTTGCAGTTTTTATTGCTTAAAAATGCTTCCCAGCTCCCTCTGCTGTACACTTTTTTTATTGTAACTCATAACTTCACAAAGGATGCTTTCCCAGTAAATTCTCTTGCTTTTTAGAGTAAAACTGTCCCCTTTAGATTAGTTGCAGGCAGTGGTTTGAATCCCAAAGCTTTGGTTGGAGTTTTACACACATTTGCAGTTTTTATTAATTGAAAATGCTTCCCAGCGCCTGCTGTACACTTTTTTTATTGTAACTCATAACTTCACAAAGGATGCTTTCCAAGTAAATTCTCTTGCATTTCAGAGTAAAACTCTCCCCTTTATACTTGTTACAGGCAGTGGTTTGAATCCCAAAGCTTCGGTTGGAGTTTTACACACATTTGCAGTTTTTATTGCTTAAAAATGCTTTTCAGCGCCTGCTGTACACTTTTTTGATTGTAACTCATAACGTCACAAAGGATGCTTTCCCAGTAAATTATCTTGCTTTTTCGAGTAAAACTCTCCCCTTTATACTAGTTACAGGCAGTGGTTTGAATCCCAAAGCTTTGGTTGGAGTTTTACACACATTTGCAGTTTTTATTGTTTAAAAATGCTTCCCAGCTCCCTCTGCTGTACACTTTTTTGATTTTGACTCATAACTTCACAAAGGATGCTTTCCCAGTAAATTATCTTGGTTTTTAGAGAAGAACTCTCCCCTTTATACTAGTTACAGGCAGTGGTTTGAATCCCAAAGCTTTGGTTGGAGTTTTACACACATTTGCAGTTTTTTTTTGCTTAAAAATGCTTCCCAGCGCCTGCTGTACACTTTTTTTATTGTAACTCATAACTTCATAAAGGATGCTTTCCAAGTAAATTATCTTGCATTTCAGAGTAAAACTCTCCCCTTTACACTTGTTACAGGCAGTGGTTTGAATCCCAAAGCTTTGGTTGGAGTTTTACAAATATTTGCAGTTTTTATTGCTTAAAAATGCTTCCCAGCTCAGTTTGCTGTACACTTCTTTTTATTGTAACTCATAACTTCACGAAGGATGCTTTCCCAGTAAATTCTCTTGCTTTTTCGAGTAAAACTCTCCCCTTTATACTAGTTACAGGCAGTGGTTTGAATCCCAAAGCTTTGGTTGGAGTTTTACACACATTTGCAGTTTTTATTGCTTAAAAATGCTTCCCAGCTCCCTCTGCTGTACACTTTTTTTATTGTAACTCATAACTTCAAAAAGGATGCTTTCCCAGTAAATTATCTTGCTTTTTCGAGTAAAACTCTCCCCTTTATACTAGTTGCAGGCAGTGGTTTGAATCCCAAAGCTTTGGTTGGAGTTTTACACACATTTGCAGTTTTTATTAATTGAAAATGCTTCCCAGCGCCTGCTGTCCACTTTTTTTATTGTAACTCATAACTTCACAAAGGATCCTTTCCAAGTAAATTCTCTTGCATTTCAGAGTAAAACTCTCCCCTTTATACTTGTTACAGGCATTGGTTTGAATCCCAAAGCTTCGGTTGGAGTTTTACACACATTTGCAGTTTTTATTGCTTAAAAATGCTTCCCAGCTCCCTCTGCTGTACACTTTTTTGATTTTGACTCATAACTTCACAAAGGATGCTTTCCCAGTAAATTACCTTGGTTTTTAGAGAAGAACTCTCCCCTTTATACTAGTTAGAGGCAGTGGTTTGAATCCCAAAGCTTTGGTTGGAGTTTTACACACATTTGCAGTTTTTATTGCTTAAAAATGCTTCCCAGCGCCTGCTGTACACTTTTTTGATTGTAACTCATAACTTCACAAAGGATGCTTTCCCAGTAAATTATCTTGCTTTTTCGAGTAAAACTCTCCCCTTTATACTAGTTACAGGCAGTGGTTTGAATCCCAAAGCTTTGGTTGGAGTTTTACACACATTTGCAGTTTTTATTGCTTAAAAATGCTTCCCAGCTCCCTCTGCTGTACACTTTTTTGATTTTGACTCATAACTTCACAAAGGATGCTTTCCCAGTAAATTATCTTGGTTTTTAGAGAAGAACTCTCCCCTTTATACTAGTTACAGGCAGTGGTTTGAATCCCAAAGCTTTGGTTGGAGTTTTACACACATTTGCAGTTTTTTTTGCTTAAAAATACTTCCCAGCGCCTGCTGTACACTTTTTTTATTGTAACTCATAACTTCACAAAGGATGCTTTCCAAGTAAATTCTCTTGCATTTCAGAGTAAAACTCTCCCCTTTACACTAGTTGCAGGCAGTGGTTTGAATCCCAAAGCTTTGGTTGGAGTTTTACACATATTTGCAGTTTTTATTGCTTAAAAATGCTTCGCAGCTCAGTTTGCTGTACACCTTTTTTTATTGTAACTCATAACTTCACGAAGGATGCTTTCCCAGTAAATTCTCTTGCTTTTTCGAGTAAAACTCTCCCCTTTATACTAGTTACAGGCAGTGGTTTGAATCCCAAAGCTTTGGTTGGAGTTTTACACACATGTGCAGTTTTTATTGCTTAAAAATGCTTCCCAGCTCTCTCTGCTGTACACTTTTTTTATTGTAACTCATAACTTCAAAAAGGATGCTTTCCCAGTAAATTATCTTGCTTTTTTGAGTAAAACTCTCCCCTTTATACTAGTTGCAGGCAGTGGTTTGAATCCCAAAGCTTTGGTTGGAGTTTTACACACATTTGCAGTTTTTATTGCTTGAAAATGCTTCCCAGCGCATGCTGTACACTTTTTTTTATTGTAACTCATAACTTCACAAAGGATGCTTTCCAAGTAAATTCTCTGGCATTTCAGAGTAAAACTCTCCCCTTTATACTTGTTACAGGCAGTGGTTTGAATCCCAAAGCTTTGGTTGGAGTTTTACACACATTTGCAGTTTTTATTGCTTAAAAATGCTTCCCAGCTCAGTCTGCTGAACACTTTTTTTTATTGTAACTCATAACTTCACTAAGGATGCTTTCCCAGTAAATTCTCTTGCTTTTTCGAGTAAAACTCTCCCCTTTATACTAGTTACAGGCAGTGGTTTGAATCCCAAAGATTTGGTTGGAGTTTTACACACATTTGCAGTTTTTATTGCTTAAAAATGCTTCCCAGCTCCCTCTGCTGTACACTTTTTTTATTGTAACTCATAACTTCAAAAAGGATGCTTTCCCAGTAAATTATCTTGCTTTTTTGAGTAAAACTCTCCCCTTTATACTAGTTGCAGGCAGTGGTTTGAATCCCAAAGCTTTGGTTGGAGTTTTACACACATTTGCAGTTTTTATTAATTGAAAATGCTTCCCAGCGCCTGCTGTACACTTTTTTTATTGTAACTCATAACTTCACAAAGGATGCTTTCCCAGTAAATTATCTTGCTTTTTCGAGTAAAACTCTCCCCTTTATACTAGTTACAGGCATTGGTTTGAATCCCAAAGCTTTGGTTGGAGTTTTACACATATTTGCAGTTTTTATTGCTTAAAAATGCTTCGCAGCTCAGTTTGCTGTACACCTTTTTTTATTGTAACTCATAACTTCACGAAGGATGCTTTCCCAGTAAATTCTCTTGCTTTTTCGAGTAAAACTCTCCCCTTTATACTAGTTACAGGCAGTGGTTTGAATCCCAAAGCTTTGGTTGGAGTTTTACACACATGTGCAGTTTTTATTGCTTAAAAATGCTTCCCAGCTCCCTCTGCTGTACACTTTTTTTATTGTAACTCATAACTTCAAAAAGGATGCTTTCCCAGTAAATTATCTTGCTTTTTCGAGTAAAACTCTCCCCTTTATACTAGTTGCAGGCAGTGGTTTGAATCCCAAAGCTTTGGTTGGAGTTTTACACACATTTGCAGTTTTTATTGCTTGAAAATGCTTCCCAGCGCATGCTGTACACTTTTTTTTATTGTATCTCATAACTTCACAAAGGATGCTTTCCAAGTAAATTCTCTGGCATTTCAGAGTAAAACTCTCCCCTTTATACTAGTTGCAGGCAGTGGTTTGAATCCCAAAGCTTTGGTTGGAGTTTTACACACATTTGCAGTTTTAATTAATTGAAAATGCTTCCCAGCGCCTGCTGTACACTTTTTTTATTGTAACTCATAACTTCACAAAGGATGCTTTCCCAGTAAATTATCTTGCTTTTTCGAATAAAACTCTCCCCTTTATACTAGTTACAGGCATTGGTTTGAATCCCAAAGCTTTGGTTGGAGTTTTACACATATTTGCAGTTTTTATTGCTTAAAAATGCTTCGCAGCTCAGTTTGCTGTACACCTTTTTTTATTGTAACTCATAACTTCACGAAGGATGCTTTCCCAGTAAATTCTCTTGCTTTTTCGAGTAAAACTCTCCCCTTTATACTTGTTACAGGCAGTGGTTTGAATCCCAAAGCTTTGGTTGGAGTTTTACACACATTTGCAGTTTTTATTGCTTAAAAATGCTTCCCAGCTCAGTCTGCTGAATACTTTTTTTTATTGTAACTCATAACTTCACTAAGGATGCTTTCCCAGTAAATTCTCTTGCTTTTTCGAGTAAAACTCTCCCCTTTATACTAGTTACAGGCAGTGGTTTGAATCCCAAAGATTTGGTTGGAGTTTTACACACATTTGCAGTTTTTATTGCTTAAAAATGCTTCCCAGCTCCCTCTGCTGTACACTTTTTTTATTGTAACTCATAACTTCAAAAAGGATGCTTTCCCAGTAAATTATCTTGCTTTTTTGAGTAAAACTCTCCCCTTTATACTAGTTGCAGGCAGTGGTTTGAATCCCAAAGCTTTGGTTGGAGTTTTACACACATTTGCAGTTTTTATTAATTGAAAATGCTTCCCAGCGCCTGCTGTACACTTTTTTTATTGTAACTCATAACTTCACAAAGGATGCTTTCCCAGTAAATTATCTTGCTTTTTCGAGTAAAACTCTCCCCTTTATACTAGTTACAGGCATTGGTTTGAATCCCAAAGCTTTGGTTGGAGTTTTACACATATTTGCAGTTTTTATTGCTTAAAAATGCTTCGCAGCTCAGTTTGCTGTACACCTTTTTTTATTGTAACTCATAACTTCACGAAGGATGCTTTCCCAGTAAATTCTCTTGCTTTTTCGAGTAAAACTCTCCCCTTTATACTAGTTACAGGCAGTGGTTTGAATCCCAAAGCTTTGGTTGGAGTTTTACACACATGTGCAGTTTTTATTGCTTAAAAATGCTTCCCAGCTCCCTCTGCTGTACACTTTTTTTATTGTAACTCATAACTTCAAAAAGGATGCTTTCCCAGTAAATTATCTTGCTTTTTCGAGTAAAACTCTCCCCTTTATACTAGTTGCAGGCAGTGGTTTGAATCCCAAAGCTTTGGTTGGAGTTTTACACACATTTGCAGTTTTTATTGCTTGAAAATGCTTCCCAGCGCATGCTGTACACTTTTTTTTATTGTAATCTCATAACTTCACAAAGGATGCTTTCCAAGTAAATTCTCTTGCATTTCAGAGTAAAACTCTCCCCTTTATACTAGTTGCAGGCAGTGGTTTGAATCCCAAAGCTTTGGTTGGAGTTTTACACACATTTGCAGTTTTTAATTAATTGAAAATGCTTCCCAGCGCCTGCTGTACACTTTTTTTATTGTAACTCATAACTTCACAAAGGATGCTTTCCCAGTAAATTATCTTGCTTTTTCGAATAAAACTCTCCCCTTTATACTAGTTACAGGCATTGGTTTGAATCCCAAAGCTTTGGTTGGAGTTTTACACATATTTGCAGTTTTTATTGCTTAAAAATGCTTCGCAGCTCAGTTTGCTGTACACCTTTTTTTATTGTAACTCATAACTTCACGAAGGATGCTTTCCCAGTAAATTCTCTTGCTTTTTCGAGTAAAACTCTCCCCTTTATACTAGTTACAGGCAGTGGTTTGAATCCCAAAGCTTTGGTTGGAGTTTTACACACATTTGCAGTTTTTATTGCTTAAAAATGCTTCCCAGCTCCCTCTGCTGTACACTTTTTTTATTGTAACTCATAACTTCAAAAAGGATGCTTTCCCAGTAAATTATCTTGCTTTTTCGAGTAAAACTCTCCCCTTTATACTAGTTGCAGGCAGTGGTTTGAATCCCAAAGCTTTGGTTGGAGTTTTACACACATTTGCAGTTTTTATTGCTTGAAAATGCTTCCCAGCGCATGCTGTACACTTTTTTTTATTGTAACTCATAACTTCACAAAGGATGCTTTCCAAGTAAATTCTCTGGCATTTCAGAGTAAAACTCTCCCCTTTATACTTGTTACAGGCAGTGGTTTGAATCCCAAAGCTTTGGTTGGAGTTTTACACACATTTGCAGTTTTTATTGCTTAAAAATGCTTCCCAGCTCAGTCTGCTGAACACTTTTTTTTATTGTAACTCATAACTTCACTAAGGATGCTTTCCCAGTAAATTCTCTTGCTTTTTCGAGTAAAACTCTCCCCTTTATACTAGTTACAGGCAGTGGTTTGAATCCCAAAGATTTGGTTGGAGTTTTACACACATTTGCAGTTTTTATTGCTTAAAAATGCTTCCCAGCTCCCTCTGCTGTACACTTTTTTTATTGTAACTCATAACTTCACAAAGGATGCTTTCCCAGTAAATTATCTTGCTTTTTCGAGTAAAACTCTCCCCTTTATACTAGTTGCAGGCAGTGGTTTGAATCCCAAAGCTTTGGTTGGAGTTTTACACACATTTGCAGTTTTTATTGCTTGAAAATGCTTCCCAGCGCATGCTGTACACTTTTTTTATTGTAACTCATAACTTCACAAAGGATGCTTTCCAAGTAAATTCTCTTGCATTTTCAGAGTAAAACTCTCCCCTTTATACTTGTTACAGGCAGTGGTTTGAATCCCAAAGCTTTGGTTGGAGTTTTACACACATTTGCAGTTTTTATTGCTTAAAAATGCTTCCCAGCTCAGTCTGCTGTAACACTTTTTTTTATTGTAACTCATAACTTCACTAAGGATGCTTTCCCAGTAAATTCTCTTGCTTTTTCGAGTAAAACTCTCCCCTTTATACTAGTTACAGGCAGTGGTTTGAATCCCAAAGCTTCGGTTGGAGTTTTACACACATTTGCAGTTTTTATTGCTTAAAAATGCTTCCCAGCTCCCTCTGCTGTACACTTTTTTGATTTTGACTCATAACTTCACAAAGGATGCTTTCCCAGTAAATTACCTTGGTTTTTAGAGAAGAACTCTCCCCTTTATACTAGTTAGAGGCAGTGGTTTGAATCCCAAAGCTTTGGTTGGAGTTTTACACACATTTGCAGTTTTTATTGCTTAAAAATGCTTCCCAGCGCCTGCTGTACACTTTTTTGATTGTAACTCATAACTTCACAAAGGATGCTTTCCCAGTAAATGATCTTGCTTTTTCGAGTAAAACTCTCCCCTTTATACTAGTTGCAGGCAGTGGTTTGAATCCCAAAGCTTTGGTTGGAGTTTTACACACATTTGCAGTTTTTATTGCTTGAAAATGCTTCCCAGCGCATGCTGTACACTTTTTTTTTATTGTAATTCATAACTTCACAAAGGATGCTTTCCAAGTAAATTCTCTTGCATTTCAGAGTAAAACTCTCCCCTTTATACTTGTTACAGGCAGTGGTTTGAATCCCAAAGCTTTGGTTGGAGTTTTACACACATTTGCAGTTTTTATAGCTTAAAAATGCTTCCCAGCGCCTGCTGTACACTTTTTTTTATTGTAACTCATAACTTCACAAAGGATGCTTTCCAAGTAAATTCTCTTGCATTTCAGAGAAAAACTCTCCCCTTTACACTTGTTACAGGCAGTGGTTTGAATCCCAAAGCTTTGGTTGGAGTTTTACACATATTTGCAGTTTTTATTGCTTAAAAATGCTTCCCAGCTCAGTTTGCTGTACACTTTTTTTTATTGTAACTCATAACTTCACGAAGGATCCTTTCCCAGTAAATTCTCTTGCTTTTTCGAGTAAAACTCTCCCCTTTATACTAGTTACAGGCAGTGGTTTGAATCCCAAAGCTTTGGTTGGAGTTTTACACACATTTGCAGTTTTTATTGCTTAAAAATGCTTCCCAGCTCCCTCTGCTGTACACTTTTTTTATTGTAACTCATAACTTCAAAAAGGATGCTTTCCCAGTAAATGATCTTGCTTTTTCGAGTAAAACTCTCCCCTTTATACTAGTTACAGGCAGTGGTTTGAATCCCAAAGCTTTGGTTGGAGTTTTACACACATTTGCAGTTTTTATTGCTTGAAAATGCTTCCCAGCGCATGCTGTACACTTTTTTTTATTGTAACTCATAACTTCACAAAGGATGCTTTCCAAGTAAATTCTCTTGCATTTCAGAGTAAAACTCTCCCCTTTATACTTGTTACAGGCAGTGGTTTGAATCCCAAAGCTTTGGTTGGAGTTTTACACACATTTGCAGTTTTTATTGCTTAAAAATGCTTCCCAGCTCCCTCTGCTGAACATTTTTTTATTTTGACTCATAACTTCACAAAGGATGCTTTCCCAGTAAATTCTCTTGCTTTTTAGAGTAAAACTGTCCCCTTTATACTAGTTGCAGGCAGTGGTTTGAATCCCAAAGCTTTGGTTGGAGTTTTACACACATTTGCAGTTTTTATTGCTTAAAAATGCTTCCTAGCTCCCTCTGCTGTACACTTTTTTTATTGTAACTCATAACTTCACAAAGGATGCTTTCCCAGTAAATTATCTTGCTTTTTCGAGTAAAACTCTCCCCTTTATACTAGTTACAGGCATTGGTTTGAATCCCAAAGCTTCGGTTGGAGTTTTACACACATTTGCAGTTTTTATTGCTTAAAAATGCTTCCCAGCTCCCTCTGCTGTACACTTTTTTGATTTTGACTCATAACTTCACAAAGGATGCTTTCCCAGTAAATTACCTTGGTTTTTAGAGAAGAACTCTCCCCTTTATACTAGTTAGAGGCAGTGGTTTGAATCCCAAAGCTTTGGTTGGAGTTTTACACACATTTGCAGTTTTTATTGCTTAAAAATGCTTCCCAGCGCCTGCTGTACACTTTTTTGATTGTAACTCATAACTTCACAAAGGATGCTTTCCCAGTAAATGATCTTGCTTTTTCGAGTAAAACTCTCCCCTTTATACTAGTTGCAGGCAGTGGTTTGAATCCCAAAGCTTTGGTTGGAGTTTTACACACATTTGCAGTTTTTATTGCTTGAAAATGCTTCCCAGCGCATGCTGTACACTTTTTTTTATTGTAACTCATAACTTCACAAAGGATGCTTTCCAAGTAAATTCTCTTGCATTTCAGAGTAAAACTCTCCCCTTTATACTTGTTACAGGCAGTGGTTTGAATCCCAAAGCTTTGGTTGGAGTTTTACACACATTTGCAGTTTTTATTGCTTAAAAATGCTTCCCAGCTCCCTCTGCTGAACATTTTTTTATTTTGACTCATAACTTCACAAAGGATGCTTTCCCAGTAAATTCTCTTGCTTTTTAGAGTAAAACTCTCCCCTTTAGATTAGTTGCAGGCAGTGGTTTGAATCCCAAAGCTTTGGTTGGAGTTTTACACACATTTGCAGTTTTTATTGCTTAAAAATGCTTCCCAGCGCCTGCTGTACACTTTTTTTATTGTAACTCATAACTTCACAAAGGATGCTTTCCAAGTAAATTCTCTTGCATTTCAGAGAAAAACTCTCCCCTTTACACTTGTTACAGGCAGTGGTTTGAATCCCAAAGCTTTGGTTGGAGTTTTACACATATTTGCAGTTTTTATTGCTTAAAAATGCTTCCCAGCTCAGTTTGCTGTACACTTTTTTTTATTGTAACTCATAACTTCACGAAGGATCCTTTCCCAGTAAATTCTCTTGCTTTTTCGAGTAAAACTCTCCCCTTTATACTAGTTACAGGCAGTGGTTTGAATCCCAAAGCTTTGGTTGGAGTTTTACACACATTTGCAGTTTTTATTGCTTAAAAATGCTTCCCAGCTCCCTCTGCTGTACACTTTTTTTATTGTAACTCATAACTTCAAAAAGGATGCTTTCCCAGTAAATGATCTTGCTTTTTCGAGTAAAACTCTCCCCTTTATACTAGTTACAGGCAGTGGTTTGAATCCCAAAGCTTTGGTTGGAGTTTTACACACATTTGCAGTTTTTATTGCTTGAAAATGCTTCCCAGCGCATGCTGTACACTTTTTTTATTGTAACTCATAACTTCACAAAGGATGCTTTCCAAGTAAATTCTCTTGCATTTCAGAGTAAAACTCTCCCCTTTATACTTGTTACAGGCAGTGGTTTGAATCCCAAAGCTTTGGTTGGAGTTTTACACACATTTGCAGTTTTTATTGCTTAAAAATGCTTCCCAGCTCCCTCTGCTGAACATTTTTTTATTTTGACTCATAACTTCACAAAGGATGCTTTCCCAGTAAATTCTCTTGCTTTTTAGAGTAAAACTGTCCCCTTTATACTAGTTGCAGGCAGTGGTTTGAATCCCAAAGCTTTGGTTGGAGTTTTACACACATTTGCAGTTTTTATTGCTTAAAAATGCTTCCTAGCTCCCTCTGCTGTACACTTTTTTTATTGTAACTCATAACTTCACAAAGGATGCTTTCCAAGTAAATTCTCTTGCATTTCAGAGTAAAACTCTCCCCTTTACACTTGTTACAGGCAGTGGTTTGAATCCCAAAGCTTTGGTTGGAGTTTTACACATATTTGCAGTTTTTATTGCTTAAAAATGCTTCCCAGCTCAGTTTGCTGTACACTTTTTTTTATTGTAACTCATAACTTCACGAAGGATGCTTTCCCAGTAAATTCTCTTGGTTTTTCGAGTAAAACTCTCCCCTTTATACTAGTTACAGGCAGTGGTTTGAATCCCAAAGCTTTGGTTGGAGTTTTACACACATTTGCAGTTTTTATTGCTTAAAAATGCTTCCTAGCTCCCTCTGCTGTACACTTTTTTTATTGTAACTCATAACTTCACAAAGGATGCTTTCCCAGTAAATTATCTTGCTTTTTCGAGTAAAACTCTCCCCTTTATACTAGTTGCAGGCAGTGGTTTGAATCCCAAAGCTTTGGTTGGAGTTTTACACACATTTGCAGTTTTTATTGCTTAAAAATGCTTCCCAGCTCCCTCTGCTGTACACTTTTTTTATTGTAACTCATAACTTCAAAAAGGATGCTTTCCCAGTAAATTATCTTGCTTTTTCGAGTAAAACTCTCCCCTTTATACTTGTTACAGGCAGTGGTTTGAATCCCAAAGCTTTGGTTGGAGTTTTACACACATTTGCAGTTTTTATTGCTTAAAAATGCTTCCCAGCTCAGTCTGCTGAACACTTTTTTTTATTGTAACTCATAACTTCACTAAGGATGCTTTCCCAGTAAATTCTCTTGCTTTTTCGAGTAAAACTCTCCCCTTTATACTAGTTACAGGCAGTGGTTTGAATCCCAAAGATTTGGTTGGAGTTTTACACACATTTGCAGTTTTTATTGCTTAAAAATGCTTCCCAGCTCCCTCTGCTGTACACTTTTTTTATTGTAACTCATAACTTCAAAAAGGATGCTTTCCCAGTAAATTATCTTGCTTTTTCGAGTAAAACTCTCCCCTTTATACTAGTTGCAGGCAGTGGTTTGAATCCCAAAGCTTTGGTTGGAGTTTTACACACATTTGCAGTTTTTATTAATTGAAAATGCTTCCCAGCGCCTGCTGTACACTTTTTTTATTGTAACTCATAACTTCACAAAGGATGCTTTCCAAGTAAATTCTCTTGCATTTCAGAGTAAAACTCTCCCCTTTATACTTGTTAAAGGCATTGGTTTGAATCCCAAAGCTTCGGTTGGAGTTTTACACACATTTGCAGTTTTTATTGCTTAAAAATGCTTCCCAGCTCCCTCTGCTGTACACTTTTTTGATTTTGACTCATAACTTCACAAAGGATGCTTTCCCAGTAAATTACCTTGGTTTTTAGAGAAGAACTCTCCCCTTTATACTAGTTAGAGGCAGTGGTTTGAATCCCAAAGCTTTGGTTGGAGTTTTACACACATTTGCAGTTTTTATTGCTTAAAAATGCTTCCCAGCGCCTGCTGTACACTTTTTTGATTGTAACTCATAACTTCACAAAGGATGCTTTCCCAGTAAATTATCTTGCTTTTTCGAGTAAAACTCTCCCCTTTATACTAGTTACAGGCAGTGGTTTGAATCCCAAAGCTTTGGTTGGAGTTTTACACACATTTGCAGTTTTTATTGCTTAAAAATGCTTCCCAGCTCCCTCTGCTGTACACTTTTTTGATTTTGACTCATAACTTCACAAAGGATGCTTTCCCAGTAAATTATCTTGGTTTTTAGAGAAGAACTCTCCCCTTTATACTAGTTACAGGCAGTGGTTTGAATCCCAAAGCTTTGGTTGGAGTTTTACACACATTTGCAGTTTTTTTTGCTTAAAAATGCTTCCCAGCGCCTGCTGTACACTTTTTTTATTGTAACTCATAACTTCACAAAGGATGCTTTCCAAGTAAATTCTCTTGCATTTCAGAGAAAAACTCTCCCCTTTACACTTGTTACAGGCAGTGGTTTGAATCCCAAAGCTTTGGTTGGAGTTTTACACATATTTGCAGTTTTTATTGCTTAAAAATGCTTCCCAGCTCAGTTTGCTGTACACTTTTTTTTATTGTAACTCATAACTTCACGAAGGATGCTTTCCCAGTAAATTCTCTTGCTTTTTCGAGTAAAACTCTCCCCTTTATACTAGTTACAGGCAGTGGTTTGAATCCCAAAGCTTTGGTTGGAGTTTTACACACATTTGCAGTTTTTATTGCTTAAAAATGCTTCCCAGCTCCCTCTGCTGTACACTTTTTTTATTGTAACTCATAACTTCAAAAAGGATGCTTTCCCAGTAAATGATCTTGCTTTTTCGAGTAAAACTCTCCCCTTTATACTAGTTGCAGGCAGTGGTTTGAATCCCAAAGCTTTAGTTGGAGTTTTACACACATTTGCAGTTTTTATTGCTTGAAAATGCTTCCCAGCGCATGCTGTACACTTTTTTTTATTGTAACTCATAACTTCACAAAGGATGCTTTCCAAGTAAATTCTCTTGCATTTCAGAGTAAAACTCTCCCCTTTATACTTGTTACAGGCAGTGGTTTGAATCCCAAAGCTTTGGTTGGAGTTTTACACACATTTGCAGTTTTTATTGCTTAAAAATGCTTCCTAGCTCCCTCTGCTGTACACTTTTTTTATTGTAACTCATAACTTCACAAAGGATGCTTTCCAAGTAAATTCTCTTGCATTTCAGAGTAAAACTCTCCCCTTTACACTTGTTACAGGCAGTGGTTTGAATCCCAAAGCTTTGGTTGGAGTTTTACACATATTTGCAGTTTTTATTGCTTAAAAATGCTTCCCAGCTCAGTTTGCTGTACACTTTTTTTTATTGTAACTCATAACTTCACGAAGGATGCTTTCCCAGTAAATTCTCTTGCTTTTTCGAGTAAAACTCTCCCCTTTATACTAGTTACAGGCAGTGGTTTGAATCCCAAAGCTTTGGTTGGAGTTTTACACACATTTGCAGTTTTTATTGCTTAAAAATGCTTCCTAGCTCCCTCTGCTGTACACTTTTTTTATTGTAACTCATAACTTCACAAAGGATGCTTTCCCAGTAAATTATCTTGCTTTTTCGAGTAAAACTCTCCCCTTTATACTAGTTGCAGGCAGTGGTTTGAATCCCAAAGCTTTGGTTGGAGTTTTACACACATTTGCAGTTTTTATTGCTTAAAAATGCTTCCCAGCTCCCTCTGCTGTACACTTTTTTTATTGTAACTCATAACTTCAAAAAGGATGCTTTCCCAGTAAATTATCTTGCTTTTTCGAGTAAAACTCTCCCCTTTATACTTGTTACAGGCAGTGGTTTGAATCCCAAAGCTTTGGTTGGAAGTTTTACACACATTTGCAGTTTTTATTGCTTAAAAATGCTTCCCAGCTCAGTCTGCTGAACACTTTTTTTTATTGTAACTCATAACTTCACTAAGGATGCTTTCCCAGTAAATTCTCTTGCTTTTTCGAGTAAAACTCTCCCCTTTATACTAGTTACAGGCAGTGGTTTGAATCCCAAAGATTTGGTTGGAGTTTTACACACATTTGCAGTTTTTATTGCTTAAAAATGCTTCCCAGCTCCCTCTGCTGTACACTTTTTTTATTGTAACTCATAACTTCAAAAAGGATGCTTTCCCAGTAAATTATCTTGCTTTTTCGAGTAAAACTCTCCCCTTTATACTAGTTGCAGGCAGTGGTTTGAATCCCAAAGCTTTGGTTGGAGTTTTACACACATTTGCAGTTTTTATTAATTGAAAATGCTTCCCAGCGCCTGCTGTACACTTTTTTTATTGTAACTCATAACTTCACAAAGGATGCTTTCCAAGTAAATTCTCTTGCATTTCAGAGTAAAACTCTCCCCTTTATACTTGTTAAAGGCATTGGTTTGAATCCCAAAGCTTCGGTTGGAGTTTTACACACATTTGCAGTTTTTATTGCTTAAAAATGCTTCCCAGCTCCCTCTGCTGTACACTTTTTTGATTTTGACTCATAACTTCACAAAGGATGCTTTCCCAGTAAATTACCTTGGTTTTTAGAGAAGAACTCTCCCCTTTATACTAGTTAGAGGCAGTGGTTTGAATCCCAAAGCTTTGGTTGGAGTTTTACACACATTTGCAGTTTTTATTGCTTAAAAATGCTTCCCAGCGCCTGCTGTACACTTTTTTGATTGTAACTCATAACTTCACAAAGGATGCTTTCCCAGTAAATTATCTTGCTTTTTCGAGTAAAACTCTCCCCTTTATACTAGTTACAGGCAGTGGTTTGAATCCCAAAGCTTTGGTTGGAGTTTTACACACATTTGCAGTTTTTATTGCTTAAAAATGCTTCCCAGCTCCCTCTGCTGTACACTTTTTTGATTTTGACTCATAACTTCACAAAGGATGCTTTACCAGTAAATTATCTTGGTTTTTAGAGAAGAACTCTCCCCTTTATACTAGTTACAGGCAGTGGTTTGAATCCCAAAGCTTTGGTTGGAGTTTTACACACATTTGCAGTTTTTTTTGCTTAAAAATGCTTCCCAGCGCCTGCTGTACACTTTTTTTATTGTAACTCATAACTTCACAAAGGATGCTTTCCAAGTAAATTCTCTTGCATTTCAGAGTAAAAACTCTCCCCTTTACACTTGTTACAGGCAGTGGTTTGAATCCCAAAGCTTTGGTTGGAGTTTTACACATATTTGCAGTTTTTATTGCTTAAAAATGCTTCCCAGCTCAGTTTGCTGTACACTTTTTTTTATTGTAACTCATAACTTCACGAAGGATGCTTTCCCAGTAAATTCTCTTGCTTTTTCGAGTAAAACTCTCCCCTTTATACTAGTTACAGGCAGTGGTTTGAATCCCAAAGCTTTGGTTGGAGTTTTACACACATTTGCAGTTTTTATTGCTTAAAAATGCTTCCCAGCTCCCTCTGCTGTACACTTTTTTTATTGTAACTCATAACTTCAAAAAGGATGCTTTCCCAGTAAATTATCTTGCTTTTTCGAGTAAAACTCTCCCCTTTATACTAGTTGCAGGCAGTGGTTTGAATCCCAAAGCTTTGGTTGGAGTTTTACACACATTTGCAGTTTTTATTAATTGAAAATGCTTCCCAGCGCCTGCTGTACACTTTTTTTATTGTAACTCATAACTTCACAAAGGATGCTTTCCAAGTAAATTCTCTTGCATTTCAGAGTAAAACTCTCCCCTTTATACTTGTTACAGGCATTGGTTTGAATCCCAAAGCTTCGGTTGGAGTTTTACACACATTTGCAGTTTTTATTGCTTAAAAATGCTTCCCAGCTCCCTCTGCTGTACACTTTTTTGATTTTGACTCATAACTTCACAAAGGATGCTTTCCCAGTAAATTCTCTTGGTTTTTAGAGTAGAACTCTCCCCTTTATACTAGTTAGAGGCAGTGGTTTGAATCCCAAAGCTTTGGTTGGAGTTTTACACACATTTGCAGTTTTTATTGCTTAAAAATGCTTCCCAGCGCCTGCTGTACACTTTTTTGATTGTAACTCATAACTTCACAAAGGATGCTTTCCCAGTAAATTATCTTGCTTTTTCGAGTAAAACTCTCCCCTTTATACTAGTTACAGGCAGTGGTTTGAATCCCAAAGCTTTGGTTGGAGTTTTACACACATTTGCAGTTTTTATTGCTTAAAAATGCTTCCCAGCTCCCTCTGCTGTACACTTTTTTGATTTTGACTCATAACTTCACAAAGGATGCTTTACCAGTAAATTATCTTGGTTTTTAGAGAAGAACTCTCCCCTTTATACTAGTTACAGGCAGTGGTTTGAATCCCAAAGCTTTGGTTGGAGTTTTACACACATTTGCAGTTTTTTTTGCTTAAAAATGCTTCCCAGCGCCTGCTGTACACTTTTTTTATTGTAACTCATAACTTCACAAAGGATGCTTTCCAAGTAAATTCTCTTGCATTTCAGAGAAAAACTCTCCCCTTTACACTTGTTACAGGCAGTGGTTTGAATCCCAAAGCTTTGGTTGGAGTTTTACACATATTTGCAGTTTTTATTGCTTAAAAATGCTTCCCAGCTCAGTTTGCTGTACACTTTTTTTTATTGTAACTCATAACTTCACGAAGGATGCTTTCCCAGTAAATTCTCTTGCTTTTTCGAGTAAAACTCTCCCCTTTATACTAGTTACAGGCAGTGGTTTGAATCCCAAAGCTTTGGTTGGAGTTTTACACACATTTGCAGTTTTTATTGCTTAAAAATGCTTCCCAGCTCCCTCTGCTGTACACTTTTTTTATTGTAACTCATAACTTCAAAAAGGATGCTTTCCCAGTAAATGATCTTGCTTTTTCGAGTAAAACTCTCCCCTTTATACTAGTTGCAGGCAGTGGTTTGAATCCCAAAGCTTTAGTTGGAGTTTTACACACATTTGCAGTTTTTATTGCTTGAAAATGCTTCCCAGCGCATGCTGTACACTTTTTTTTATTGTAACTCATAACTTCACAAAGGATGCTTTCCAAGTAAATTCTCTTGCATTTCAGAGTAAAACTCTCCCCTTTATACTTGTTACAGGCAGTGGTTTGAATCCCAAAGCTTTGGTTGGAGTTTTACACACATTTGCAGTTTTTATTGCTTAAAAATGCTTCCCAGCTCCCTCTGCTGAACATTTTTTTATTTTGACTCATAACTTCACAAAGGATGCTTTCCCAGTAAATTCTCTTGCTTTTTAGAGTAAAACTGTCCCCTTTATACTAGTTGCAGGCAGTGGTTTGAATCCCAAAGCTTTGGTTGGAGTTTTACACACATTTGCAGTTTTTATTGCTTAAAAATGCTTCCTAGCTCCCTCTGCTGTACACTTTTTTTATTGTAACTCATAACTTCACAAAGGATGCTTTCCAAGTAAATTCTCTTGCATTTCAGAGTAAAACTCTCCCCTTTACACTTGTTACAGGCAGTGGTTTGAATCCCAAAGCTTTGGTTGGAGTTTTACACATATTTGCAGTTTTTATTGCTTAAAAATGCTTCCCAGCTCAGTTTGCTGTACACTTTTTTTTATTGTAACTCATAACTTCACGAAGGATGCTTTCCCAGTAAATTCTCTTGCTTTTTCGAGTAAAACTCTCCCCTTTATACTAGTTACAGGCAGTGGTTTGAATCCCAAAGCTTTGGTTGGAGTTTTACACACATTTGCAGTTTTTATTGCTTAAAAATGCTTCCTAGCTCCCTCTGCTGTACACTTTTTTTATTGTAACTCATAACTTCACAAAGGATGCTTTCCCAGTAAATTATCTTGCTTTTTCGAGTAAAACTCTCCCCTTTATACTAGTTGCAGGCAGTGGTTTGAATCCCAAAGCTTTGGTTGGAGTTTTACACACATTTGCAGTTTTTATTGCTTAAAAATGCTTCCCAGCTCCCTCTGCTGTACACTTTTTTTATTGTAACTCATAACTTCAAAAAGGATGCTTTCCCAGTAAATTATCTTGCTTTTTCGAGTAAAACTCTCCCCTTTATACTTGTTACAGGCAGTGGTTTGAATCCCAAAGCTTTGGTTGGAGTTTTACACACATTTGCAGTTTTTATTGCTTAAAAATGCTTCCCAGCTCAGTCTGCTGAACACTTTTTTTTATTGTAACTCATAACTTCAAAAAGGATGCTTTCCCAGTAAATTATCTTGCTTTTTCGAGTAAAACTCTCCCCTTTATACTAGTTGCAGGCAGTGGTTTGAATCCCAAAGCTTTGGTTGGAGTTTTACACACATTTGCAGTTTTTATTAATTGAAAATGCTTCCCAGCGCCTGCTGTACACTTTTTTTATTGTAACTCATAACTTCACAAAGGATGCTTTCCAATTAAATTCTCTTGCATTTCAGAGTAAAACTCTCCCCTTTATACTTGTTAAAGGCATTGGTTTGAATCCCAAAGCTTCGGTTGGAGTTTTACACACATTTGCAGTTTTTATTGCTTAAAAATGCTTCCCAGCTCCCTCTGCTGTACACTTTTTTGATTTTGACTCATAACTTCACAAAGGATGCTTTCCCAGTAAATTACCTTGGTTTTTAGAGAAGAACTCTCCCCTTTATACTAGTTAGAGGCAGTGGTTTGAATCCCAAAGCTTTGGTTGGAGTTTTACACACATTTGCAGTTTTTATTGCTTAAAAATGGTTCCCAGCGCCTGCTGTACACTTTTTTGATTGTAACTCATAACTTCACAAAGGATGCTTTCCCAGTAAATTATCTTGCTTTTTCGAGTAAAACTCTCCCCTTTATACTAGTTACAGGCAGTGGTTTGAATCCCAAAGCTTTGGTTGGAGTTTTACACACATTTGCAGTTTTTATTGCTTAAAAATGCTTCCCAGCTCCCTCTGCTGTACACTTTTTTGATTTTGACTCATAACTTCACAAAGGATGCTTTCCCAGTAAATTATCTTGGTTTTTAGAGAAGAACTCTCCCCTTTATACTAGTTACAGGCAGTGGTTTGAATCCCAAAGCTTTGGTTGGAGTTTTACACACATTTGCAGTTTTTTTTGCTTAAAAATGCTTCCCAGCGCCTGCTGTACACTTTTTTTATTGTAACTCATAACTTCACAAAGGATGCTTTCCAAGTAAATTCTCTTGCATTTCAGAGTAAAACTCTCCCCTTTATACTAGTTACAGGCATTGGTTTGAATCCCAAAGCTTCGGTTGGAGTTATACACACATTTGCAGTTTTTATTGCTTAAAAATGCTTCCCAGCTCCCTCTGCTGTACACTTTTTTGATTTTGACTCATAACTTCACAAAGGATGCTTTCCCAGTAAATTACCTTGGTTTTTAGAGAAGAACTCTCCCCTTTATACTAGTTAGAGGCAGTGGTTTGAATCCCAAAGCTTTGGTTGGAGTTTTACACACATTTGCAGTTTTTATTGCTTAAAAATGCTTCCCAGCGCCTGCTGTACACTTTTTTGATTGTAACTCATAACTTCACAAAGGATGCTTTCCCAGTAAATGATCTTGCTTTTTCGAGTAAAACTCTCCCCTTTATACTAGTTGCAGGCAGTGGTTTGAATCCCAAAGCTTTGGTTGGAGTTTTACACACATTTGCAGTTTTTATTGCTTGAAAATGCTTCCCAGCGCATGCTGTACACTTTTTTTTATTGTAACTCATAACTTCACAAAGGATGCTTTCCAAGTAAATTCTCTTGCATTTCAGAGTAAAACTCTCCCCTTTATACTTGTTACAGGCAGTGGTTTGAATCCCAAAGCTTTGGTTGGAGTTTTACACACATTTGCAGTTTTTATTGCTTAAAAATGCTTCCCAGCTCCCTCTGCTGAACATTTTTTTATTTTGACTCATAACTTCACAAAGGATGCTTTCCCAGTAAATTCTCTTGCTTTTTAGAGTAAAACTCTCCCCTTTAGATTAGTTGCAGGCAGTGGTTTGAATCCCAAAGCTTTGGTTGGAGTTTTACACACATTTGCAGTTTTTATTGCTTAAAAATGCTTCCCAGCGCCTGCTGTACACTTTTTTTATTGTAAGTCATAACTTCACAAAGGATGCTTTCCAAGTAAATTCTCTTGCATTTCAGAGAAAAACTCTCCCCTTTACACTTGTTACAGGCAGTGGTTTGAATCCCAAAGCTTTGGTTGGAGTTTTACACATATTTGCAGTTTTTATTGCTTAAAAATGCTTCCCAGCTCAGTTTGCTGTACACTTTTTTTTATTGTAACTCATAACTTCACGAAGGATGCTTTCCCAGTAAATTCTCTTGCTTTTTCGAGTAAAACTCTCCCCTTTATACTAGTTACAGGCAGTGGTTTGAATCCCAAAGCTTTGGTTGGAGTTTTACACACATTTGCAGTTTTTATTGCTTAAAAATGCTTCCCAGCTCCCTCTGCTGTACACTTTTTTTATTGTAACTCATAACTTCAAAAAGGATGCTTTCCCAGTAAATTATCTTGCTTTTTAGAGTAAAACTGTCCCCTTTATACTAGTTGCAGGCAGTGGTTTGAATCCCAAAGCTTTGGTTGGAGTTTTACACACATTTGCAGTTTTTATTGCTTAAAAATGCTTCCTAGCTCCCTCTGCTGTACACTTTTTTTATTGTAACTCATAACTTCACAAAGGATGCTTTCCAAGTAAATTCTCTTGCATTTCAGAGTAAAACTCTCCCCTTTACACTTGTTCCAGGCAGTGGTTTGAATCCCAAAGCTTTGGTTGGAGTTTTACACATATTTGCAGTTTTTATTGCTTAAAAATGCTTCCCAGCTCAGTTTGCTGTACACTTTTTTTTATTGTAACTCATAACTTCACGAAGGATGCTTTCCCAGTAAATTCTCTTGCTTTTTCGAGTAAAACTCTCCCCTTTATACTAGTTACAGGCAGTGGTTTGAATCCCAAAGCTTTGGTTGGAGTTTTACACACATTTGCAGTTTTTATTGCTTAAAACTGCTTCCTAGCTCCCTCTGCTGTACACTTTTTTTATTGTAACTCATAACTTCACAAAGGATGCTTTCCCAGTAAATTATCTTGCTTTTTCGAGTAAAACTCTCCCCTTTATACTAGTTGCAGGCAGTGGTTTGAATCCCAAAGCTTTGGTTGGAGTTTTACACACATTTGCAGTTTTTATTAATTGAAAATGCTTCCCAGCGCCTGCTGTACACTTTTTTTATTGTAACTCATAACTTCACAAAGGATGCTTTCCCAGGAAATTATCTTGCTTTTTCGAGTAAAACTCTCCCCTTTATACTAGTTACAGGCATTGGTTTGAATCCCAAAGCTTCGGTTGGAGTTTTACACACATTTGCAGTTTTAATTGCTTAAAAATGCTTCCCAGCTCCCTCTGCTGTACACTTTTTTGATTTTGACTCATAACTTCACAAAGGATGCTTTCCCAGTAAATTACCTTGGTTTTTAGAGAAGAACTCTCCCCTTTATACTAGTTAGAGGCAGTGGTTTGAATCCCAAAGCTTTGGTTGGAGTTTTACACACATTTGCAGTTTTTATTGCTTAAAAATGCTTCCCAGCGCCTGCTGTACACTTTTTTGATTGTAACTCATAACTTCACAAAGGATGCTTTCCCAGTAAATGATCTTGCTTTTTCGAGTAAAACTCTCCCCTTTATACTAGTTGCAGGCAGTGGTTTGAATCCCAAAGCTTTGGTTGGAGTTTTACACACATTTGCAGTTTTTATTAATTGAAAATGCTTCCCAGCGCCTGCTGTACACTTTTTTTATTGTAACTCATAACTTCACAAAGGATGCTTTCCCAGTAAATTATCTTGCTTTTTCGAGTAAAACTCTCCCCTTTATACTAGTTACAGGCATTGGTTTGAATCCCAAAGCTTCGGTTGGAGTTTTACACACATTTGCAGTTTTTATTGCTTAAAAATGCTTCCCAGCTCCCTCTGCTGTACACTTTTTTGATTTTGACTCATAACTTCACAAAGGATGCTTTCCAAGTAAATTCTCTTGCATTTCAGAGTAAAACTCTCCCCTTTATACTTGTTACAGGCAGTGGTTTGAATCCCAAAGCTTTGGTTGGAGTTTTACACACATTTGCAGTTTTTATTGCTTAAAAATGCTTCCCAGCTCCCTCTGCTGAACATTTTTTTATTTTGACTCATAACTTCACAAAGGATGCTTTCCCAGTAAATTCTCTTGCTTTTTAGAGTAAAACTCTCCCCTTTAGATTAGTTGCAGGCAGTGGTTTGAATCCCAAAGCTTTGGTTGGAGTTTTACACATATTTGCAGTTTTTATTGCTTAAAAATGCTTCCCAGCTCAGTTTGCTGTACACTTTTTTTTATTGTAACTCATAACTTCACGAAGAATGCTTTCCCAGTAAATTCTCTTGCTTTTTCGAGTAAAACTCTCCCCTTTATACTAGTTACAGGCAGTGGTTTGAATCCCAAAGCTTTGGTTGGAGTTTTACACACATTTGCAGTTTTTATTGCTTAAAAATGCTTCCCAGCTCCCTCTGCTGTACACTTTTTTTATTTTAACTCATAACTTCACAAAGGATGCTTTCCCAGTCAATTCTCTTGCTTTTGAGAGTAAAACGCTCCCCTTTACTAGTTACAGGCAGTGGTTTGAATCCCAAAGCTTTGGTTGGAGTTTTACACACATTTGCAGTTTTTATCGCTTAAAAATGCTTCCCAGCTCCCTCTGCTGTACACTTTTTTATTGTAACTCATAACTTTGCAAAGGATGCTTTCCAAGTCAATTCTCTTGCATTTTAGAGTAAAACTCTCCCCTTTATACTAGTTACCGGCAGTGGATTGAATCCCAAAGCTTTGGTTGGAGTTTTACACAGATTTGCAGTTTTTATTGCTTAAAAATGCTTCCCAGCTCCCTCTACTGTACACTTTTTTTATTGTAAGTCATAACTTCATAAAGGATGATTTCCAAATAAATTCTCTTGCATTTTGGGGTAAAACTCTCCCCTTTATACAAGTTACAGGCAGTGGTTTGAATCCCAAAGCTTTGGTTGGAGTTTTACACACATTTGCAGTTTTTATTGCTTAAAAATGCTTCCCAGCGCCTGCTGTACACTTTTTTTATTTTCACTCATAACTTCACAAAGGATGCTTTCCCAGTAAATTCTCTTGATTTTTAGAGTAGAACTCTCCCCTTTATACTAGTTACAGGTTGTGGTTTGTAAGTTTTACACACATTTACAGTTTTTATTGCTTAAAAATGCTTCCCAGCGCCTGCTGTACACTTTTTTTATTTTCACTTATGACTTCACAAAGGATGCTTTCCCAGTAAAGTCTCTTGCTTTTTAGAGTAGAACTCTCCCCTTAAAACTAGTTACAGGCAGTGGTTTGAATTCCAAAGCTTTGGTTGGAGTTTTACATACATTTGCAGTTTTTATTGCTTAAAAATGCTTCCCAGCTCCCTCTGCTGTACACTTTTTTTTTTTACTCATAACTTCACAAAGGATGCTTTCCAAGTAAATTCTCTTGCATTTTAGAGTAAAACTCTCCCCTTTATACTAGTTACAGGCAGTGGTTTGAATCCCAAAGCTTTGGATGGAGTTTTACACACATTTGCAGTTTTTATTGCTTAAAAATGCTTCCCAGCTCCCTCTGCTGTACACTTTTTTTATTGTAACTAATAATTTCACAAAGGATGCTTTCCCAGTAAATGCTCTTGCTTTTTCGAGGAAAACTCTCCCCTTTATACGGGTTACAGGCCGTGGTTTGAATCCCAAAGCTTTGTTTGGAGTTTTACAAACATTTGCAGTTTTTATTGCTTAAAAATGCTTCCCAGCGCCTGCTGTACACTTTTTTTTTTTGACTCATAACTTCACAAAGGATGCTTTCCAAGTAAATTCTCTTGCATTTTAGAGTAAAACTCTCCCCTTTATACTAGTTACAGGCAGTGGTTTGAATCCCAAAGCTTTGTTTGGAGTTTTACATACATTTGCAGTTTTTATTGCTTAAAAATGCTTCCCAGCTCCCTCTGATGTACACTTTTTTTATTTTGACTCATAACTTCACAAAGGATGCTTTCCCAGTAAATTCTCTTGCTTTTGAGAGTAAAACTCTCCCCTTTATACGAGTTACAGGCAGTGGTTTGAATCCCAAAGCTTTGGTTGGAGTTTTACAAACATTTGCAGTTTTTATTGCTGAAAAATGCTTCCCAGCGCCTGCTGGACACTTTTTTTTATTTTGACTCATAACTTCACAAAGGATCCTTTCCCAGTAAAGTCTCTTGCATTTAAGAGTAAATATCTCCCCTTTATACAAGTGACAGGTAGTGGTTTGAATCCCAAAGCTTTGGTTGGAGTTTTACACACATTTGCAGTTTTTATTGCTTAAAAATGCTTCCCAGCTCCCTCTGCTGTACACTTATTTTATTTTCACTCATAACTTTACAAATAATGCTTTCCCAGTAAAGTCTCTTGCTTTTTAGAGTAGAACTCTCCCCTTTATACAAGTTACAGGCAGTGGTTTGAATCCCAAAGCTTTGGTTGGAGTTTTACATACATTTGCTGTTTTTATTGCTTAAAAATGCTTCCCAGCTTCCTCTGCTGTACACTTTTTTTATTGTAACTCATAACTTCACAAAGGATGCTGTCCCAGGAAATTCTCTTGCTTTTTAGAGTAAAACTCTCCCCTTCTTACTAGTTACAGGCAGTGGTTTGAATCCCAAAGCTTTGGTTGGTGTTTTACACACATTTGCAGTTTTTATCGCTTAAAAATGCTTCCCAGCTCCCTCTGATGTACACTTTTTTTATTTTGACTCATAACTTCACAAAGGATGCTTTCCCAGTAAATTCTCTTGCTTTTGAGAGTAAAACTCTCCCCTTTATACGAGTTACAGGCAGTGGTTTGAATCCCAAAGCTTTGGTTTGAGCTTTACACACATTTGCTGTTTTTATTGCTGAAAAATGCTTCCCAGCGCCTGCTGGACACTTTTTTTTATTTTGACTCATAACTTCATAAAGGATGCTTTCCAAGTAAATTCTCTTGCATTTTAGAGTAAAACTCTGCCCTTTGTACTAGTTACAGGCAGTGGTTTGAATCCCAAAGTTTTATTTGGAGTTTTACATATATTTGCTGTTTTTATTGCTTAAAAATGCTTCCCAGCTTCCTCTGCTGTACACTTGTTTTATTTTCACTCATAACTTCACAAATGATGCTTTCCAATAAATTCTATTGTATTTTATAGGAAAACTCTCCCCTTTATACTAGTTACAGGCAGTGGTTTGAATCCCAAAGCTTTGGCTGGAGTTTTATACACATTTGCAGTTTTTATCGCTTAAAAATGCTTCCCAGCTCCCTCTGATGTACACTTTTTTTATTTTGACTCATAACTTCACAAAGGATGCTTTCCCATTAAATTCTCTTGCTTTTTCGAGTTGAACTCTCCCCTTTATACTAGTTACAGGCAGTGGTTTGAATCCCAAAGCTTTGGCTGGAGTTTTATACACATTTGCAGTTTTTATCGCTTAAAAATGCTTTCCAGCGCCTTCTCTACACTTTTTTTATTTTCACTCATAACTTCACAAAGGATGCTTTCCAAGTAAAGTCTCTTGCTTTTTAGAGTAAAACTCTCCCCTTTAGACGAGGTACAGGTTTTTATTTGTGAGTTTTACACACATTTGCAGTTTTTATTGCTTAAAAATGCTTCCCAGCGCCTTCTTTACACTTTTTTTATTTTCACTCATAACTTCACAAAGGATGCTTTCCCAGTAAAGTCTCTTTCTTTTTAGAGTATAACTCTCCCCTTTAGACTAGTTACAGGCAGTGGTTTGAATCCCAAAGCTTTGGTTGGAGTTTTACACACGTTTGCAGTTTTTATTGCTTAAAAATGCTTTCCAGCGCCTTCTTAACACTTTTTTTATTTTCACTCATAACTTCACAAAGGATGCTTTCCCAGTAAATTATCTTGCTTTTTCGAGTAAAACTTTCCCCTTTATACGTGTTACAGGCAGTGGTTTGAATCCCAAAGCTTTGTTTGGAGTTTTACACACATTTGCAGTTTTTATTGCTTAAAAATGCTCCCCAGCTCCCTCTGCTGTCCACTTTTTTTATTGAAACTCATAACTTCACAAAGATGCTTTCCCAGTATATTATCTAACTTTTTAGAGTAAAACTCTACCCTAAATACTAGTTACAGGCAGTGGTTTGAATCCCAAAGCTTTGGTTAGATTTTTACACACATTTGCAGTTTTTATCGCTTAAAAATGCTTCCCAGCGCCTGCTGTCCACTTTTTACATTTTGACTCAGAACTGCACAAAGGATGCTTTCCCAGGAAAGTATCTTGCTTTTTAGAGTAGCGCTCTCCCCTTTATACTAGTTACAGGCAGTGATTTGAATCCCAAAACTTTGGTTGGAGTTTGACACACATTTGCTGTTTTTATTGCTTAAAAATGCTTCCCAGCGCCTGCTGTACACATTTTTTATTTTAACTCATTACTTAACAAAGTATGCTTTCCCAGTAAGGTTTCTTGCTTTTTAGAGAAGAACTCTCCCCTTTATACTTGTTACAGGCAGTGGTTTGAATCCCAAAGCTTTGGTTGGAGTTTTAAACACATTTGCAGTTTTTATCGCTTAAAAATGCTTCCCAGCTCCCTCTAATGTACACTTTTTTTATTGTGACTAATAACTTCACAAATGATGCTTTACCAGTAAATTCTCTTGCTTTTTAGAGTAAAACTCTCCCCTTTATACTAGTTACAGGCCGTGGTTTGTATCCCAAAGCTTTGGTTGGAGTTTTACACACGTTTGCAGTTTTTATTGCTTAAAAATGCTTCACAGCTCCCTCTGCTGTACACTTTTTTTATTGTAACTCATAACTTCACAAAGGATGCTTTCCCAGTAAATTATCTTACTTTTTAGAGAAAAACTCTCCCCTTTATACTAGTTACAGGTTGTGGTTTGTGAGTTTTACACACATTTGCAGTTTTTATCGCTTAAAAATGCTTCCCAGCGCCTGCTGTACACTTTTTTTGTTTTGACTCATAACTTCACAAAGGATGCTTTCCCATTAAAGTCTCTTGCTTTTAAAATTAGAACTCTCCCCTTTATACTAGTTACAGGCAGTGGTTTGAATCCCAAAGCTTTGGTTGGAGTTTTACACACATTTGCAGTTTTTATTGCTTAAAAATGCTTCCGAGCGCCTGCTGTACACTTTCTTTATTTTCACTCATAACTTCACAAAGGATGCTTTCCCAGAAAAGTCTATTGCTTTTTAGAGTAGAACTCTCTCCTTTATACTAGTTACAGGCCGTGGTTTGAATCCCAAAGCTTTGGTTGGAGTTTTACACAGATTTGCAGTTTTTATGGCTTAAAAATGCTTCCCGGCGCCTGCTGTACACTTTTTTTATTTTGACTCATAACTTCACAAAGGATGCTTTCCAAGTAAATTCTCTTGCATTTAAGAGTAAAACTCTCCCCTTTTTACTAGTTACAGGCAGTGGTTTGAATCCCAAAGCTTTGGTTGGAGTTTTATACACATTTGCAGTTTTTATTGCTTAAAAATGCTCCCCGGCTCCCTCTGCTGTACACTTTTTTTTATTGAAACTCATAACTTCACAAAGGATGCTTTCAGAGTACATTCTCTTGCTTTTTAGAGTAAAACTCTCCCCTTTATAATAGTTACAGGCAGTGGTTTGAATCCCAAAGCTTTGGTTGGAGTTTTACAAGCATTTGCATTTTTAAGTGCTGAAAAATGCTTCCCAGCGCCTGCTGTACACTTTTTTTATTTTGACTCATAACTTCACAAATGATGCTTTCCAAGTAAATTCTCTTGCATTTAAGAGTAAAACTCTCCCCTTTATACTAGTTACAGGCAGTGGTTTGAATCCCAAAGCTTTGATAGGAGTTTTACACACATTTGCAGTTTTTATTGCTTAAAAATGCTTCCCAGCGCCTGCTGTACACTTTTTTTATTTTGACTCATAACTTCACAAAGGATGCTTTACCAGTAAATTCTCTTGCTTTTTAGAGTAGAACTCTCCCCTTTATAATAGTTACAGGCAGTGGTTTGAATCCCAAAGCTTTGGTTGGAGTTTTACACACATTTGCAGTTTTTATTGCTTAAAAATGCTTCCCAGCGCCTGCTGTACACTTTCTTTATTTTCACTCATAACTTCACAAAGGATGCTTTCCCAGAAAATTCTATTGCTTTTTAGAGTAGAACTATCCCCTTTATACTAGTTACAGGCAGTGGTTTGAATCCCAAAGCTTTGGTTGGAGTTTTACAAGCATTTGCATTTTTAAGTGCTGAAAAATCCTTCCCAGCGCCTGCTGTACACTTTTTTTATTTTGACTCATAACTTCACAAAGGATGCTTTCCAAGTGAATTCTCTTGCATTTAAGAGTAAAACTCTCCCCTTTATACTAGTTACAGGCAGTGGTTTGAATCCCAAAGCTTTGGTTGGAGTTTTACACACATTTGCAGTTTTTATTGCTTAAAAATGCTCCCCGGCTCCCTCTGCTGTACACTTTTTTTTATTGAAACTCATAACTTCACAAAGGATGCTTTCCCAGTAAATTCTCTTGCTTTTTAGAGTAAAACTCTCCCCTTTATACTAGTTACAGGCAGTGGTTTGAATACCAAAGCTTTAGTTGGAGTTTTACAAACTTTTGCAGTTTTTATTGCTGAAACCTTTTCATTTTGACTCATAACTTCACAAAGGATGCTTTCCCAGTAAATTCTCTTGCTTTTTAGAGTAAAACTCTCCCCTTTATACTAGTTACAGGCAGTGGTATGAATACCAAAGCTTTGGTTGGAGTTTTACACACATTTGCTGTTTTTATTGCTTAAAAATGCTTTCCAGCGCCTGCTGAACACATTTTTTATTTTGACTCATAACTTCACAAAGGATGATTTGCCAGTAAAGTCTCTTGCTTTTTAGAGTAGAACTCTCCCCGTTATACTAGTTACAGGCAGTGGTTTGAATCCCAAAGCTTTGGATGGAGTTTTACACACATTGGCTATTTTTATTGCTTAAAAATGCTTCCGAGCGCCTGCTGTACACTTTTTTTATTTTGACTCATAACTTCACAAAGGATGCTTTCCAAGTAAATTCTCTTGCATTTAAGAGTAAAACTCTCCCCTTTATACTAGTTACAGGCCGTGGTTTGAATCCCAAAGCTTTGGTTGGAGTTTTATACACATTTGCAGTTTTTATTGCTTAAAAATGCTCCCCGGCTCCCTCTGCTGTACACTTTTTTTTATTGAAACTCATAACTTCACAAAGGATGCTTTCAGAGTACATTCTCTTGCTTTTTAGAGTAAAACTCTCCCCTTTATAATAGTTACAGGCAGTGGTTTGAATCCCAAAGCTTTGGTTGGAGTTTTACAAGCATTTGCATTTTTAAGTGCTGAAAAATGCTTCCCAGCGCCTGCTGTACACTTTTTTTATTTTGACTCATAACTTCACAAATGATGCTTTCCAAGTAAATTCTCTTGCATTTAAGAGTAAAACTCTCCCCTTTATACTAGTTACAGGCAGTGGTTTGAATCCCAAAGCTTTGATAGGAGTTTTACACACATTTGCAGTTTTTATTGCTTAAAAATGCTTCCCAGCGCCTGCTGTACACTTTTTTTATTTTTACTCATAACTTCACAAAGGATGCTTTCCCAGTAAATTCTCTTGCTTTTTAGAGTAGAACTCTCCCCTTTATAATAGTTACAGGCAGTGGTTTGAATCCCAAAGCTTTGGTTGGAGTTTTACACACATTTGCAGTTTTTATTGCTTAAAAATGCTTCCCAGCGCCTGCTGTACACTTTCTTTATTTTCACTCATAACTTCACAAAGGATGCTTTCCCAGAAAATTCTATTGCTTTTTAGAGTAGAACTATCCCCTTTATACTAGTTACAGGCAGTGGTTTGAATCCCAAAGCTTTGGTTGGAGTTTTACAAGCATTTGCATTTTTAAGTGCTGAAAAATCCTTCCCAGCGCCTGCTGTACACTTTTTTTATTTTGACTCATAACTTCACAAAGGATGCTTTCCAAGTGAATTCTCTTGCATTTAAGAGTAAAACTCTCCCCTTTATACTAGTTACAGGCAGTGGTTTGAATCCCAAAGCTTTGGTTGGAGTTTTACACACATTTGCAGTTTTTATTGCTTAAAAATGCTCCCCGGCTCCCTCTGCTGTACACTTTTTTTTATTGAAACTCATAACTTCACAAAGGATGCTTTCCCAGTAAATTCTCTTGCTTTTTAGAGTAAAACTCTCCCCTTTATACTAGTTACAGGCAGTGGTTTGAATACCAAAGCTTTAGTTGGAGTTTTACAAACTTTTGCAGTTTTTATTGCTGAAACCTTTTCATTTTGACTCATAACTTCACAAAGGATGCTTTCCCAGTAAATTCTCTTGCTTTTTAGAGTAAAACTCTCCCCTTTATACTAGTTACAGGCAGTGGTTTGAATACCAAAGCTTTGGTTGGAGTTTTACACACATTTGCTGTTTTTATTGCTTAAAAATGCTTTCCAGCGCCTGCTGAACACATTTTTTATTTTGACTCATAACTTCACAAAGGATGATTTGCCAGTAAAGTCTCTTGCTTTTTAGAGTAGAACTCTCCCCGTTATACTAGTTACAGGCAGTGGTTTGAATCCCAAAGCTTTGGATGGAGTTTTACACACATTTGCTATTTTTATTGCTTAAAAATCCTTCCCAGCGCCTGCTGTACAATTTTTTTAATTTTGACTCATTACTTCACAAAGGATGCTTTCCAAGTAAAGTCTCTTGTTTTTAGGAGTATAAGTCTCCCCGTTATGCTAGTTACGGGCAGTGGTTTGAATCCCAAAGCTTTGGTTGGAGTTTTACAAACATTTGCAGTTTTTATTGCTTAAAAATGCTTCCCAGCGCCTGCTGTACACGTTTTTTATTTTGACTCATAACTTCACAAAGGATGCTTTCCCAGTAAATTCTCTTGCTTTTTAGAGTAGAACTCTCCCCTTTATACTAGTTACAGGCAGTGGTTTGAATCCCAAAGCTTTGGTTGGAGTTTTACACACATTTGCAGTTTTTATTGCTTAAAAATGCTTCCCAGCGCCTGCTGTACAATTTTTTCATTTTGACTAATAACTTCACAAAGGATGCTTTCCAAGTAAATTCTCTTGCATTTTAGAGTAAAACTCTCCCCTTTATACTAGTTACAGGTTGTGGTTTGAATCCCAAAGCTTTGGTTGGAGTTTTACATATATTTGCTGTTTTTATTGCTTAAAAATGCTTCCCAGCGCCTGCTGTACACTTTTTTTATTTTCACTCATAACTTCACAAAGGATGCTTTCCCAGTAAAATCTCTTGCTTTTTAGAGTAGAACTCTCCCCGTTATACTAGTTACAGGCCGTGGTTTGAATCCCAAAGCTTTGGTTGGAGTTTTACAAGCATTTGCAGTTTTTAGTGCTGAAAAATCCTTCCCAGCGCCCGCTGTACACTTTTCTTATTTTGACTCATAACTTCACAAAGGATGCTTTCCAAGTACATTTTCTTGCATTTTAGAGTAAAACTCTCCACGTTATACTAGTTACAGGCAGTGGTTTGAATCCCAAAGCTTTGGTTGGAGTTTTACAAACATTTGCAGTTTTTTTTGCTGAAAAATGCTTCCCAGCGCCTGCTGTACACTTTTTTTATTTTGACTCATAACTTCACAAAGGATGCTTTCCAAGTACATTCTGTTGCATTTAAGAGTAAAACTCTCCCCTTTATACTAGTTACAGGCAGTGGTTTGAATCCCAAAGCTTTGGTTGGAGTTTTACACACATTTGCAGTTTTTATTGCTTAAAAATGCTCCCCAGCTCCCTCTGCTGTACACTTTTTTTATTGAAACTCATAACTTCACAAAGGATGCTTTCAGAGAACATTCTCTTGCTTTTTAGAGTAAAACTCTCCCCTTTGTTCTAGTTACAGGCAGTGGTTTGAATCCCAAAGCTTTGGTTGGAGTTTTACAAACATTTGCAGTTTTTATTGCTTAAAAATGGTTCCCAGCGCCTGCTGTACACTTTTTTTATTTTGACTCATAACTTCACAAAGGATGCTTTCCCAGTACATTCTCTTGCTTTTTAGAGTAAACTCTCCCCTTTATACTAGTTACATGCAGTGGTTTGAATCCCAAAGCTTTGGTTGGAGTTTCACAAACTTTTGCAGTTTTTATTGCTGAAACTTTTTCATTTTGACTCATAACTTCACAAAGGATGCTTTCCCAGTAAATTCTCTTGCTTTTTAGAGTAAAACTCTCCCCTTTATACTAGTTACAGGCAGTGGTTTGAATCCCAAAGCTTTGGTTGGAGTTTTACAAACATTTGCAGTTTTTATTGCTTAAAAATGATTCCCAGCTCCCTCTGCTGTACACTTTTTTTATTGTAACTCATAACTTCACAAAGGATTGTTTCCCAGTAAATTTCCTTGCTTTTTAGAATAAAACCCTCCCCTTTATACTAGTTACAGGCAGTGGTTTGAATCCCAAAGCTTTGGTTGGAGTTTCACAAACTTTTGCAGTTTTTATTGCTGAAACTTTTTCATTTTGACTCATAACTTCACAAAGGATGCTTTCCCAGTAAATTCTCTTGCTTTTTAGAGTAAAACTCTCCCCTTTATACTAGTTACAGGCAGTGGTTTGAATCCCAAAGCTTTGGTTGGAGTTTTACAAACATTTGCAGTTTTTATTGCTTCAAAATGATTCCCAGCTCCCTCTGCTGTACACTTTTTTTATTGTAACTCATAACTTCACAAAGGATGCTTTCCCAGTAAAGTCTCTTGTTTTTTAGAGTATAACTCTCCCCGTAAAACTAGTTACAGGCAGTGGTTTGAATCCCAAAGCTTTGGTTGGAGTTTTACAAACATTTGCTGTTTTTATTGCTTAAAAATGCTTCCCAGCGCCTGCTGTACACTTTTTTTAATTTTGACTCATAACTTCACAAAGGATGCTTTCCCAGTACATTCTCTTGCTTCTTAGAGTAAAACTCTCCCCTTTATGCTAGTTACAGGCAGTGGTTTGAATCCCAAAGCTTTGATTGGACTTTTACAAACATTTGCAGTTTTTATTGCTTAAAAATGCTTCCCAGCTCCCTCTGCTGTACACTTTTTTTATTGTGACTCAGAACTACACAAAGGATGCTTTCCCAGTAAATTCTCTTGCTTTTTAGAGTAGAACTCTCCCCTTTATAATAGTTACAGGCAGTGGTTTGAATCCCAAAGCTTTGGTTGGAGTTTTACACACATTTGCAGTTTTTATTGCTTAAAAATGCTTCCCAGCGCCTGCTGTACACTTTCTTTATTTTCACTCATAACTTCACAAAGGATGCTTTCCCAGAAAAGTCTATTGCTTTTTAGAGTAGAACTCTCCCCTTTATACTAGTTACAGGCCGTGGTTTGAATCCCAAAGCTTTGGTTGGAGTTTTACACAGATTTGCAGTTTTTATGGCTTAAAAATGCTTCCCGGCGCCTGCTGTACACTTTTTTTATTTTCACTCATAACTTCACAAAGGATGATTTCCCAGTAAAGTCTCTTGCTTTTGAGAGTAGAACTCTCCCCGTTATACTAGTTACAGGCAGTGGTTTGAATCCCAAAGCTTTGGTTGGAGTTTTACAAGCATTTGCATTTTTAAGTGCTGAAAAATCCTTCCCAGCGCCTGCTGTACACTTTTTTTATTTTGACTCATAACTTCACAAAGGATGCTTTCCAAGTAAATTCTCTTGCATTTAAGAGTAAAACTCTCCCCTTTATACTAGTTACAGGCAGTGGTTTGAATCCCCAAGCTTTGGTTGGAGTTTTACACACATTTGCAGTTTTTATTGCTTAAAAATGCTTCCCAGCACCTGCTGTACTCTTTTTTTTGCTTTAACTCATAACTTCACAAAGGATGCTTTACCTGTAAATTCTCTTTCTTTTTAGAGTAAAACTCTCCCCTTTATACTAGTTACAGGCCGTGGTTTGTATCCCAAAGCTTTGGTTGGAGTTTTACACACATTTGCAGTTTTTATTGCTTAAAAATGCTTCACAGCTCCCTCTGCTGTACACTTTTTTTTATTGTAACTCATAACTTCACAAAGGATGCTTTCCCAGTAAAGTCTCTTGCTTTTTAGAGTAAAACTCACCCCTTTGTACGAGTTACAGGCAGTGGTTTGAATCCAAAAGCTTTGGTTGTAGTTTTACACACATTTGCTGTTTTTATTGCTTAAAAATGCTACCCAGCTCCCTCTGCTGTACACTTTTTTTTGTAACTCATAACTTCACGAAGGATGCTTTCCTAGTAAACTCTCTTGCTTTTTAGAGTAAAACTCTCCCCTTTATACGAGTTACAGGCAGTGGTTTGAATCCCAAAGCTTTGGTTGGAGTTTTACACATATTTGCTGTTTTTATTTCTGAAAAATGCTTCCCAGCGCCTGCTGTACAATTTTTTTATTTTGACTCACAACTTCACAAAGGATGCTTTCCAAGTAAATTCTCTTGCATTTTAGAGTAAAACTCTCCCCTTTATACTAGTTACAGGTTGTGGTTTGAATCCCAAAGCTTTGGTTGGAGTTTTACACACATTTGCAGTTTTTATCGCATAAAAATGGTTCCCAGCGCCTGCTGTACACTTTTTTTATTTTGACTCTTTACTTCAAAAAGGATGCTTTCCCAGTAAATTCTCTTGCTTTTTATAGTAAAACTCTCCCCTTTATACTAGTTGCAGGTTGTGGTTTGAATCCCAAAGTTTTGGTTGGAGTTTTACACACATTTGCAGTTTTTATCGCTTAAAAATTCTTCCCAGCGCCTGCTGTACACTTTTTTTATTTTGACTCATAACTTCAGGCCTACTACTGGAGAGAAACCGAGTGCTTTGACGCTCGCCGATAGGCCCCACGACCTCTGAGAGGCTTGGAAGTGGCCTCCCCTGACAGCTGGATTCCCAAGGATTGTCTGTGTGAATTCCTAGCCCGCTAGGCTGAAATTATGCGACCTAAAGTCGTGCCGAAGTCAAATCGGTCGTCATGGTACTCGAGCGAAACTGAGTGCTTTAACGCTCGCCGCTCGGCCCCACAGCCGTCCAGAGACTCGGGGGAGGACTCCCCTGAAAGCTGGATTCCCACCGATCGTTTGTTTCAAATCTTAGCACACTAGGTCAAAAGTAAGCGCTAAAACGTCCTGCCAAAGTCACATAGGTTGTCATGTTACAATTTAGTCAATAAAGGCCTCCTACTGGAGCGAAACCGAGTGCTTTGACGCTCGCCGTTCGGCCCCACGACCTCCGAGAGGCTTGGAAGAGGCCTCCCCTGAAAGCTGGATTCCCACCGATCGTTTGTTTCAAATCTTCGTCCAGTAGCTGAAAAGTAGGCGCTAAGAAGTCCTGCCAAAATCACATAGGTCGTCATGTTACAATTTAGCCAATAAAGGCCTCCTACTGGACCGAAACTGAGTGCTTTAACGCTCGCTGCTCGGTCCCACAGCCGTCCAGAAACTCGGGGGAGGACTCCCCTGAAAGCTGGATTCCCACCGATCGTTTGTTTCAAATCTTAGCGCACTAGGTGAAAAGTAAGCGCTAAAAAGTCCTGCCAAAGTCACATAGGTTGTCATGTTACAATTTAGTCAATAAAGGCCTACTACTGGAGCGAAACAGAGTGCTTTGACGCTCGCCGTTCGGGCCCACGACCTCCGAGAGGCTTGGAAGAGGCCTCCCCTGAAAGCTGGATTCCCACCGATCGTTTCTTTCAAATCTTAGCCTAGTAGCTGAAAAGTAGGCGCAAAAAAGTCTTACAAAAGTCACATAGGTCGTCATGTTACAATTTAGTCAATAAAGGCCTACTACTGTAGAGAAACCGAATGCTATGACGCTCGCCGTTCGGCCCCACGACCTCCGAGAAGCTTGGAAGAGGCCTCCCCTGAAAGCTGGATTCCCAAGGATTGTCTGTGTGAATTCCTAGCCCGCTAGGCTGAAATTAAGCGACCTAAAGTCGTGCCGAAGTCAAATCGGTCGTCATGGTACTCGAGCGAAACAGAGTGCTTTGACGCTCGCCGTTCGGCCCCACGACCTCCGAGAGGCTTGGAAGATGCCTCCCCTGAAAGCTGGATTCCCACCGATTGTTTGTTTCAGATCTTAGCCCAGTAGCTGAAAAGTAGGCGCAAAAAAGTCCTGCCAAAATCACATAGGTTGTGATGTAACAATTTAGTCAATAAAGGGTTACTACTGGAGCGAAACCGAGTGCTTCGACGCTCGCCGTGCGGCCCCACGAGCTCCGAGAGGCTTGGAAGAGGCCTCCCTTGAAAGCTGGATTCCCAAGGCTTGTCTGTGTGAATTCCTAGCCCGCTAGGCTGAAATTAAGCGACCTAAAGTCGTGCCGAAGTCAAATCGGTCGTCATGGTACTCGAGCGAAACTGAGTGCTTTAACGGTCGCCGCTCGGACCCACAGCCGCCCAGAGACTCGAGGGAGGCCTCCCCTGAAAGCTGGATTCCCACCGATCGTTTGTTTCAAATCTTAGCCCAGTAGCTGAAAAGTAGGCGCAAAAACGTCCTGCCAAAATCACATAGGTCGTCATGTTACAATTTAGTCAATAAAGGCCTATCACTGGACCGAAACTGAGTGCTTTAACGGTCGCCGCTCGGCCCCACAGCCGCCCAGAGACTCGAGGGAGGCCTCCCCTGAAAGCTGGATTCCCACCGATCGTTTGTTTCAAATCTTAGCCCAGTGGCTGAAAAGTAGGCGCAAAAAAGTCCTGCCAAAATCACATAGGTCGTCATGTTACAATTTAGTCAATAAAGGCCTACTACTGGAGAGAAACCGAGTGCTTTGACGTTCGCCGTTCGGCCCCACAGCTGTCCAGAGACTCGGGGGAGGCCTCCCCTGAAACCTGGATTCCCACCGATCGTTTGTTTCAAATCTTAGCCCACTAGCTCAAAAGTAAGCGCTAAAAAGTCCTGCCAAAGTCACATAGGTCGTCATGTTACAATTTAGTCATTAAAGGCCTCCTTCTGGACCGAAACTGAGTGCTTTAACGCTCGCCGCTCGGCCCCAGAGCCGTCCAGAGACTCGGGGGAGGCCTCCCCAGAAAGCTGGATTCTACACCGATCGTTTGTTTCAAATCTTAGCCCAGTAGCTGAAAAGTAGGCGCAAAAAAGTCCTGCCAAAGTCACATAGGTCGTCATGTTACAATTTAGTCAATAAAGGCCTACTACTGCAGCGAAACCGAGTGCTTGGACGCTCGCCGTTCGGCCCCACGACCTCTGAGAGGCTTGGAAGTGGCCTCCCCTGACAGCTGGATTTCCAAGGATTGTCTGTGTGAATTCCTAGCCCGCTAAACTGAAATTAAGCGACCTAAAGTCGTGCCGAAGTCAAATCGGTCGTCATGGTACTCGAGCGAAACTGAGTGCTTTAACGCTCGCCGCTCGGCCCCACGACCTCCGAGAGGCTTGGAAGAGGCCTCCCCTGAAAGCTGGATTCCCACCGATCGTTTGTTTCAAATCTTAGCCCAGTAGCTGAAAAGTAGGCGCTAAAAAGTCCTGCCAAAATCACATAGGTCGTCATGTTACAATTTAGTCAATAAAGGCCTATCACTGGACCGAAACTGAGTGCTTTAACGCTCGCCGCTCAGCCCCACAGCCGTCCAGAGACTCGGGGGAGGCCTCCCCTGAAAGCTGGATTCCCACCGATCGTTTGTTTCAAATCTTAGCTCACTAACTCAAAAGTAAGCGCTAAAACGTCCTGCCAAAATCACATATGTCGTCACGTTACAATTTAGTCAATAAAGGCCTACTACTGGAGCGAAACCGAGTGCTTTGACGCTCGCCATTAGGCCCCACGACCTCTGAGAGGCTTGGAAGTGAACTCCCCTGAAAGCTGGATTCCCAACGATCGTTTGTTTCAAATCTTAGCCCACTAGCTCAAAAGTAAGAGCTAAAAAGTCCTGCCAAAATCACATAGGTCTTCATGTTACAATTTTGTCAATAAAGACCTACTACTGGACCGAAACTGATTGCTTTAACGCTCGCCGGTCGGCCCCACAGCGGTCCAGAGACTCGGGGGAGGCCTCCCCTGAAAGCTGGATTCCTACCGATCGTTTGTTTCAAATCTTAGCCCAGTAGCTGAAAAGTAGGCGCTAAAAAGTCCTGCCAAAATCACATAGGTCGTCATGTTACAATTTACTCAATAAAGGCCGAGTACTGGAGAGAAACCGAGTGCTTTGAAGCTCGCCGTTCGGCCCCACGACCTCTGAGAGGCTTGGAAGAGGCCTCCCCTGAAAGCTGGATTCCCACCGATCGTTTGATTTAAATCTTAGCCCAGTAGCTGAAAAGAAGGCGCTAAAAAGTCCTGCCAAAATCACATAGGTCGTCATGTTACAATTTAGTCAATAAAGGCCTACTACTGGAGAGAAACAGAGTGCCTTGACGCTCGCCGCTCGGCCCCACAGCAGTCCAGAGACTCGGCGGAGGCCTCCCCTGAAAGCTGGATTCCCACCGATCGTTTGTTTCAAATCTTAGCCCAGTAGCTGAAAAGTAGGCGCAAAAAAGTCCTGCCAAAGTCACATAGGTTGTGATGTAACAATTTAGTCAATAAAACCCTACTACTGGAGCGAAACCGAGTGCTTCGACGTTCGCCGTGCGGCCCCACGAGCTCCGAGAGGCTTGGAAGAGGCCTCCCTTGAAAGCTGGATTCCCAAGCCTTGTCTGTATGAATTCCTAGCCCGCTCGGCTGAAATTAAGCGACCTAAAGTTGTGCCGAAGTCAAATCGGTCGTCATGGTACTCGAGCGAAACTGAGTGCTTTAACGGTCGCCGCTCGGCCCCACAGCCGCCCAGAGACTCGAGGGAGGCCTCCCCTGAAAGCTGGATTCCCACCGATCGTTTGTTTCAAATCTTAGCCCAGTGGCTTAAAAGTAGGCGCAAAAAAGTCCTGCCAAAATCACATAGGTCGTCATGTTACAATTTAGTCAATAAAGGTCTACTACTGGAGAGAAACCGAGTGCTTTGACGCTCGCCGTTCGGCCCCACAGCTGTCCAGAGACTCGGGGGAGGCCTCCCCTGAAACCTGGATTCCCACCGATCGTTTGTTTCAAATCTTAGCCCACTAGCTCAAAAGTAAGCGCTAAAAAGTCCTGCCAAAGTCACATAGGTCGTCATGTTACAATTTAGTCAATAAAGGCCTCCTTCTGGACCGAAACTGAGTGCTTTAACGCTCGCCGCTCGGCCCCAGAGCCGTCCAGAGACTCGGGGGAGGCGTCCCCAGAAAGCTGGATTCTACACCGATCGTTTGCTTCAAATCTTAGCCCAGTAGCTGAAAAGTAGGCGCAAAAAAGTCCTGCCAAAGTCACATAGGTCGTCATGTTACAATTTAGTCAATAAAGGCCTACTACTGCAGCGAAACCGAGTGCTTGGACGCTCGCCGTTCGGCCCCACGACCTCTGAGAGGCTTGGAAGTGGCCTCCCCTGACAGCTGGATTTCCAAGGATTGTCTGTGTGAATTCCTAGCTCGCTAAGCTGAAATTAAGCGACCTAAAGTCGTGCCGAAGTCAAATCGGTCGTCATGGTACTCGAGCGAAACTGAGTGCTTTAACGCTCGCCGCTCGGCCCCACGACCTCCGAGAGGCTTGGAAGAGGCCTCCCCTGAAAGCTGGATTCCCACCGATCGTTTGTTTCAAATCTTAGCCCAGCAGCTGAAAAGTAGGCGCTAAAAAGTCCTGCCAAAATCACATAGGTCGTCATGTTACAATTTAGTCAATAAAGGCCTATCACTGGAACGAAACTGAGTGCTTTAACGCTCGCCGCTCAGCCCCACAGCCGTCCAGAGACTCGGGGGAGGCCTCCCCTGAAAGCTGGATTCCCACCGATCGTTTGTTTCAAATCTTAGCCCAGTAGCTGAAAAGAAGGCGCTAAAAAGTACTGCCAAAATCACATAGGTCGTCATGTTACAATTTACTCAATAAAGGCCTACTACTGGAGAGAAACCGAGTGCTTTGACGCTCGCCGTTCGGCCCCACAGCCGTCCAGAGACTCGGGAGAGGCCTCCCATGAAAGCTGGATTCCCACCGATCGTTTGTTTCAAATCTTAGCCCACTAGTTCAAAAGTAGGCGCTAAAAAGTCTTGCCAAAGTCACATAGGTCGTCATGTTACAATTTAGTCAATAAAGGCCTACTACTGGAGAGAAACCGAGTGCTATGACGCTCGCCGTTTCCCCCACGACCTCCGAGAGGCTTGGAAGAGGCCTCCCCTGAAAGCTGGATTCCCACCGATCGTTTGTTTCAAATCTTCGCCCAGTAACTGAAAAGTAGGCACTAAAAAGTCCTGCCAAAATCACATAGGTCGTCATGTTACAATTTAGTCAATAAAGGCCTACTACTGGAGCGAAACCGAGTGCTTTGACGCTCGCCGTTCGGCCCCACGACCTCTGAGAGGCTTGGAAGAGGCCTCCCCTAAAAGCTGGATTCCCAAGGATTGTCTGTCTGAATTCCTAGCCTGCTAGGCTGAAATTAAGCGACCTAAAGTCGTGCCGAAGTCAAATCGGTCGTCATGGTACTCGAGCGAAACTGAGTGCTTTAACGCTCGCCTCTCGGCCCCACAGCCGTCCAGAGACTCGGGGGAGGCCTCCCCTGAAAGTTGGATTCCCACCGATCGTTTGTTTCAAATCTTAGCCCAGTAGCTCAAAAGTAAGCGCTATAAAGTCCTCCCAAAGTCACATAGGTCGTCATGTTACAATTTAGTCAATAAAGGCCTACTACGGGAGCGAAACCGAATGCTTTGACACTCGCCATTAGGCCCCACGACCTCTGAGAGGCTTGGAAGTGGCCTCCCCTGAAAGCTGGATTCCCACCGATCGTTTGTTTCAAATCTTAGCGCACTCGCTCAAACGTAAGCGCTAAAAAGTCCTGCCAAAGTCACATAGGTCGTCATGTTACAATTTAGTCAATAAAGGCCTACTACTGGAGCGAAACCGAGTGATTTGACGCTCGCCGTTCGGCCCCACAGACGTCCAGAGACTCGGGGGAGGCCTCCCCTGAAAGCTGGATTCCCACCGATCGTCTGTTTCAAATCTTAGCCCACTAGCTCAAAAGTAAGCGCTATAAAGTCCTGCCAAAGTCACATAGGTCGTCATGTTACAATTTAGTCAATAAAGGCCTACTACTGGAGCGAAACCGAGTGCTTTGACGCTCGCCGTTCGGCCCCACGAGCTCCGAGAGGCTTGGAAGAGGCCTCCCTTGAAAGCTGGATTCCCAAGGCTTGTCTGTGTGAATTCCTAGCCCGCTAGGCTGAAATTAAGCGACCTAAAGTCGTGCCGAAGTCAAATCGGTCGTCATGGTACTCGAGCGAAACCGAGTGCTTTGACGGTCGCCGTTCGGCCCCACGACCTCCGAGAGGCTTGGAAGAGGCCTCCCCTGAAAGCTGGATTCCCACCGATCGTTTGTTTCAAATCTTAGCCCAGTAGCTGAAAAGTAGGCGCTAAAAAGTCCTGCTAAAATCACATAGGTCGTCATGTTACAATTTACTCAAGAAAGGCCTACTACTGGAGAGAAACCGAGTGCTTTGACGCTCGCCGTTCGGCCCCACAGCCGTCCAGAGACTCGGGGGAGGCCTCCCCTGAAAGCTGGATTCCCACCGATCGTTTGTTTCAAATCTTAGCCCACTAGCTCAAAAGTAAGCGCTATAAAGTCCTGCCAAAGTCACATAGGTCGTCATGTTACAATTTAGTCAATAAAGGCCTACTACTTGAGAGAAACCGAGTGCTTTGACGCTCGCCGCTCTGCCCCACAGCCGTCCAGAGACTCGGGGGAGGACTCCCCTGAAAGCTGGATTCCCACCCATAATTTGTTTCAAACCTTAGCCCACTAGCTCATAAGTAAGCGCTAAAAAGTCCTGCCAAAATCACGTAGGTCGTCATGTTACAATTTAGTCAATAAAGGCCTACTACGGGAGCGAAACCGAGTGCTTTAACGCTCGCCGCTCGGCCCCACGACCTCTGAGCGGCTTGGAAGAGACCTCCCCTGAAAGCTGGATTCCCAAGGATTTTCTGTGTGAATTCCTAGCCCGCTAGGCTGAAATGAAGCAACCTAAAGTCATAACGAAGTCAAATCGGTCGTCATGGTACTCGAGCGAAACTGAGTGCTTGAACGCTTGCTGCTCGGCCCCACAGCCGTCCAGAGACTCGGGGGAGGTCTCCCCTGAAAGCTGGATTCCCACCGATCGTTTGTTTCAAATCTTAGCCCAGAAGCTGAAAAGTAAGCGCTAAAAAGTCCTGCCAAAGTCACATAGGTTGTCATGTTACAATTTAGTCAATAAAGGCCTACTACTTGAGAGAAACCGAGTGCTTTGACGCTCGCCGTTCGGCCCCACAGACGTCAAGAGACTCGGGGGAGGCCTCCCCTGAAAGCTGGATTCCCACCGATCGTCTGTTTCAAATCTTAGCCCACTAGCTCAAAAGTAAGCGCTATAAAGTCCTGCCAAAGTCACATAGGTCGTCATGTTACAATTTAGTCAATAAAGGCCTACTACGGGAGCGAAACCGAATGCTTTGACACTCGCCATTAGGCCCCACGACCTCTGAGAGGCTTGGAAGTGGCCTCCCCTGAAAGCTGGATTCCCACCGATCGTTTGTTTCAAATCTTAGCGCACTCGCTCAAACGTAAGCGCTAAAAAGTCCTGCCAAAGTCACATAGGTCGTCATGTTACAATTTACTCAAGAAAGGCCTACTACTGGAGCGAAACCGAGTGCTTTGACGCTCGCCGTTCGGCCCCACGAGCTCCGAGAGGCTTGGAAGAGGCCTCCCTTGAAAGCTGGATTCCCAAGGCTTGTCTGTGTGAATTCCTAGCCCGCTAGGCTGAAATTAAGCGACCTAAAGTCGTGCCGAAGTCAAATCGGTCGTCATGGTACTCGAGCGAAACCGAGTGCTTTGACGGTCGCCGTTCGGCCCCACGACCTCCGAGAGGCTTGGAAGAGGCCTCCCCTGAAAGCTGGATTCCCACCGATCGTTTGTTTCAAATCTTAGCCCAGTAGCTGAAAAGTAGGCGCTAAAAAGTCCTGCTAAAATCACATAGGTCGTCATGTTACAATTTACTCAAGAAAGGCCTACTACTGGAGAGAAACCGAGTGCTTTGACGCTCGCCGTTCGGCCCCACAGCCGTCCAGAGACTCGGGGGAGGCCTCCCCTGAAAGCTGGATTCCCACCGATCGTTTGTTTCAAATCTTAGCCCACTAGCTCAAACGTAAGCGCTAAAAAGTCCTGCCAAAGTCACATAGGTCGTCATGTTACAATTTAGTCAATAAAGGCCTACTACTGGAGCGAAACCGAGTGCTTTGACGCTCGCCCTTCGGCCCCACAGCCGTCCAGAGACTCGGGGGAGGCCTCCCCTGAAACCTGGATTCCCACCGATCGTGTGTTTCAAATCTGAGCGCACGAGGTAAAAAGTAAGCGCTAAAAAGTCCTGCCAAAGTCACATAGGTTGTCATGTTACAATTTAGTCAATAAAGGCCTACTACGGGAGCGAAACCGAGTGCTTTGACGCTCGCCGTTAGGCCCCACGACCTCTGAGAGGCTTGGAAGTGGCCTCCCCTGAAAGCTGGATTCCCACTGATCGTTTGTTTCAAATCTTAGCGCACTCGCTCAAACGTAAGCGCTAAAAAGTCCTGCCAAAGTCACATAGGTTGTCATGTTACAATTTAGTCAATAAAGGCCTACTACTGGAGCGAAACCGAGTGCTTTGACGCTCGCCGTTCGGCCCCACGACCTCCGAGAGGCTTGGAAGAGGCCTCCCTTGAAAGCTGGATTCCCACCGATCGATTGTTTTAAATCTTATCCCACTAGCTCAAACGTAAGCGCTAAAACGTCCTGCCAAAATCACATAGGTTGTCATGTTACAATTTAGTCAATAAAGGCCTACTACTTGAGAGAAACCGAGTGCTTTGACGCTCGCCGCTCTGCCCCACAGCCGTCCAGAGACTCGGGGGAGGACTCCCCTGAAAGCTGGATTCCCACCCATAATTTGTTTCAAACCTTAGCCCACTAGCTCATAAGTAAGCGCTAAAAAGTCCTGCCAAAATCACGTAGGTCGTCATGTTACAATTTAGTCAATAAAGGCCTACTACGGGAGCGAAACCGAGTGCTTTAACGCTCGCCGCTCGGCCCCACGACCTCTGAGCGGCTTGGAAGAGACCTCCCCTGAAAGCTGGATTCCCAAGGATTTTCTGTGTGAATTCCTAGCCCGCTAGGCTGAAATGAAGCAACCTAAAGTCATAACGAAGTCAAATCGGTCGTCATGGTACTCGAGCGAAACTGAGTGCTTGAACGCTTGCTGCTCGGCCCCACAGCCGTCCAGAGACTCGGGGGAGGTCTCCCCTGAAAGCTGGATTCCCACCGATCGTTTGTTTCAAATCTTAGCCCAGAAGCTGAAAAGTAAGCGCTAAAAAGTCCTGCCAAAGTCACATAGGTTGTCATGTTACAATTTAGTCAATAAAGGCCTACTACTTGAGAGAAACCGAGTGCTTTGACGCTCGCCGTTCGGCCCCACAGACGTCAAGAGACTCGGGGGAGGCCTCCCCTGAAAGCTGGATTCCCACCGATCGTCTGTTTCAAATCTTAGCCCACTAGCTCAAAAGTAAGCGCTATAAAGTCCTGCCAAAGTCACATAGGTCGTCATGTTACAATTTAGTCAATAAAGGCCTACTACGGGAGCGAAACCGAATGCTTTGACACTCGCCATTAGGCCCCACGACCTCTGAGAGGCTTGGAAGTGGCCTCCCCTGAAAGCTGGATTCCCACCGATCGTTTGTTTCAAATCTTAGCGCACTCGCTCAAACGTAAGCGCTAAAAAGTCCTGCCAAAGTCACATAGGTCGTCATGTTACAAATTAGTCAATAAAGGCCAACTACTGGAGAGAAACCGAGTGCTTTGACGCTCGACGTTCGCCCCCACAGCGTCCAGAGACTTGGGGGATGCCTCCCCTGAAAGCTGGCTTCCCACTGATCGTTTGTTTCAAATCTTAGCCCACTAGCTCAAACGTAAGCGCTAAAACGTCCTGCCAAAATCACATAGGTCGTCATGTTACAAATTAGTCAATAAAGGCCAACTACTGGAGAGAAACCGAGTGCTTTGACGCTCGCCGTTCGGCCTCACGAGCTCCGAGAGGCTTGGAAGAGGCCTCCCTTGAAAGCTGGATTTGCAAGGCTTGTCTGTGTGAATTCCTAGCCCGCTAGGCTGAAATTAAGCGACCTAAAGTCGTGCCGAAGTCAAATCGGTCGTCATGGTACTCGAGCGAAACTGAGTGCTTTAACGCTCGCCTCTCGGCCCCACAGCCGTCCAGAGACTCGGGGGAGGCCTCCCCTGAAAGTTGGATTCCCACCGATCGTTTGTTTCAAATCTTAGCCCAGTAGCTCAAAAGTAAGCGCTATAAAGTCCTGCCAAAGTCACATAGGTCGTCATGTTACAATTTAGTCAATAAAGGCCTACTACGGGAGCGAAACCGAATGCTTTGACACTCGCCATTAGGCCCCACGACCTCTGAGAGGCTTGGAAGTGGCCTCCCCTGAAAGCTGGATTCCCACCGATCGTTTGTTTCAAATCTTAGCGCACTCGCTCAAACGTAAGCGCTAAAAAGTCCTGCCAAAGTCACATAGGTCGTCATGTTACAATTTAGTCAATAAAGGCCTACTACTGGAGCGAAACCGAGTGATTTGACGCTCGCCGTTCGGCCCCACAGACGTCCAGAGACTCGGGGGAGGCCTCCCCTGAAAGCTGGATTCCCACCGATCGTCTGTTTCAAATCTTAGCCCACTAGCTCAAAAGTAAGCGCTATAAAGTCCTGCCAAAGTCACATAGGTCGTCATGTTACAATTTAGTCAATAAAGGCCTACTACTGGAGCGAAACCGAGTGCTTTGACGCTCGCCGTTCGGCCCCACGAGCTCCGAGAGGCTTGGAAGAGGCCTCCCTTGAAAGCTGGATTCCCAAGGCTTGTCTGTGTGAATTCCTAGCCCGCTAGGCTGAAATTAAGCGACCTAAAGTCGTGCCGAAGTCAAATCGGTCGTCATGGTACTCGAGCGAAACCGAGTGCTTTGACGGTCGCCGTTCGGCCCCACGACCTCCGAGAGGCTTGGAAGAGGCCTCCCCTGAAAGCTGGATTCCCACCGATCGTTTGTTTCAAATCTTAGCCCAGTAGCTGAAAAGTAGGCGCTAAAAAGTCCTGCTAAAATCACATAGGTCGTCATGTTACAATTTACTCAAGAAAGGCCTACTACTGGAGAGAAACCGAGTGCTTTGACGCTCGCCGTTCGGCCCCACAGCCGTCCAGAGACTCGGGGGAGGCCTCCCCTGAAAGCTGGATTCCCACCGATCGTTTGTTTCAAATCTTAGCCCACTAGCTCAAACGTAAGCGCTAAAAAGTCCTGCCAAAGTCACATAGGTCGTCATGTTACAATTTAGTCAATAAAGGCCTACTACTGGAGCGAAACCGAGTGCTTTGACGCTCGCCCTTCGGCCCCACAGCCGTCCAGAGACTCGGGGGAGGCCTCCCCTGAAACCTGGATTCCCACCGATCGTGTGTTTCAAATCTGAGCGCACGAGGTAAAAAGTAAGCGCTAAAAAGTCCTGCCAAAGTCACATAGGTTGTCATATTACAATTTAGTCAATAAAGGCCTACTACGGGAGCGAAACCGAGTGCTTTGACGCTCGCCGTTAGGCCCCACGACCTCTGAGAGGCTTGGAAGTGGCCTCCCCTGAAAGCTGGATTCCCACCGATCGTTTGTTTCAAATCTTAGCGCACTCGCTCAAACGTAAGCGCTAAAAAGTCCTGCCAAAGTCACATAGGTTGTCATGTTACAATTTAGTCAATAAAGGCCTACTACTGGAGCGAAACCGAGTGCTTTGACGCTCGCCGTTCGGCCCCACGACCTCCGAGAGGCTTGGAAGAGGCCTCCCTTGAAAGCTGGATTCCCACCGATCGATTGTTTTAAATCTTATCCCACTAGCTCAAACGTAAGCGCTAAAACGTCCTGCCAAAATCACATAGGTTGTCATGTTACAATTTAGTCAATAAAGGCCTACTACTTGAGAGAAACCGAGTGCTTTGACGCTCGCCGCTCTGCCCCACAGCCGTCCAGAGACTCGGGGGAGGACTCCCCTGAAAGCTGGATTCCCACCCATAATTTGTTTCAAACCTTAGCCCACTAGCTCATAAGTAAGCGCTAAAAAGTCCTGCCAAAATCACGTAGGTCGTCATGTTACAATTTAGTCAATAAAGGCCTACTACGGGAGCGAAACCGAGTGCTTTAACGCTCGCCGCTCGGCCCCACGACCTCTGAGCGGCTTGGAAGAGACCTCCCCTGAAAGCTGGATTCCCAAGGATTTTCTGTGTGAATTCCTAGCCCGCTAGGCTGAAATGAAGCAACCTAAAGTCATAACGAAGTCAAATCGGTCGTCATGGTACTCGAGCGAAACTGAGTGCTTGAACGCTTGCTGCTCGGCCCCACAGCCGTCCAGAGACTCGGGGGAGGTCTCCCCTGAAAGCTGGATTCCCACCGATCGTTTGTTTCAAATCTTAGCCCAGAAGCTGAAAAGTAAGCGCTAAAAAGTCCTGCCAAAGTCACATAGGTTGTCATGTTACAATTTAGTCAATAAAGGCCTACTACTTGAGAGAAACCGAGTGCTTTGACGCTCGCCGTTCGGCCCCACAGACGTCAAGAGACTCGGGGGAGGCCTCCCCTGAAAGCTGGATTCCCACCGATCGTCTGTTTCAAATCTTAGCCCACTAGCTCAAAAGTAAGCGCTATAAAGTCCTGCCAAAGTCACATAGGTCGTCATGTTACAATTTAGTCAATAAAGGCCTACTACGGGAGCGAAACCGAATGCTTTGACACTCGCCATTAGGCCCCACGACCTCTGAGAGGCTTGGAAGTTGCCTCCCCTGAAAGCTGGATTCCCACCGATCGTTTGTTTCAAATCTTAGCGCACTCGCTCAAACGTAAGCGCTAAAAAGTCCTGCCAAAGTCACATAGGTCGTCATGTTACAATTTAGTCAATAAAGGCCTACTACTGGAGCGAAACCGAGTGATTTGACGCTCGCCGTTCGGCCCCACGAGCTCCGAGAGGCTTGGAAGAGGCCTCCCTTGAAAGCTGGATTCCCAAGGCTTGTCTGTGTGAATTCCTAGCCCGCTAGGCTGAAATTAAGCGACCTAAAGTCGTGCCGAAGTCAAATCGGTCGTCATGGTACTCGAGCGAAACCGAGTGCTTTGACGGTCGCCGTTCGGCCCCACGACCTCCGAGAGGCTTGGAAGAGGCCTCCCCTGAAAGCTGGATTCCCACCGATCGTTTGTTTCAAATCTTAGCCCAGTAGCTGAAAAGTAGGCGCTAAAAAGTCCTGCTAAAATCACATAGGTCGTCATGTTACAATTTACTCAAGAAAGGCCTACTACTGGAGAGAAACCGAGTGCTTTGACGCTCGCCGTTCGGCCCCACAGCCGTCCAGAGACTCGGGGGAGGCCTCCCCTGAAAGCTGGATTCCCACCGATCGTTTGTTTCAAATCTTATCCCACTAGCTCAAACGTAAGCGCTAAAAAGTCCTGCCAAAGTCACATAGGTCGTCATGATACAATTTAGTCAATAAAGGCCTACTACTGGAGAGAAACCGAGTGCTTTGACGCTTGCCGTTCGGGCCCACGACCTCTGAGAAGCTTGGAAGAGGCCTCCTCTGAAAGCTGGATTCCCACCGATCGTGTGTTTCAAATCTTAGCCCACTAGCTGAAAAGTAGGCGCTAAAAAGTCTTACCAAAGTCACATAGGTCGTCATGTTACAATTTAGTCAATAAAGGCCTACTACGGGAGAGAAACCGAATGCTATGACGCTCGCCGTTCGGCCCCACGACCTCCGAGAGGCTTGGAAGAGGCCTCCCCTGAAAGCTGGATTCCCAAGGATTGTCTGTGTGAATTCCTAGCCCGCTAGGCTGAAATTAAGCGACCTAAAGTCGTGCCGAAGTCAAATCGGTCTTCATGGTACTCGAGCGAAACTGAGAGCTTTAACGCTCGCCGCTCGGCCCCACAGCCGTCCAGAGACTCGGGGGAGGACCCCCCTGAAAGCTGGATTCCCACCGATAATGTGTTTCAAATCTTAGACCACTAACTCAAAAGTAAGCGCTAAAATGTCTTGCCAAAATCACATAGGTCGTCATGGTACAATTTAGTCAATAAAGGCCTACTACTGGAGCGAAAACGAGTGCTTTGACGGTCGCCGTTCGGCCCCACGACCTCCGAGAGGCTTGGAAGAGGCCTCCCCTGAAAGATGGATTCCCACCGATAGTTTGTTTCAAATCTTAGCCAACTAGCTCAAAAGTAAGCGCTAAAAAGTCCTGCCAAAGTCACATAGGTTGTCATGTTACAATTTAGTCAATAAAGGCCTACTACTGGAGCGAAACCGAGTGCTTTGACGCTCGCCGTTCGGCCCCATGACCTCCGAGAGGCTTGGAAGAGGCCTCCCCTGAAAGCTGGATTCCCACCGATCGTTTGTTTCAAATCTTAGCCCAGTAGCTGAAAAGTAGGCGCTAAAAAGTCCTGCCAAAATCACATAGGTCGTCATGTTACAATTTAGTCAATAAAGGCCAACTACTGGACCGAAACTGAGTGCTTTAACGCTCGCCGATCGGCCCCACAGCCGTCCAGAGACTCGGGGGAGGCCTCCCCTGAAAGCTATATTCCCACCGATCGTTTGTTTCAAATCTTAGCACAGTAGCTGAAATGTAGGCGCTATAAAGTCTTGCCAAAGTCACATAGGTCGTCATGTTACAATTTACTCAATAAAGGCCTACTACTGGAGGGAAACCGAGTGCTTTGACGGTCGGCGTTCGGCCCCACAGCCGTCCAGAGACTCGGGGGAGGCCTCCCCTGAAAGCTGGATTCCCACCGATCGTTTGTTTCAAATCTTAGCCCACTAGTTCAAAAGTAAGCGCTAAAAAGTCCCGCCAAAGTCACATAGGTTGTCATGTTACAATTTAGTCAATAAAGGCCTACTACGGGAGCGAAACCGAGTGCTTTGACGCTCGCCGTTCGGGCCCACGACCTCTGAGAGGCTTGGAAGAGGCCTCCTCTGAAAGCTGGATTCCCACCGATCCTTTGTTTCAAATCTTAGCCCACTAGCTCAAAAGTAGGCGCTAGAAAGTCTTGCCAAAGTCACATAGGTTGTCATGTTACAATTTAGTCAATAAAGGCCTACTACTGGAGAGAAACCGAATGCTATGACGCTCGCCGTTCGGCCCCACGACCTCCGAGAGGCTTGGAAGAGGCCTCCCCTGAAACCTGGATTCCAAATGATTGTCTGTGTGAATTCCTATCCCGCTAGGCTGAAATTAAGCGACCTAAAGTCATGCCGAAGTCAAATCGGTCGTCATGGTACTCGAGCGAAACTGAGTGCTTTAACGCTCGCCGCTCTGCCCCACAGCCGTCCAGAGACTCGGGGGAGGACTCCCCTGAAAGCTGGATTCCCACCCATAATTTGTTTCAAATCTTAGCCCACTAGCTCATAAGTAAGCGCTAAAAAGTCCTGCCAAAATCACGTAGGTCGTCATGTTACAATTTAGTCAATAAAGGCCTCCTACTGGAGCGAAACCGAGTGCTTTGACGCTCGCCGTTCGGCCCCACGACCTCCGAGATGCTTGGAAGAGGCCTCCCCTGAAAGCTGGAGTCCCACCGATCATTTGTTTCAAATCTTAACCCAGTAGCTGAAAAGTAGGCGCTAAGAAGTCCTGCCAAAATCACATAGGTCGTCATGTTACAATTTAGCCAATAAAGGCCTCCTACTGGACCGAAACTGAGTGCTTTAACGCTCGCCGCTCGGCCCCACAGCCGTCCAGAGACTCGGGGGAGGACTCTCCTGAAAGCTGGATTCCCACCGATCGTTTGTTCCAAATCTGAGCGCACGAGGTAAAAAGTAAGCGCTAAAAAGTCCTGCCAAAGTCACATAGGTTGTCATGTTACAATTTAGTCAATAAAGGCCTACTACGGGAGCGAAACCGAGTGCTTTGACGCTCGCCGTTCGGCCCCACGACCTCCGAGAGGCTTGGAAGAGGCCTCCCTTGAAAGCTGGATTCCCACCGATCGATTGTTTTAAATCTTATCCCACTAGCTCAAACGTAAGCGCTAAAACGTCCTGCCAAAATCACATAGGTCGTCATGTTACAATTTAGTCAATAAAGGCCTACTACTGGAGCGAAACTGAGTGCTTTAACGCTCGCCGCTCTGCCCCACAGCCGTCCAGAGACTCGGGGGAGGACTCCCCTGAAAGCTGGATTCCCACCCATAATTTGTTTCAAATCTTAGCCCACTAGCTCATAAATAAGCGCTAAAAAGTCCTGCCAAAATCACGTAGGTCGTCATGTTACAATTTAGTCAATAAAGGCCTACTACGGGAGCGAAACCGAGTGCTTTAACGCTCGCCGCTCGGCCCCACGACCTCTGAGCGGCTTGGAAGAGACCTCCCCTGAAAGCTGGATTCCCAAGGATTTTCTGTGTGAATTCCTAGCCCGCTAGGCTGAAATGAAGCAACCTAAAGTCATGCCGAAGTCAAATCGGTCGTCATGGTACTCGAGCGAAACTGAGTGCTTGAACGCTTGCTGCTCGGCCCCACAGCCGTCCAGAGACTCGGGGGAGGTCTCCCCTGAAAGCTGGATTCCCACCGATCGTTTGTTTCAAATCTTAGCCCAGAAGCTGAAAAGTAGGCGCTAAAAAGTCCTGCCAAAGTCACATAGGTTGTCATGTTACAATTTAGTCAATAAAGGCCTACTACTTGAGAGAAACCGAGTGCTTTGACGCTCGCCGTTCGGCCCCACAGACGTCAAGAGACTCGGGGGAGGCCTCCCCTGAAAGCTGGATTCCCACCGATCGTCTGTTTCAAATCTTAGCCCACTAGCTCAAAAGTAAGCGCTATAAAGTCCTGCCAAAGTCACATAGGTCGTCATGTTACAATTTAGTCAATAAAGGCCTACTACGGGAGCGAAACCGAATGCTTTGACACTCGCCATTAGGCCCCACGACCTCTGAGAGGCTTGGAAGTGGCCTCCCCTGAAAGCTGGATTCCCACCGATCGTCTGTTTCAAATCTTAGCCCACTAGCTCAAAAGTAAGCGCTATAAAGTCCTGCCAAAGTCACATAGGTCGTCATGTTACAATTTAGTCAATAAAGGCCTACTACTGGAGCGAAACCGAGTGCTTTGACGCTCGCCGTTCGGCCCCACGAGCTCCGAGAGGCTTGGAAGAGGCCTCCCTTGAAAGCTGGATTCCCAAGGCTTGTCTGTGTGAATTCCTAGCCCGCTAGGCTGAAATTAAGCGACCTAAAGTCGTGCCGAAGTCAAATCGGTCGTCATGGTACTCGAGCGAAACCGAGTGCTTTGACGGTCGCCGTTCGGCCCCACGACCTCCGAGAGGCTTGGAAGAGGCCTCCCCTGAAAGCTGGATTCCCACCGATCGTTTGTTTCAAATCTTAGCCCAGTAGCTGAAAAGTAGGCGCTAAAAAGTCCTGCTAAAATCACATAGGTCGTCATGTTACAATTTACTCAAGAAAGGCCTACTACTGGAGAGAAACCGAGTGCTTTGACGCTCGCCGTTCGGCCCCACAGCCGTCCAGAGACTCGGGGGAGGCCTCCCCTGAAAGCTGGATTCCCACCGATCGTTTGTTTCAAATCTTATCCCACTAGCTCAAACGTCAGCGCTAAAAAGTCCTGCCAAAGTCACATAGGTCGTCATGATACAATTTAGTCAATAAAGGCCTACTACTGGAGAGAAACCGAGTGCTTTGACGCTTGCCGTTCGGGCCCACGACCTCTGAGAAGCTTGGAAGAGGCCTCCTCTGAAAGCTGGATTCCCACCGATCGTGTGTTTCAAATCTTAGCCCACTAGCTGAAAAGTAGGCGCTAAAAAGTCTTACCAAAGTCACATAGGTCGTCATGTTACAATTTAGTCAATAAAGGCCTACTACGGGAGAGAAACCGAATGCTATGACGCTCGCCGTTCGGCCCCACGACCTCCGAGAGGCTTGGAAGAGGCCTCCCCTGAAAGCTGGATTCCCAAGGATTGTCTGTGTGAATTCCTAGCCCGCTAGGCTGAAATTAAGCGACCTAAAGTCGTGCCGAAGTCAAATCGGTCTTCATGGTACTCGAGCGAAACTGAGAGCTTTAACGCTCGCCGCTCGGCCCCACAGCCGTCCAGAGACTCGGGGGAGGACCCCCCTGAAAGCTGGATTCCCACCGATAATGTGTTTCAAATCTTAGACCACTAACTCAAAAGTAAGCGCTAAAATGTCTTGCCAAAATCACATAGGTCGTCATGGTACAATTTAGTCAATAAAGGCCTACTACTGGAGCGAAAACGAGTGCTTTGACGGTCGCCGTTCGGCCCCACGACCTCCGAGAGGCTTGGAAGAGGCCTCCCCTGAAAGCTGGATTCCCACCGATAGTTTGTTTCAAATCTTAGCCAACTAGCTCAAAAGTAAGCGCTAAAAAGTCCTGCCAAAGTCACATAGGTTGTCATGTTACAATTTAGTCAATAAAGGCCTACTACTGGAGCGAAACCGAGTGCTTTGACGCTCGCCGTTCGGCCCCATGACCTCCGAGAGGCTTGGAAGAGGCCTCCCCTGAAAGCTGGATTCCCACCGATCGTTTGTTTCAAATCTTAGCCCAGTAGCTGAAAAGTAGGCGCTAAAAAGTCCTGCCAAAATCACATAGGTCGTCATGTTACAATTTAGTCAATAAAGGCCAACTACTGGACCGAAACTGAGTGCTTTAACGCTCGCCGATCGGCCCCACAGCCGTCCAGAGACTCGGGGGAGGCCTCCCCTGAAAGCTATATTCCCACTGATCGTTTGTTTCAAATCTTAGCCCAGTAGCTGAAATGTAGGCGCTATAAAGTCTTGCCAAAGTCACATAGGTCGTCATGTTACAATTTACTCAATAAAGGCCTACTACTGGAGGGAAACCGAGTGCTTTGACGGTCGGCGTTCGGCCCCACAGCCGTCCAGAGACTCGGGGGAGGCCTCCCCTGAAAGCTGGATTCCCACCGATCGTTTGTTTCAAATCTTAGCCCACTAGCTCAAAAGTAAGCGCTAAAAAGTCCCGCCAAAGTCACATAGGTTGTCATGTTACAATTTAGTCAATAAAGGCCTACTACGGGAGCGAAACCGAGTGCTTTGACGCTCGCCGTTCGGGCCCACGACCTCTGAGAGGCTTGGAAGAGGCCTCCTCTGAAAGCTGGATTCCCACCGATCCTTTGTTTCAAATCTTAGCCCACTAGCTCAAAAGTAGGCGCTAGAAAGTCTTGCCAAAGTCACATAGGTTGTCATGTTACAATTTAGTCAATAAAGGCCTACTACTGGAGAGAAACCGAATGCTATGACGCTCGCCGTTCGGCCCCACGACCTCCGAGAGGCTTGGAAGAGGCCTCCCCTGAAACCTGGATTCCAAATGATTGTCTGTGTGAATTCCTATCCCGCTAGGCTGAAATTAAGCGACCTAAAGTCATGCCGAAGTCAAATCGGTCGTCATGGTACTCGAGCGAAACTGAGTGCTTTAACGCTCGCCGCTCTGCCCCACAGCCGTCCAGAGACTCGGGGGAGGACTCCCCTGAAAGCTGGATTCCCACCCATAATTTGTTTCAAATCTTAGCCCACTAGCTCATAAGTAAGCGCTAAAAAGTCCTGCCAAAATCACGTAGGTCGTCATGTTACAATTTAGTCAATAAAGGCCTCCTACTGGAGCGAAACCGAGTGCTTTGACGCTCGCCGTTCGGCCCCACGACCTCCGAGATGCTTGGAAGAGGCCTCCCCTGAAAGCTGGAGTCCCACCGATCATTTGTTTCAAATCTTAACCCAGTAGCTGAAAAGTAGGCGCTAAGAAGTCCTGCCAAAATCACATAGGTCGTCATGTTACAATTTAGCCAATAAAGGCCTCCTACTGGACCGAAACTGAGTGCTTTAACGCTCGCCGCTCGGCCCCACAGCCGTCCAGAGACTCGGGGGAGGACTCTCCTGAAAGCTGGATTCCCACCGATCGTTTGTTCCAAATCTGAGCGCACGAGGTAAAAAGTAAGCGCTAAAAAGTCCTGCCAAAGTCACATAGGTTGTCATGTTACAATTTAGTCAATAAAGGCCTACTACGGGAGCGAAACCGAGTGCTTTGACGCTCGCCGTTCGGCCCCACGACCTCCGAGAGGCTTGGAAGAGGCCTCCCTTGAAAGCTGGATTCCCACCGATCGATTGTTTTAAATCTTATCCCACTAGCTCAAACGTAAGCGCTAAAAAGTCCTGCCAAAATCACGTAGGTCGTCATGTTACAATTTAGTCAATAAAGGCCTACTACGGGAGCGAAACCGAGTGCTTTGACGCTCGCCGTTCGGCCCCACGACCTCCGAGATGCTTGGAAGAGGCCTCCCCTGAAAGCTGGAGTCCCACCGATCATTTGTTTCAAATCTTAACCCAGTAGCTGAAAAGTAGGCGCTAAGAAGTCCTGCCAAAATCACATAGGTCGTCATGTTACAATTTAGCCAATAAAGGCCTCCTACTGGACCGAAACTGAGTGCTTTAACGCTCGCCGCTCGGCCCCACAGCCGTCCAGAGACTCGGGGGAGGACTCTCCTGAAAGCTGGATTCCCACCGATCGTTTGTTCCAAATCTGAGCGCACGAGGTAAAAGGTAAGCGCTAAAAAGTCCTGCCAAAGTCACATAGGTTGTCATGTTACAATTTAGTCAATAAAGGCCTACTACGGGAGCGAAACCGAGTGCTTTGACGCTCGCCGTTCGGCCCCACGACCTCCGAGAGGCTTGGAAGAGGCCTCCCTTGAAAGCTGGATTCCCACCGATCGATTGTTTTAAATCTTATCCCACTAGCTCAAACGTAAGCGCTAAAACGTCCTGCCAAAATCACATAGGTCGTCATGTTACAATTTAGTCAATAAAGGCCTACTACTGGAGCGAAACTGAGTGCTTTAACGCTCGCCGCTCTGCCCCACAGCCGTCCAGAGACTCGGGGGAGGACTCCCCTGAAAGCTGGATTCCCACCCATAATTTGTTTCAAATCTTAGCCCACTAGCTCATAAATAAGCGCTAAAAAGTCCTGCCAAAATCACGTAGGTCGTCATGTTACAATTTAGTCAATAAAGGCCTACTACGGGAGCGAAACCGAGTGCTTTAACGCTCGCCGCTCGGCCCCACGACCTCTGAGCGGCTTGGAAGAGACCTCCCCTGAAAGCTGGATTCCCAAGGATTTTCTGTGTTAATTCCTAGCCCGCTAGGCTGAAATGAAGCAACCTAAAGTCATGCCGAAGTCAAATCGGTCGTCATGGTACTCGAGCGAAACTGAGTGCTTGAACGCTTGCTGCTCGGCCCCACAGCCGTCCAGAGACTCGGGGGAGGTCTCCCCTGAAAGCTGGATTCCCACCGATCGTTTGTTTCAAATCTTAGCCCAGAAGCTGAAAAGTAGGCGCTAAAAAGTCCTGCCAAAGTCACATAGGTTGTCATGTTACAATTTAGTCAATAAAGGCCTACTACTTGAGAGAAACCGAGTGCTTTAACGCTCGCCGTTCGGGCCCACGACCTCTGAGAGGCTTGAAAGTGGCCTCCCCTGAAAGCTGGATTCCCACCGATCGTTTGTTTCAAATCTTAGCCCACTAGCTCAAACGTAAGCGCTAAAAAGTCCTGCCAAAGTCACATAGGTCGTCATGTTACAATTTAGTCAATAAAGGCCTACTACTGGAGCGAAACCGAGTGCTTTGACGCTCGCCCTTCGGCCCCACAGCCGTCCAGAGACTCGGGGGAGGCCTCCCCTGAAACCTGGATTCCCACCGATCGTGTGTTTCAAATCTGAGCGCACGAGGTAAAAAGTAAGCGCTAAAAAGTCCTGCCAAAGTCACATAGGTTGTCATGTTACAATTTAGTCAATAAAGGCCTACTACGGGAGCGAAACCGAGTGCTTTGACGCTCGCCGTTAGGCCCCACGACCTCTGAGAGGCTTGGAAGTGGCCTCCCCTGAAAGCTGGATTCCCACCGATCGTTTGTTTCAAATCTTAGCGCACTCGCTCAAACGTAAGCGCTAAAAAGTCCTGCCAAAGTCACATAGGTTGTCATGTTACAATTTAGTCAATAAAGGCCTACTACTGGAGCGAAACCGAGTGCTTTGACGCTCGCCGTTCGGCCCCACGACCTCTGAGAGGCTTGGAAGAGGCCTCCTCTGAAAGCTGGATTCCCACCGATCCTTTGTTTCAAATCTTAGCCCACTAGCTCAAAAGTAGGCGCTAGAAAGTCTTGCCAAAGTCACATAGGTTGTCATGTTACAATTTAGTCAATAAAGGCCTACTACTGGAGAGAAACCGAATGCTATGACGCTCGCCGTTCGGCCCCACGACCTCCGAGAGGCTTGGAAGAGGCCTCCCCTGAAACCTGGATTCCAAATGATTGTCTGTGTGAATTCCTATCCCGCTAGGCTGAAATTAAGCGACCTAAAGTCATGCCGAAGTCAAATCGGTCGTCATGGTACTCGAGCGAAACTGAGTGCTTTAACGCTCGCCGCTCTGCCCCACAGCCGTCCAGAGACTCGGGGGAGGACTCCCCTGAAAGCTGGATTCCCACCCATAATTTGTTTCAAATCTTAGCCCACTAGCTCATAAGTAAGCGCTAAAAAGTCCTGCCAAAATCACGTAGGTCGTCATGTTACAATTTAGTCAATAAAGGCCTCCTACTGGAGCGAAACCGAGTGCTTTGACGCTCGCCGTTCGGCCCCACGACCTCCGAGATGCTTGGAAGAGGCCTCCCCTGAAAGCTGGAGTCCCACCGATCATTTGTTTCAAATCTTAACCCAGTAGCTGAAAAGTAGGCGCTAAGAAGTCCTGCCAAAATCACATAGGTCGTCATGTTACAATTTAGCCAATAAAGGCCTCCTACTGGACCGAAACTGAGTGCTTTAACGCTCGCCGCTCGGCCCCACAGCCGTCCAGAGACTCGGGGGAGGACTCCCCTGAAAGCTGGATTCCCACCGATCGTTTGTTTCAAATCTTAGCGCACTCGCTCAAACGTAAGCGCTAAAAAGTCCTGCCAAAGTCACATAGGTTGTCATGTTACAATTTAGTCAATAAAGGCCTACTACTGGAGCGAAACCGAGTGCTTTGACGCTCGCCGTTCGGCCCCACGACCTCTGAGAGGCTTGGAAGAGGCCTCCTCTGAAAGCTGGATTCCCACCGATCCTTTGTTTCAAATCTTAGCCCACTAGCTCAAAAGTAGGCGCTAGAAAGTCTTGCCAAAGTCACATAGGTTGTCATGTTACAATTTAGTCAATAAAGGCCTACTACTGGAGAGAAACCGAATGCTATGACGCTCGCCGTTCGGCCCCACGACCTCCGAGAGGCTTGGAAGAGGCCTCCCCTGAAACCTGGATTCCAAATGATTGTCTGTGTGAATTCCTATCCCGCTAGGCTGAAATTAAGCGACCTAAAGTCATGCCGAAGTCAAATCGGTCGTCATGGTACTCGAGCGAAACTGAGTGCTTTAACGCTCGCCGCTCTGCCCCACAGCCGTCCAGAGACTCGGGGGAGGACTCCCCTGAAAGCTGGATTCCGACCCATAATTTGTTTCAAATCTTAGCCCACTAGCTCATAAGTAAGCGCTAAAAAGTCCTGCCAAAATCACGTAGGTCGTCATGTTACAATTTAGTCAATAAAGGCCTCCTACTGGAGCGAAACCGAGTGCTTTGACGCTCGCCGTTCGGCCCCACGACCTCCGAGATGCTTGGAAGAGGCCTCCCCTGAAAGCTGGAGTCCCACCGATCATTTGTTTCAAATCTTAACCCAGTAGCTGAAAAGTAGGCGCTAAGAAGTCCTGCCAAAATCACATAGGTCGTCATGTTACAATTTAGCCAATAAAGGCCTCCTACTGGACCGAAACTGAGTGCTTTAACGCTCGCCGCTCGGCCCCACAGCCGTCCAGAGACTCGGGGGAGGACTCCCCTGAAAGCTGGAGTCCCACCGATCATTTGTTTCAAATCTTAACCCAGTAGCTGAAAAGTAGGCGCTAAGAAGTCCTGCCAAAGTCACATAGGTTGTCATGTTACAATTTAGTCAATAAAGGCCTACTACTGGAGCGAAACCGAGTGCTTTGACGCTCGCCGTTCGGCCCCACGACCTCTGAGAGGCTTGGAAGAGGCCTCCTCTGAAAGCTGGATTCCCACCGATCCTTTGTTTCAAATCTTAGCCCACTAGCTCAAAAGTAGGCGCTAGAAAGTCTTGCCAAAGTCACATAGGTTGTCATGTTACAATTTAGTCAATAAAGGCCTACTACTGGAGAGAAACCGAATGCTATGACGCTCGCCGTTCGGCCCCACGACCTCCGAGAGGCTTGGAAGAGGCCTCCCCTGAAACCTGGATTCCAAATGATTGTCTGTGTGAATTCCTATCCCGCTAGGCTGAAATTAAGCGACCTAAAGTCATGCCGAAGTCAAATCGGTCGTCATGGTACTCGAGCGAAACTGAGTGCTTTAACGCTCGCCGCTCTGCCCCACAGCCGTCCAGAGACTCGGGGGAGGACTCCCCTGAAAGCTGGATTCCCACCCATAATTTGTTTCAAATCTTAGCCCACTAGCTCATAAGTAAGCGCTAAAAAGTCCTGCCAAAATCACGTAGGTCGTCATGTTACAATTTAGTCAATAAAGGCCTCCTACTGGAGCGAAACCGAGTGCTTTGACGCTCGCCGTTCGGCCCCACGACCTCCGAGATGCTTGGAAGAGGCCTCCCCTGAAAGCTGGAGTCCCACCGATCATTTGTTTCAAATCTTAACCCAGTAGCTGAAAAGTAGGCGCTAAGAAGTCCTGCCAAAATCACATAGGTCGTCATGTTACAATTTAGCCAATAAAGGCCTCCTACTGGACCGAAACTGAGTGCTTTAACGCTCGCCGCTCGGCCCCACAGCCGTCCAGAGACTCGGGGGAGGACTCTCCTGAAAGCTGGATTCCCACCGATCGTTTGTTCCAAATCTGAGCGCACGAGGTAAAAAGTAAGCGCTAAAAAGTCCTGCCAAAGTCACATAGGTTGTCATGTTACAATTTAGTCAATAAAGGCCTACTACGGGAGCGAAACCGAGTGCTTTGACGCTCGCCGTTCGGCCCCACGACCTCCGAGAGGCTTGGAAGAGGCCTCCCTTGAAAGCTGGATTCCCACCGATCGATTGTTTTAAATCTTATCCCACTAGCTCAAACGTAAGCGCTAAAACGTCCTGCCAAAATCACATAGGTCGTCATGTTACAATTTAGTCAATAAAGGCCTACTACTGGAGCGAAACTGAGTGCTTTAACGCTCGCCGCTCTGCCCCACAGCCGTCCAGAGACTCGGGGGAGGACTCCCCTGAAAGCTGGATTCCCACCCATAATTTGTTTCAAATCTTAGCCCACTAGCTCATAAATAAGCGCTAAAAAGTCCTGCCAAAATCACGTAGGTCGTCATGTTACAATTTAGTCAATAAAGGCCTACTACGGGAGCGAAACCGAGTGCTTTAACGCTCGCCGCTCGGCCCCACGACCTCTGAGCGGCTTGGAAGAGACCTCCCCTGAAAGCTGGATTCCCAAGGATTTTCTGTGTGAATTCCTAGCCCGCTAGGCTGAAATGAAGCAACCTAAAGTCATGCCGAAGTCAAATCGGTCGTCATGGTACTCGAGCGAAACTGAGTGCTTGAACGCTTGCTGCTCGGCCCCACAGCCGTCCAGAGACTCGGGGGAGGTCTCCCCTGAAAGCTGGATTCCCACCGATCGTTTGTTTCAAATCTTAGCCCAGAAGCTGAAAAGTAGGCGCTAAAAAGTCCTGCCAAAGTCACATAGGTTGTCATGTTACAATTTAGTCAATAAAGGCCTACTACTTGAGAGAAACCGAGTGCTTTAACGCTCGCCGTTCGGGCCCACGACCTCTGAGAGGCTTGAAAGTGGCCTCCCCTGAAAGCTGGATTCCCACCGATCGTTTGTTTCAAATCTTAGCCCACTAGCTCAAACGTAAGCGCTAAAAAGTCCTGCCAAAGTCACATAGGTCGTCATGTTACAATTTAGTCAATAAAGGCCTACTACTGGAGCGAAACCGAGTGCTTTGACGCTCGCCCTTCGGCCCCACAGCCGTCCAGAGACTCGGGGGAGGCCTCCCCTGAAACCTGGATTCCCACCGATCGTGTGTTTCAAATCTGAGCGCACGAGGTAAAAAGTAAGCGCTAAAAAGTCCAGCCAAAGTCACATAGGTTGTCATGTTACAATTTAGTCAATAAAGGCCTACTACTGGAGCGAAACCGAGTGCTTTGACGCTCGCCGTTCGGCCCCACGACCTCCGAGAGGCTTGGAAGAGGCCTCCCTTGAAAGCTGGATTCCCACCGATCGATTGTTTTAAATCTTATCCCACTAGCTCAAACGTAAGCGCTAAAAAGTCCTGCCAAAATCACGTAGGTCGTCATGTTACAATTTAGTCAATAAAGGCCTACTACGGGAGCGAAACCGAGTGCTTTAACGCTCGCCGCTCGGCCCCACGACCTCTGAGCGGCTTGGAAGAGACCTCCCCTGAAAGCTGGATTCCCAAGGATTTTCTGTGTGAATTCCTAGCCCGCTAGGCTGAAATGAAGCAACCTAAAGTCATAACGAAGTCAAATCGGTCGTCATGGTACTCGAGCGAAACTGAGTGCTTGAACGCTTGCTGCTCGGCCCCACAGCCGTCCAGAGACTCGGGGGAGGTCTCCCCTGAAAGCTGGATTCCCACCGATCGTTTGTTTCAAATCTTAGCCCAGAAGCTGAAAAGTAAGCGCTAAAAAGTCCTGCCAAAGTCACATAGGTTGTCATGTTACAATTTAGTCAATAAAGGCCTACTACTTGAGAGAAACCGAGTGCTTTAACGCTCGCCGTTCGGGCCCACAACCTCTAAGAGGCTTGGAAGAGGCCTCCCTTGAAAGCTGGATTCCCAAGGCTTGTCTGTGTGAATTCCTAGCCCGCTAGGCTGAAATTAAGCGACCTAAAGTCGTGCCGAAGTCAAATCGGTCGTCATGGTACTCGAGCGAAACCGAGTGCTTTGACGGTCGCCGTTCGGCCCCACGACCTCCGAGAGGCTTGGAAGAGGCCTCCCCTGAAAGCTGGATTCCCACCGATCGTTTGTTTCAAATCTTAGCCCAGTAGCTGAAAAGTAGGCGCTAAAAAGTCCTGCTAAAATCACATAGGTCGTCATGTTACAATTTACTCAAGAAAGGCCTACTACTGGAGAGAAACCGAGTGCTTTGACGCTCGCCGTTCGGCCCCACAGCCGTCCAGAGACTCGGGGGAGGCCTCCCCTGAAAGCTGGATTCCCCCGATCGTTTGTTTCAAATCTTAGCCCACTAGCTCAAACGTAGGCGCTAAAAAGTCCTGCCAAAGTCACATAGGTCGTCATGTTACAATTTAGTCAATAAAGGCCTACTACTGGAGCGAAACCGAGTGCTTTGACGCTCGCCCTTCGGCCCCACAGCCGTCCAGAGACTCGGGGGAGGCCTCCCCTGAAACCTGGATTCCCACCGATCGTGTGTTTCGAATCTGAGCGCACGGGGTAAAAAGTAAGCGCTAAAAAGTCCTGCCAAAGTCACATAGGTTGTCATGTTACAATTTAGTCAATAAAGGCCTACTACGGGAGCGAAACCGAGTGCTTTGACGCTCGCCATTAGGCCCCACGACCTCTGAGAGGCTTGGAAGTGGCCTCCCCTGAAAGCTGGATTCCCACCGATCGTTTGTTTCAAATCTTAGCGCACTCGCTCAAACGTAAGTGCTAAAAAGTCCTGCCAAAGTCACATAGGTTGTCATGTTACAATTTAGTCAATAAAGGCCTACTACTGGAGCGAAACCGAGTGCTTTGACGCTCGCCGTTCGGCCCCACGACCTCCGAGAGGCTTGGAAGAGGCCTCCCTTGAAAGCTGGATTCCCACCGATCGATTGTTTTAAATCTTATCCCACTAGCTCAAACGTAAGCGCTAAAACGTCCTGCCAAAATCACATAGGTCGTCATGTTACAATTTAGTCAATAAAGGCCTACTACTGGAGAGAAACCGAGTGCTATGACGCTCGCCGTTCGGCCCCACGACCTCCGAGAAGCTTGGAAGAGGCCTCCCCTGAAAGCTGGATTCCCAAGGCTTATCTGTGTGAATTCCTAGCCTGCTCGGCAGAAATTAGGCGACCTAAAGTCGTGCCGAAGTCAAATCGGTCGTCATGGTACTCGAGCGAAACTGAGTGCTTTAACGCTCGCTGCTCGGCCCCACAGCCGACCAGAGACTCGGGAGAGGCCTCCCCTGAAAGCTGGATTCCCACCGATCGTCTGTTTCAAATCTTAGCCCACTAGCTCAAAAGTAAGCGCTATAAAGTCCTGCCAAAGTCACATAGGTCGTCATGTTACAATTTAGTCAATAAAGGCCTACTACTGGAGCGAAACCGAGTGCTTTGACGCTCGCCGTTCGGCCCCACAGACGTCCAGAGACTCGGGGGAGGCCTCCCCTGAAAGCTGGATTCCCACCGATCGTCTGTTTAAAATCTTAGCCCACTAGCTCAAAAGTAAGCGCTATAAAGTCCTGCCAAAGTCACATAGGTCGTCATGTTACAATTTAGTCAATAAAGGCCTACTACTGGAGCGAAACAGAGTGCTTTGACGCTCGCCGTTCGGCCCCACGAGCTCCGAGAGGCTTGGAAGAGGCCTCCCTTGAAAGCTGGATTCCCAAGGCTTGTCTGTGTGAATTCCTAGCCCGCTAGGCTGAAATTAAGCGACCTAAAGTCGTGCCGAAGTCAAATCGGTCGTCATGGTACTCGAGCGAAACCGAGTGCTTTGACGGTCGCCGTTCGGCCCCACGACCTCCGAGAGGCTTGGAAGAGGCCTCCCCTGAAAGCTGGATTCCCACCGATCGTTTGTTTCAAATCTTAGCCCAGTAGCTGAAAAGTAGGCGCTAAAAAGTCCTGCTAAAATCACATAGGTCGTCATGTTACAATTTACTCAAGAAAGGCCTACTACTGGAGAGAAACCGAGTGCTTTGACGCTCGCCGTTCGGCCCCACAGCCGTCCAGAGACTCGGGGGAGGCCTCCCCTGAAAGCTGGAATCCCACCGATCGTTTGTTTCAAATCTTATCCCACTAGCTCAAACGTAAGCGCTAAAAAGTCCTGCCAAAGTCACATAGGTCGTCATGATACAATTTAGTCAATAAAGGCCTACTACTGGAGAGAAACCGAGTGCTTTGACGCTTGCCGTTCGGGCCCACGACCTCTGAGAAGCTTGGAAGAGGCCTCCTCTGAAAGCTGGATTCCCACCGATCGTGTGTTTCAAATCTTAGCCCACTAGCTGAAAAGTAGGCGCTAAAAAGTCTTACCAAAGTCACATAGGTCGTCATGTTACAATTTAGTCAATAAAGGCCTACTACGGGAGAGAAACCGAATGCTATGACGCTCGCCGTTCGGCCCCACGACCTCCGAGAGGCTTGGAAGAGGCCTCCCCTGAAAGCTGGATTCCCAAGGATTGTCTGTGTGAATTCCTAGCCCGCTAGGCTGAAATTAAGCGACCTAAAGTCGTGCCGAAGTCAAATCGGTCTTCATGGTACTCGAGCGAAACTGAGAGCTTTAACGCTCGCCGCTCGGCCCCACAGCCGTCCAGAGACTCGGGGGAGGACCCCCCTGAAAGCTGGATTCCCACCGATAATGTGTTTCAAATCTTAGACCACTAACTCAAAAGTAAGCGCTAAAATGTCCTGCCAAAATCACATAGGTCGTCATGGTACAATTTAGTCAATAAAGGCCTACTACTGGAGCGAAAACGAGTGCTTTGACGGTCGCCGTTCGGCCCCACGACCTCCGAGAGGCTTGGAAGAGGCCTCCCCTGAAAGCTGGATTCCCACCGATAGTTTGTTTCAAATCTTAGCCAACTAGCTCAAAAGTAAGCGCTAAAAAGTCCTGCCAAAGTCACATAGGTTGTCATGTTACAATTTAGTCAATAAAGGCCTACTACTGGAGCGAAACCGAGTGCTTTGACGCTCGCCGTTCGGCCCCATGACCTCCGAGAGGCTTGGAAGAGGCCTCCCCTGAAAGCTGGATTCCCACCGATCGTTTGTTTCAAATCTTAGCCCAGTAGCTGAAAAGTAGGCGCTAAAAAGTCCTGCCAAAATCACATAGGTCGTCATGTTACAATTTAGTCAATAAAGGCCAACTACTGGACCGAAACTGAGTGCTTTAACGCTCGCCGATCGGCCCCACAGCCGTCCAGAGACTCGGGGGAGGCCTCCCCTGAAAGCTATATTCCCACCGATCGTTTGTTTAAAATCTTAGCCCAGTAGCTGAAATGTAGGCGCTATAAAGTCTTGCCAAAGTCACATAGGTCGTCATGTTACAATTTACTCAATAAAGGCCTACTACTGGAGGGAAACCGAGTGCTTTGACGGTCGGCGTTCGGCCCCACAGCCGTCCAGAGACTCGGGGGAGGCCTCCCCTGAAAGCTGGATTCCCACCGATCGTTTGTTTCAAATCTTAGCCCACTAGCTCAAAAATAAGCGCTAAAAAGTCCCGCCAAAGTCACATAGGTTGTCATGTTACAATTTAGTCAATAAAGGCCTACTACGGGAGCGAAACCGAGTGCTTTGACGCTCGCCGTTCGGGCCCACGACCTCTGAGAGGCTTGGAAGAGGCCTCCTCTGAAAGCTGGATTCCCACCGATCCTTTGTTTCAAATCTTAGCCCACTAGCTCAAAAGTAGGCGCTAGAAAGTCTTGCCAAAGTCACATAGGTCGTCATGTAACAATTTAGTCAATAAAGGCCTACTACTGGAGAGAAACAGAATGCTATGACGCTCGCCGTTCGGCCCCACGACCTCCGAGAGGCTTGGAAGAGGCCTCCCCTGAAACCTGGATTCCAAATGATTGTCTGTGTGAATTCCTATCCCGCTAGGCTGAAATTAAGCGACCTAAAGTCATGCCGAAGTCAAATCGGTCGTCATGGTACTCGAGCGAAACTGAGTGCTTTAACGCTCGCCGCTCTGCCCCACAGCCGTCCAGAGACTCGGGGGAGGAATCCCCTGAAAGCTGGATTCCCACCCATAATTTGTTTCAAATCTTAGCCCACTAGCTCATAAGTAAGCGCTAAAAAGTCCTGCCAAAATCACGTAGGTCGTCATGTTACAATTTAGTCAATAAAGGCCTCCTACTGGAGCGAAACCGAGTGCTTTGACGCTCGCCGTTCGGCCCCACGACCTCCGAGATGCTTGGAAGAGGCCTCCCCTGAAAGCTGGAGTCCCACCGATCATTTGTTTCAAATCTTAACCCAGTAGCTGAAAAGTAGGCGCTAAGAAGTCCTGCCAAAATCACATAGGTCGTCATGTTACAATTTAGTCAATAAAGGCCTACTACTGGAGAGAAACCGAGTGCTATGACGCTCGCCGTTCGGCCCCACGACCTCCGAGAGGCTTGGAAGATGCCTCCCCTGAAAGCTGGATTCCCAAGGATTGTCTGTGTGAATTCCTAGCCCGCTAGGCTGAAATTAAGCGACCTAAAGTCGTGCCGAAGTCAAATCGGTCGTCATGGTACTCGAGCGAAACTGAGTGCTTTAACGCTCGCCGCTCGGCCCCACAGCCGTCCAGAGACTCGGGGGAGGACTCCCCTGAAAGCTGGATTCCCACCGATAATGTGATTCAAATCTTAGCCCACTAGCTTAAAAGTAAGCGCTAAAAAGTCCTGCCAAAATCACATAGGTCGTCATGTTACAATTTAGTCAATAAAGGCCGACTACTGGACCGAAACTGAGTGCTTTAAGGCTCGCCACTCTACCCCACAGCCGTCCAGAGACTCGAGGGAGGCGTCCCCTGAAAGCTGGATTCCCACCGATAATGTGATTCAAATCTTAGCCCACTAGCTTAAAAGTAAGCGCTAAAAAGTCATGTCAAAGTCACATAGGTCGTCATGTTACAATTTAGTCAATAAAGGCCTACTACTGGAGCGAAAACGAGTGCTTTGACGCTCGCCGTTCGGCCCCACGACCTCCGAGAGGCTTGGAAGAGGCCTCCCCTGAAAGCTGGATTCCCACCGATCGTTTGTTTCAAATCTTCGCCCAGTAGCTGAAAAGTAGGCACTAAAAATTCCTGCCAAAATCACATAGGTCGTCATGTTACAATTTAGTCAATAAAGGCCAACTACTGGAGAGAAACCGAGTGCTTTGACGCTCGCTGTTCGCCCCCACAGCCGTCCAGAGACTCGGGGGAGGACTCCCCTGAAAGCTGGAGTCCCACCGATAACGTGTTTCAAATCTTAGCCCACTAGCTCAAAAGTAAGCGCTCAAAAGTCCTGCCAAAATCACATAGGTCGTCATGTTACAATTTAGTCAATAAAGGCCAACTACTGGAGAGAAACCGAGTGCTTTGACGCTCGACGTTCGCCCCCACAGCGTCCAGAGACTTGGGGGATGCCTCCCCTGAAAGCTGGCTTCCCACTGATCGTTTGTTTCAAATCTTAGCCCACTAGCTCAAACGTAAGCGCTAAAACGTCCTGCCAAAATCACATAGGTCGTCATGTTACAAATTAGTCAATAAAGGCCAACTACTGGAGAGAAACCGAGTGCTTTGACGCTCGCCGTTCGGCCTCACGAGCTCCGAGAGGCTTGGAAGAGGCCTCCCTTGAAAGCTGGATTTGCAAGGCTTGTCTGTGTGAATTCCTAGCCCGCTAGGCTGAAATTAAGCGACCTAAAGTCGTGCCGAAGTCAAATCGGTCGTCATGGTACTCGAGCGAAACTGAGTGCTTTAACGCTCGCCTCTCGGCCCCACAGCCGTCCAGAGACTCGGGGGAGGCCTCCCCTGAAAGTTGGATTCCCACCGATCGTTTGTTTCAAATCTTAGCCCAGTAGCTCAAAAGTAAGCGCTATAAAGTCCTGCCAAAGTCACATAGGTCGTCATGTTACAATTTAGTCAATAAAGGCCTACTACGGGAGCGAAACCGAATGCTTTGACACTCGCCATTAGGCCCCACGACCTCTGAGAGGCTTGGAAGTGGCCTCCCCTGAAAGCTGGATTCCCACCGATCGTTTGTTTCAAATCTTAGCGCACTCGCTCAAACGTAAGCGCTAAAAAGTCCTGCCAAAGTCACATAGGTCGTCATGTTACAATTTAGTCAATAAAGGCCTACTACTGGAGCGAAACCGAGTGATTTGACGCTCGCCGTTCGGCCCCACAGACGTCCAGAGACTCGGGGGAGGCCTCCCCTGAAAGCTGGATTCCCACCGATCGTCTGTTTCAAATCTTAGCCCACTAGCTCAAAAGTAAGCGCTATAAAGTCCTGCCAAAGTCACATAGGTCGTCATGTTACAATTTAGTCAATAAAGGCCTACTACTGGAGCGAAACCGAGTGCTTTGACGCTCGCCGTTCGGCCCCACGAGCTCCGAGAGGCTTGGAAGAGGCCTCCCTTGAAAGCTGGATTCCCAAGGCTTGTCTGTGTGAATTCCTAGCCCGCTAGGCTGAAATTAAGCGACCTAAAGTCGTGCCGAAGTCAAATCGGTCGTCATGGTACTCGAGCGAAACCGAGTGCTTTGACGGTCGCCGTTCGGCCCCACGACCTCCGAGAGGCTTGGAAGAGGCCTCCCCTGAAAGCTGGATTCCCACCGATCGTTTGTTTCAAATCTTAGCCCAGTAGCTGAAAAGTAGGCGCTAAAAAGTCCTGCTAAAATCACATAGGTCGTCATGTTACAATTTACTCAAGAAAGGCCTACTACTGGAGAGAAACCGAGTGCTTTGACGCTCGCCGTTCGGCCCCACAGCCGTCCAGAGTCTCGGGGGAGGCCTCCCCTGAAAGCTGGATTCCCACCGATCGTTTGTTTCAAATCTTAGCCCACTAGCTCAAACGTAAGCGCTAAAAAGTCCTGCCAAAGTCACATAGGTCGTCATGTTACAATTTAGTCAATAAAGGCCTACTACTGGAGCGAAACCGAGTGCTTTGACGCTCGCCCTTCGGCCCCACAGCCGTCCAGAGACTCGGGGGAGGCCTCCCCTGAAACCTGGATTCCCACCGATCGTGTGTTTCAAATCTGAGCGCACGAGGTAAAAAGTAAGCGCTAAAAAGTCCTGCCAAAGTCACATAGGTTGTCATGTTACAATTTAGTCAATAAAGGCCTACTACGGGAGCGAAACCGAGTGCTTTGACGCTCGCCGTTAGGCCCCACGACCTCTGAGAGGCTTGGAAGTGGCCTCCCCTGAAAGCTGGATTCCCACCGATCGTTTGTTTCAAATCTTAGCGCACTCGCTCAAACGTAAGCGCTAAAAAGTCCTGCCAAAGTCACATAGGTTGTCATGTTACAATTTAGTCAATAAAGGCCTACTACTGGAGCGAAACCGAGTGCTTTGACGCTCGCCGTTCGGCCCCACGACCTCTGAGAGGCTTGGAAGAGGCCTCCTCTGAAAGCTGGATTCCCACCGATCCTTTGTTTCAAATCTTAGCCCACTAGCTCAAAAGTAGGCGCTAGAAAGTCTTGCCAAAGTCACATAGGTTGTCATGTTACAATTTAGTCAATAAAGGCCTACTACTGGAGAGAAACCGAATGCTATGACGCTCGCTGTTCGGCCCCACGACCTCCGAGAGGCTTGGAAGAGGCCTCCCCTGAAACCTGGATTCCAAATGATTGTCTGTGTGAATTCCTATCCCGCTAGGCTGAAATTAAGCGACCTAAAGTCATGCCGAAGTCAAATCGGTCGTCATGGTACTCGAGCGAAACTGAGTGCTTTAACGCTCGCCGCTCTGCCCCACAGCCGTCCAGAGACTCGGGGGAGGACTCCCCTGAAAGCTGGATTCCCACCCATAATTTGTTTCAAATCTTAGCCCACTAGCTCATAAGTAAGCGCTAAAAAGTCCTGCCAAAATCACGTAGGTCGTCATGTTACAATTTAGTCAATAAAGGCCTCCTACTGGAGCGAAACCGAGTGCTTTGACGCTCGCCGTTCGGCCCCACGACCTCCGAGATGCTTGGAAGAGGCCTCCCCTGAAAGCTGGAGTCCCACCGATCATTTGTTTCAAATCTTAACCCAGTAGCTGAAAAGTAGGCGCTAAGAAGTCCTGCCAAAATCACATAGGTCGTCATGTTACAATTTAGCCAATAAAGGCCTCCTACTGGACCGAAACTGAGTGCTTTAACGCTCGCCGCTCGGCCCCACAGCCGTCCAGAGACTCGGGGGAGGACTCCCCTGAAAGCTGGATTCCCACCGATCGTTTGTTTCAAATCTTAGCGCACTCGCTCAAACGTAAGCGCTAAAAAGTCCTGCCAAAGTCACATAGGTTGTCATGTTACAATTTAGTCAATAAAGGCCTACTACTGGAGCGAAACCGAGTGCTTTGACGCTCGCCGTTCGGCCCCACGACCTCTGAGAGGCTTGGAAGAGGCCTCCTCTGAAAGCTGGATTCCCACCGATCCTTTGTTTCAAATCTTAGCCCACTAGCTCAAAAGTAGGCGCTAGAAAGTCTTGCCAAAGTCACATAGGTTGTCATGTTACAATTTAGTCAATAAAGGCCTACTACTGGAGAGAAACCGAATGCTATGACGCTCGCCGTTCGGCCCCACGACCTCCGAGAGGCTTGGAAGAGGCCTCCCCTGAAACCTGGATTCCAAATGATTGTCTGTGTGAATTCCTATCCCGCTAGGCTGAAATTAAGCGACCTAAAGTCATGCCGAAGTCAAATCGGTCGTCATGGTACTCGAGCGAAACTGAGTGCTTTAACGCTCGCCGCTCTGCCCCACAGCCGTCCAGAGACTCGGGGGAGGACTCCCCTGAAAGCTGGATTCCCACCCATAATTTGTTTCAAATCTTAGCCCACTAGCTCATAAGTAAGCGCTAAAAAGTCCTGCCAAAATCACGTAGGTCGTCATGTTACAATTTAGTCAATAAAGGCCTCCTACTGGAGCGAAACCGAGTGCTTTGACGCTCGCCGTTCGGCCCCACGACCTCCGAGATGCTTGGAAGAGGCCTCCCCTGAAAGCTGGAGTCCCACCGATCATTTGTTTCAAATCTTAACCCAGTAGCTGAAAAGTAGGCGCTAAGAAGTCCTGCCAAAATCACATAGGTCGTCATGTTACAATTTAGCCAATAAAGGCCTCCTACTGGACCGAAACTGAGTGCTTTAACGCTCGCCGCTCGGCCCCACAGCCGTCCAGAGACTCGGGGGAGGACTCCCCTGAAAGCTGGATTCCCACCGATCGTTTGTTTCAAATCTTAGCGCACTCGCTCAAACGTAAGCGCTAAAAAGTCCTGCCAAAGTCACATAGGTTGTCATGTTACAATTTAGTCAATAAAGGCCTACTACTGGAGCGAAACCGAGTGCTTTGACGCTCGCCGTTCGGCCCCACGACCTCTGAGAGGCTTGGAAGAGGCCTCCTCTGAAAGCTGGATTCCCACCGATCCTTTGTTTCAAATCTTAGCCCACTAGCTCAAAAGTAGGCGCTAGAAAGTCTTGCCAAAGTCACATAGGTTGTCATGTTACAATTTAGTCAATAAAGGCCTACTACTGGAGAGAAACCGAATGCTATGACGCTCGCCGTTCGGCCCCACGACCTCCGAGAGGCTTGGAAGAGGCCTCCCCTGAAACCTGGATTCCAAATGATTGTCTGTGTGAATTCCTATCCCGCTAGGCTGAAATTAAGCGACCTAAAGTCATGCCGAAGTCAAATCGGTCGTCATGGTACTCGAGCGAAACTGAGTGCTTTAACGCTCGCCGCTCTGCCCCACAGCCGTCCAGAGACTCGGGGGAGGACTCCCCTGAAAGCTGGATTCCCACCCATAATTTGTTTCAAATCTTAGCCCACTAGCTCATAAGTAAGCGCTAAAAAGTCCTGCCAAAATCACGTAGGTCGTCATGTTACAATTTAGTCAATAAAGGCCTCCTACTGGAGCGAAACCGAGTGCTTTGACGCTCGCCGTTCGGCCCCACGACCTCCGAGATGCTTGGAAGAGGCCTCCCCTGAAAGCTGGAGTCCCACCGATCATTTGTTTCAAATCTTAACCCAGTAGCTGAAAAGTAGGCGCTAAGAAGTCCTGCCAAAATCACATAGGTCGTCATGTTACAATTTAGCCAATAAAGGCCTCCTACTGGACCGAAACTGAGTGCTTTAACGCTCGCCGCTCGGCCCCACAGCCGTCCAGAGACTCGGGGGAGGACTCTCCTGAAAGCTGGATTCCCACCGATCGTTTGTTCCAAATCTGAGCGCACGAGGTAAAAAGTAAGCGCTAAAAAGTCCTGCCAAAGTCACATAGGTTGTCATGTTACAATTTAGTCAATAAAGGCCTACTACGGGAGCGAAACCGAGTGCTTTGACGCTCGCCGTTCGGCCCCACGACCTCCGAGAGGCTTGGAAGAGGCCTCCCTTGAAAGCTGGATTCCCACCGATCGATTGTTTTAAATCTTATCCCACTAGCTCAAACGTAAGCGCTAAAACGTCCTGCCAAAATCACATAGGTCGTCATGTTACAATTTAGTCAATAAAGGCCTACTACTGGAGCGAAACTGAGTGCTTTAACGCTCGCCGCTCTGCCCCACAGCCGTCCAGAGACTCGGGGGAGGACTCCCCTGAAAGCTGGATTCCCACCCATAATTTGTTTCAAATCTTAGCCCACTAGCTCATAAATAAGCGCTAAAAAGTCCTGCCAAAATCACGTAGGTCGTCATGTTACAATTTAGTCAATAAAGGCCTACTACGGGAGCGAAACCGAGTGCTTTAACGCTCGCCGCTCGGCCCCACGACCTCTGAGCGGCTTGGAAGAGACCTCCCCTGAAAGCTGGATTCCCAAGGATTTTCTGTGTGAATTCCTAGCCCGCTAGGCTGAAATGAAGCAACCTAAAGTCATGCCGAAGTCAAATCGGTCGTCATGGTACTCGAGCGAAACTGAGTGCTTGAACGCTTGCTGCTCGGCCCCACAGCCGTCCAGAGACTCGGGGGAGGTCTCCCCTGAAAGCTGGATTCCCACCGATCGTTTGTTTCAAATCTTAGCCCAGAAGCTGAAAAGTAGGCGCTAAAAAGTCCTGCCAAAGTCACATAGGTTGTCATGTTACAATTTAGTCAATAAAGGCCTACTACTTGAGAGAAACCGAGTGCTTTAACGCTCGCCGTTCGGGCCCACGACCTCTGAGAGGCTTGAAAGTGGCCTCCCCTGAAAGCTGGATTCCCACCGATCGTTTGTTTCAAATCTTAGCCCACTAGCTCAAACGTAAGCGCTAAAAAGTCCTGCCAAAGTCACATAGGTCGTCATGTTACAATTTAGTCAATAAAGGCCTACTACTGGAGCGAAACCGAGTGCTTTGACGCTCGCCCTTCGGCCCCACAGCCGTCCAGAGACTCGGGGGAGGCCTCCCCTGAAACCTGGATTCCCACCGATCGTGTGTTTCAAATCTGAGCGCACGAGGTAAAAAGTAAGCGCTAAAAAGTCCAGCCAAAGTCACATAGGTTGTCATGTTACAATTTAGTCAATAAAGGCCTACTACTGGAGCGAAACCGAGTGCTTTGACGCTCGCCGTTCGGCCCCACGACCTCCGAGAGGCTTGGAAGAGGCCTCCCTTGAAAGCTGGATTCCCACCGATCGATTGTTTTAAATCTTATCCCACTAGCTCAAACGTAAGCGCTAAAAAGTCCTGCCAAAATCACGTAGGTCGTCATGTTACAATTTAGTCAATAAAGGCCTACTACGGGAGCGAAACCGAGTGCTTTAACGCTCGCCGCTCGGCCCCACGACCTCTGAGCGGCTTGGAAGAGACCTCCCCTGAAAGCTGGATTCCCAAGGATTTTCTGTGTGAATTCCTAGCCCGCTAGGCTGAAATGAAGCAACCTAAAGTCATAACGAAGTCAAATCGGTCGTCATGGTACTCGAGCGAAACTGAGTGCTTGAACGCTTGCTGCTCGGCCCCACAGCCGTCCAGAGACTCGGGGGAGGTCTCCCCTGAAAGCTGGATTCCCACCGATCGTTTGTTTCAAATCTTAGCCCAGAAGCTGAAAAGTAAGCGCTAAAAAGTCCTGCCAAAGTCACATAGGTTGTCATGTTACAATTTAGTCAATAAAGGCCTACTACTTGAGAGAAACCGAGTGCTTTAACGCTCGCCGTTCGGGCCCACAACCTCTAAGAGGCTTGGAAGAGGCCTCCCTTGAAAGCTGGATTCCCAAGGCTTGTCTGTGTGAATTCCTAGCCCGCTAGGCTGAAATTAAGCGACCTAAAGTCGTGCCGAAGTCAAATCGGTCGTCATGGTACTCGAGCGAAACCGAGTGCTTTGACGGTCGCCGTTCGGCCCCACGACCTCCGAGAGGCTTGGAAGAGGCCTCCCCTGAAAGCTGGATTCCCACCGATCGTTTGTTTCAAATCTTAGCCCAGTAGCTGAAAAGTAGGCGCTAAAAAGTCCTGCTAAAATCACATAGGTCGTCATGTTACAATTTACTCAAGAAAGGCCTACTACTGGAGAGAAACCGAGTGCTTTGACGCTCGCCGTTCGGCCCCACAGCCGTCCAGAGACTCGGGGGAGGCCTCCCCTGAAAGCTGGATTCCCCCGATCGTTTGTTTCAAATCTTAGCCCACTAGCTCAAACGTAGGCGCTAAAAAGTCCTGCCAAAGTCACATAGGTCGTCATGTTACAATTTAGTCAATAAAGGCCTACTACTGGAGCGAAACCGAGTGCTTTGACGCTCGCCCTTCGGCCCCACAGCCGTCCAGAGACTCGGGGGAGGCCTCCCCTGAAACCTGGATTCCCACCGATCGTGTGTTTCGAATCTGAGCGCACGGGGTAAAAAGTAAGCGCTAAAAAGTCCTGCCAAAGTCACATAGGTTGTCATGTTACAATTTAGTCAATAAAGGCCTACTACGGGAGCGAAACCGAGTGCTTTGACGCTCGCCATTAGGCCCCACGACCTCTGAGAGGCTTGGAAGTGGCCTCCCCTGAAAGCTGGATTCCCACCGATCGTTTGTTTCAAATCTTAGCGCACTCGCTCAAACGTAAGTGCTAAAAAGTCCTGCCAAAGTCACATAGGTTGTCATGTTACAATTTAGTCAATAAAGGCCTACTACTGGAGCGAAACCGAGTGCTTTGACGCTCGCCGTTCGGCCCCACAGACGTCCAGAGACTCGGGGGAGGCCTCCCCTGAAAGCTGGATTCCCACCGATCGTTTGTTTCAAATCTTAGCGCACTCGCTCAAACGTAAGTGCTAAAAAGTCCTGCCAAAGTCACATAGGTTGTCATGTTACAATTTAGTCAATAAAGGCCTACTACTGGAGAGAAACCGAGTGCTATGACGCTCGCCGTTCGGCCCCACGACCTCCGAGAAGCTTGGAAGAGGCCTCCCCTGAAAGCTGGATTCCCAAGGCTTATCTGTGTGAATTCCTAGCCTGCTCGGCAGAAATTAGGCGACCTAAAGTCGTGCCGAAGTCAAATCGGTCGTCATGGTACTCGAGCGAAACTGAGTGCTTTAACGCTCGCTGCTCGGCCCCACAGCCGACCAGAGACTCGGGAGAGGCCTCCCCTGAAAGCTGGATTCCCACCGATCGTCTGTTTCAAATCTTAGCCCACTAGCTCAAAAGTAAGCGCTATAAAGTCCTGCCAAAGTCACATAGGTCGTCATGTTACAATTTAGTCAATAAAGGCCTACTACTGGAGCGAAACCGAGTGCTTTGACGCTCGCCGTTCGGCCCCACAGACGTCCAGAGACTCGGGGGAGGCCTCCCCTGAAAGCTGGATTCCCACCGATCGTCTGTTTAAAATCTTAGCCCACTAGCTCAAAAGTAAGCGCTATAAAGTCCTGCCAAAGTCACATAGGTCGTCATGTTACAATTTAGTCAATAAAGGCCTACTACTGGAGCGAAACAGAGTGCTTTGACGCTCGCCGTTCGGCCCCACGAGCTCCGAGAGGCTTGGAAGAGGCCTCCCTTGAAAGCTGGATTCCCAAGGCTTGTCTGTGTGAATTCCTAGCCCGCTAGGCTGAAATTAAGCGACCTAAAGTCGTGCCGAAGTCAAATCGGTCGTCATGGTACTCGAGCGAAACCGAGTGCTTTGACGGTCGCCGTTCGGCCCCACGACCTCCGAGAGGCTTGGAAGAGGCCTCCCCTGAAAGCTGGATTCCCACCGATCGTTTGTTTCAAATCTTAGCCCAGTAGCTGAAAAGTAGGCGCTAAAAAGTCCTGCTAAAATCACATAGGTCGTCATGTTACAATTTACTCAAGAAAGGCCTACTACTGGAGAGAAACCGAGTGCTTTGACGCTCGCCGTTCGGCCCCACAGCCGTCCAGAGACTCGGGGGAGGCCTCCCCTGAAAGCTGGAATCCCACCGATCGTTTGTTTCAAATCTTATCCCACTAGCTCAAACGTAAGCGCTAAAAAGTCCTGCCAAAGTCACATAGGTCGTCATGATACAATTTAGTCAATAAAGGCCTACTACTGGAGAGAAACCGAGTGCTTTGACGCTTGCCGTTCGGGCCCACGACCTCTGAGAAGCTTGGAAGAGGCCTCCTCTGAAAGCTGGATTCCCACCGATCGTGTGTTTCAAATCTTAGCCCACTAGCTGAAAAGTAGGCGCTAAAAAGTCTTACCAAAGTCACATAGGTCGTCATGTTACAATTTAGTCAATAAAGGCCTACTACGGGAGAGAAACCGAATGCTATGACGCTCGCCGTTCGGCCCCACGACCTCCGAGAGGCTTGGAAGAGGCCTCCCCTGAAAGCTGGATTCCCAAGGATTGTCTGTGTGAATTCCTAGCCCGCTAGGCTGAAATTAAGCGACCTAAAGTCGTGCCGAAGTCAAATCGGTCTTCATGGTACTCGAGCGAAACTGAGAGCTTTAACGCTCGCCGCTCGGCCCCACAGCCGTCCAGAGACTCGGGGGAGGACCCCCCTGAAAGCTGGATTCCCACCGATAATGTGTTTCAAATCTTAGACCACTAACTCAAAAGTAAGCGCTAAAATGTCCTGCCAAAATCACATAGGTCGTCATGGTACAATTTAGTCAATAAAGGCCTACTACTGGAGCGAAAACGAGTGCTTTGACGGTCGCCGTTCGGCCCCACGACCTCCGAGAGGCTTGGAAGAGGCCTCCCCTGAAAGCTGGATTCCCACCGATAGTTTGTTTCAAATCTTAGCCAACTAGCTCAAAAGTAAGCGCTAAAAAGTCCTGCCAAAGTCACATAGGTTGTCATGTTACAATTTAGTCAATAAAGGCCTACTACTGGAGCGAAACCGAGTGCTTTGACGCTCGCCGTTCGGCCCCATGACCTCCGAGAGGCTTGGAAGAGGCCTCCCCTGAAAGCTGGATTCCCACCGATCGTTTGTTTCAAATCTTAGCCCAGTAGCTGAAAAGTAGGCGCTAAAAAGTCCTGCCAAAATCACATAGGTCGTCATGTTACAATTTAGTCAATAAAGGCCAACTACTGGACCGAAACTGAGTGCTTTAACGCTCGCCGATCGGCCCCACAGCCGTCCAGAGACTCGGGGGAGGCCTCCCCTGAAAGCTATATTCCCACCGATCGTTTGTTTCAAATCTTAGCCCAGTAGCTGAAATGTAGGCGCTATAAAGTCTTGCCAAAGTCACATAGGTCGTCATGTTACAATTTACTCAATAAAGGCCTACTACTGGAGGGAAACCGAGTGCTTTGACGGTCGGCGTTCGGCCCCACAGCCGTCCAGAGACTCGGGGGAGGCCTCCCCTGAAAGCTGGATTCCCACCGATCGTTTGTTTCAAATCTTAGCCCACTAGCTCAAAAATAAGCGCTAAAAAGTCCCGCCAAATTCACATAGGTTGTCATGTTACAATTTAGTCAATAAAGGCCTACTACGGGAGCGAAACCGAGTGCTTTGACGCTCGCCGTTCGGGCCCACGACCTCTGAGAGGCTTGGAAGAGGCCTCCTCTGAAAGCTGGATTCCCACCGATCCTTTGTTTCAAATCTTAGCCCACTAGCTCAAAAGTAGGCGCTAGAAAGTCTTGCCAAAGTCACATAGGTCGTCATGTAACAATTTAGTCAATAAAGGCCTACTACTGGAGAGAAACAGAATGCTATGACGCTCGCCGTTCGGCCCCACGACCTCCGAGAGGCTTGGAAGAGGCCTCCCCTGAAACCTGGATTCCAAATGATTGTCTGTGTGAATTCCTATCCCGCTAGGCTGAAATTAAGCGACCTAAAGTCATGCCGAAGTCAAATCGGTCGTCATGGTACTCGAGCGAAACTGAGTGCTTTAACGCTCGCCGCTCTGCCCCACAGCCGTCCAGAGACTCGGGGGAGGAATCCCCTGAAAGCTGGATTCCCACCCATAATTTGTTTCAAATCTTAGCCCACTAGCTCATAAGTAAGCGCTAAAAAGTCCTGCCAAAATCACGTAGGTCGTCATGTTACAATTTAGTCAATAAAGGCCTCCTACTGGAGCGAAACCGAGTGCTTTGACGCTCGCCGTTCGGCCCCACGACCTCCGAGATGCTTGGAAGAGGCCTCCCCTGAAAGCTGGAGTCCCACCGATCATTTGTTTCAAATCTTAACCCAGTAGCTGAAAAGTAGGCGCTAAGAAGTCCTGCCAAAATCACATAGGTCGTCATGTTACAATTTAGCCAATAAAGGCCTCCTACTGGACCGAAACTGAGTGCTTTAACGCTCGCCGCTCGGCCCCACAGCCGTCCAGAGACTCGGGGGAGGACTCTCCTGAAAGCTGGATTCCCACCGATCGTTTGTTCCAAATCTGAGCGCACGAGGTAAAAAGTAAGCGCTAAAAAGTCCTGCCAAAGTCACATAGGTTGTCATGTTACAATTTAGTCAATAAAGGCCTACTACGGGAGCGAAACCGAGTGCTTTGACGCTCGCCGTTCGGCCCCACGACCTCCGAGAGGCTTGGAAGAGGCCTCCCTTGAAAGCTGGATTCCCACCGATCGATTGTTTTAAATCTTATCCCACTAGCTCAAACGTAAGCGCTAAAACGTCCTGCCAAAATCACATAGGTCGTCATGTTACAATTTAGTCAATAAAGGCCTACTACTGGAGCGAAACTGAGTGCTTTAACGCTCGCCGCTCTGCCCCACAGCCGTCCAGAGACTCGGGGGAGGACTCCCCTGAAAGCTGGATTCCCACCCATAATTTGTTTCAAATCTTAGCCCACTAGCTCATAAATAAGCGCTAAAAAGTCCTGCCAAAATCACGTAGGTTGTCATGTTACAATTTAGTCAATAAAGGCCTACTACGGGAGCGAAACCGAGTGCTTTAACGCTCGCCGCTCGGCCCCACGACCTCTGAGCGGCTTGGAAGAGACCTCCCCTGAAAGCTGGATTCCCAAGGATTTTCTGTGTGAATTCCTAGCCCGCTAGGCTGAAATGAAGCAACCTAAAGTCATGCCGAAGTCAAATCGGTCGTCATGGTACTCGAGCGAAACTGAGTGCTTGAACGCTTGCTGCTCGGCCCCACAGCCGTCCAGAGACTCGGGGGAGGTCTCCCCTGAAAGCTGGATTCCCACCGATCGTTTGTTTCAAATCTTAGCCCAGAAGCTGAAAAGTAGGCGCTAAAAAGTCCTGCCAAAGTCACATAGGTTGTCATGTTACAATTTAGTCAATAAAGGCCTACTACTTGAGAGAAACCGAGTGCTTTAACGCTCGCCGTTCGGGCCCACGACCTCTGAGAGGCTTGGAAGAGGCCTCCCCTGAAACTGGATTCCCACCGATCGTTTGTTTCAAATCTTAGCCCAGTAGCTGAAAAGTAGGCGCTAAAAGGTCCTGCCAAAATCACATAGGTCGTCATGTTACAATTTCGTCGAAAAAGGCCTCCTACAGGACCGAAACTGAGTGCTTTAACGCTCGCCGCTCGGCCCCACAGCCGTCCAGAGACTCGGGGGAGGCCTCCTCTGAAAGCTGGATTCCCACCGATCGTTTGTTTCAAATCTTAGCCCACTAGCTCAAACGTAGGCGCTAAAACGTCTTGCCAAAGTCACATAGGTCGTCATGTTACAATTTAGTCAATAAAGGCATACTACTGGAGAGAAACCGAGTGCTATGACGCTCGCCGTTCGGCCCCACGACCTCCGAGAAGCTTGGAAGAGGCCTCCCCTGAAAGCTGGATTCCCAAGGCTTATCTGTGTGAATTCCTAGCCCGCTCGGCAGAAATTAGGCGACCTAAAGTCGTGCCGAAGTCAAATCGGTCGTCATGGTACTCGAGCGAAACTGAGTGCTTTAACGCTCGCTGCTCGGCCCCACAGCCGTCCAGAGACTCGGGGGAGGCCTCCCCTGAAAGCTGGATTCCCACCGATCGTTTTGTTTCAAATCTTAGCCCACTAGCTGAAAAGTAGGCGCTTAAAAGTCTTACCAAATTCACATAGGTCGTCATGTTACAATTTAGTCAATAAAGGCCTACTACTGGAGAGAAACCGAATGCTATGACGCTCGCCGTTCGGCCCCACGACCTCCGAGAGGCTTGGAAGAGGCCTCCCCTGAAAGCTGGATTCCCAAGGATTGTCTGTGTGAATTCCTAGCTCGCTAGGCTGAAATTAAGCGACCTAAAGTCGTGCCGAAGTCAAATCGGTCTTCATGGTACTCGAGCGAAACTGAGAGCTTTAACGCTCGCCGCTCGGCCCCACAGCCGTCCAGAGACTCGGGGGAGGCCTCCCCTGAAAGCTGGATTCCCAAGGCTTATCTGTGTGAATTCCTAGCCCGCTCTTCAGAAATTAGGCGACCTAAAGTCGTGCCGAAGTCAAATCGGTCGTCATAGTACTCGAGCGAAACTGAGTGCTTTAACGCTTGCTGCTCGGCCCCACAGCCCTCCAGAGACTCGCGGGAGGCCTCCCCTGAAAGCTGGATTGCCACCGATCGTTTGTTTCAAATCTTAGCCCACTAGCTCAAACGTAGGCGCTAAAAAGTCCTGCCAAAGTCACATAGGTCGTCACGTTGCAATTTAGTCAATAAAAGCCTACTACTGGAGAGAAACCGAGTGCTTTGACGCTCGCCGTTCGGCCCCACAGCAGTCCAGAGACTCGGGGGAGGCCTCCCCTGAAAGCTGGATTCCCAAGGATTGTCTGTGTGAATTCCTAGCCCGCTAGGCTAAAATTAAGCGACCTAAAGTCGTGCCGAAGTCAAATCGGTCGTCATGGTACTCGAGCGAAACTGAGTGCTTTAACGCTTGCCGCTCGGCCCCACAGCCGTCCAGAGACTCGGGGGAGGCCTCCCCTGAAACCTGGATTCCCACCGATCGTTTGTTTCAAATCTTAGCCCACTAGCTCAAAAGTAGGCGCTAAAAAGTCCTGCCAAAATCACATAGGTCGTCACGTTACAATTTAGTCAATAAAGGCCTACTACTGGAGCGAAACTGAGTGCTTTAACGCTCGCCGCTCTGCCCCACAGCCGTCCAGAGACTCGGGGGAGGACTCCCCTGAAAGCTGGATTCCCACCCATAATTTGTTTCAAATCTTAGCCCACTAGCTCATAAATAAGCGCTAAAAAGTCCTGCCAAAATCACGTAGGTTGTCATGTTACAATTTAGTCAATAAAGGCCTACTACGGGAGCGAAACCGAGTGCTTCAACGCTCGCCGCTCGGCCCCACGACCTCTGAGCGGCTTGGAAGAGACCTCCCCTGAAAGCTGGATTCCCAAGGATTTTCTGTGTGAATTCCTAGCCCGCTAGGCTGAAATGAAGCAACCTAAAGTCATGCCGAAGTCAAATCGGTCGTCATGGTACTCGAGCGAAACTGAGTGCTTGAACGCTTGCTGCTCGGCCCCACAGCCGTCCAGAGACTCGGGGGAGGTCTCCCCTGAAAGCTGGATTCCCACCGATCGTTTGTTTCAAATCTTAGCCCAGAAGCTGAAAAGTAGGCGCTAAAAAGTCCTGCCAAAGTCACATAGGTTGTCATGTTACAATTTAGTCAATAAAGGCCTACTACTTGAGAGAAACCGAGTGCTTTAACGCTCGCCGTTCGGGCCCACGACCTCTGAGAGGCTTGGAAGAGGCCTCCCCTGAAACTGGATTCCCACCGATCGTTTGTTTCAAATCTTAGCCCAGTAGCTGAAAAGTAGGCGCTAAAAGGTCCTGCCAAAATCACATAGGTCGTCATGTTACAATTTCGTCGAAAAAGGCCTCCTACAGGACCGAAACTGAGTGCTTTAACGCTCGCCGCTCGGCCCCACAGCCGTCCAGAGACTCGGGGGAGGCCTCCTCTGAAAGCTGGATTCCCACCGATCGTTTGTTTCAAATCTTAGCCCACTAGCTCAAACGTAGGCGCTAAAACGTCTTGCCAAAGTCACATAGGTCGTCATGTTACAATTTAGTCAATAAAGGCATACTACTGGAGAGAAACCGAGTGCTATGACGCTCGCCGTTCGGCCCCACGACCTCCGAGAAGCTTGGAAGAGGCCTCCCCTGAAAGCTGGATTCCCAAGGCTTATCTGTGTGAATTCCTAGCCCGCTCGGCAGAAATTAGGCGACCTAAAGTCGTGCCGAAGTCAAATCGGTCGTCATGGTACTCGAGCGAAACTGAGTGCTTTAACGCTCGCTGCTCGGCCCCACAGCCGTCCAGAGACTCGGGGGAGGCCTCCCCTGAAAGCTGGATTCCCACCGATCGTTTTGTTTCAAATCTTAGCCCACTAGCTGAAAAGTAGGCGCTTAAAAGTCTTACCAAATTCACATAGGTCGTCATGTTACAATTTAGTCAATAAAGGCCTACTACTGGAGAGAAACCGAATGCTATGACGCTCGCCGTTCGGCCCCACGACCTCCGAGAGGCTTGGAAGAGGCCTCCCCTGAAAGCTGGATTCCCAAGGATTGTCTGTGTGAATTCCTAGCTCGCTAGGCTGAAATTAAGCGACCTAAAGTCGTGCCGAAGTCAAATCGGTCTTCATGGTACTCGAGCGAAACTGAGAGCTTTAACGCTCGCCGCTCGGCCCCACAGCCGTCCAGAGACTCGGGGGAGGCCTCCCCTGAAAGCTGGATTCCCAAGGCTTATCTGTGTGAATTCCTAGCCCGCTCTTCAGAAATTAGGCGACCTAAAGTCGTGCCGAAGTCAAATCGGTCGTCATAGTACTCGAGCGAAACTGAGTGCTTTAACGCTTGCTGCTCGGCCCCACAGCCCTCCAGAGACTCGCGGGAGGCCTCCCCTGAAAGCTGGATTGCCACCGATCGTTTGTTTCAAATCTTAGCCCACTAGCTCAAACGTAGGCGCTAAAAAGTCCTGCCAAAGTCACATAGGTCGTCACGTTGCAATTTAGTCAATAAAAGCCTACTACTGGAGAGAAACCGAGTGCTTTGACGCTCGCCGTTCGGCCCCACAGCAGTCCAGAGACTCGGGGGAGGCCTCCCCTGAAAGCTGGATTCCCAAGGATTGTCTGTGTGAATTCCTAGCCCGCTAGGCTAAAATTAAGCGACCTAAAGTCGTGCCGAAGTCAAATCGGTCGTCATGGTACTCGAGCGAAACTGAGTGCTTTAACGCTTGCCGCTCGGCCCCACAGCCGTCCAGAGACTCGGGGGAGGCCTCCCCTGAAACCTGGATTCCCACCGATCGTTTGTTTCAAATCTTAGCCCACTAGCTCAAAAGTAGGCGCTAAAAAGTCCTGCCAAAATCACATAGGTCGTCACGTTACAATTTAGTCAATAAAGGCCTACTACTGGAGCGAAACTGAGTGCTTTAACGCTCGCCGCTCTGCCCCACAGCCGTCCAGAGACTCGGGGGAGGACTCCCCTGAAAGCTGGATTCCCACCCATAATTTGTTTCAAATCTTAGCCCACTAGCTCATAAATAAGCGCTAAAAAGTCCTGCCAAAATCACGTAGGTTGTCATGTTACAATTTAGTCAATAAAGGCCTACTACGGGAGCGAAACCGAGTGCTTCAACGCTCGCCGCTCGGCCCCACGACCTCTGAGCGGCTTGGAAGAGACCTCCCCTGAAAGCTGGATTCCCAAGGATTTTCTGTGTGAATTCCTAGCCCGCTAGGCTGAAATGAAGCAACCTAAAGTCATGCCGAAGTCAAATCGGTCGTCATGGTACTCGAGCGAAACTGAGTGCTTGAACGCTTGCTGCTCGGCCCCACAGCCGTCCAGAGACTCGGGGGAGGTCTCCCCTGAAAGCTGGATTCCCACCGATCGTTTGTTTCAAATCTTAGCCCAGAAGCTGAAAAGTAGGCGCTAAAAAGTCCTGCCAAAGTCACATAGGTTGTCATGTTACAATTTAGTCAATAAAGGCCTACTACTTGAGAGAAACCGAGTGCTTTAACGCTCGCCGTTCGGGCCCACGACCTCTGAGAGGCTTGGAAGAGGCCTCCCCTGAAACTGGATTCCCACCGATCGTTTGTTTCAAATCTTAGCCCAGTAGCTGAAAAGTAGGCGCTAAAAGGTCCTGCCAAAATCACATAGGTCGTCATGTTACAATTTCGTCGAAAAAGGCCTCCTACAGGACCGAAACTGAGTGCTTTAACGCTCGCCGCTCGGCCCCACAGCCGTCCAGAGACTCGGGGGAGGCCTCCTCTGAAAGCTGGATTCCCACCGATCGTTTGTTTCAAATCTTAGCCCACTAGCTCAAACGTAGGCGCTAAAACGTCTTGCCAAAGTCACATAGGTCGTCATGTTACAATTTAGTCAATAAAGGCATACTACTGGAGAGAAACCGAGTGCTATGACGCTCGCCGTTCGGCCCCACGACCTCCGAGAAGCTTGGAAGAGGCCTCCCCTGAAAGCTGGATTCCCAAGGCTTATCTGTGTGAATTCCTAGCCCGCTCGGCAGAAATTAGGCGACCTAAAGTCGTGCCGAAGTCAAATCGGTCGTCATGGTACTCGAGCGAAACTGAGTGCTTTAACGCTCGCTGCTCGGCCCCACAGCCGTCCAGAGACTCGGGGGAGGCCTCCCCTGAAAGCTGGATTCCCACCGATCGTTTTGTTTCAAATCTTAGCCCACTAGCTGAAAAGTAGGCGCTTAAAAGTCTTACCAAAGTCACATAGGTCGTCATGTTACAATTTAGTCAATAAAGGCCTACTACTGGAGAGAAACCGAATGCTATGACGCTCGCCGTTCGGCCCCACGACCTCCGAGAGGCTTGGAAGAGGCCTCCCCTGAAAGCTGGATTCCCAAGGATTGTCTGTGTGAATTCCTAGCTCGCTAGGCTGAAATTAAGCGACCTAAAGTCGTGCCGAAGTCAAATTGGTCGTCATAGTACTCGAGCGAAACTGAGTGCTTTAACGCTTGCTGCTCGGCCCCACAGCCCTCCAGAGACTCGCGGGAGGCCTCCCCTGAAAGCTGGATTGCCACCGATCGTTTGTTTCAAATCTTAGCCCACTAGCTCAAACGTAGGCGCTAAAAAGTCCTGCCAAAGTCACATAGGTCGTCACGTTGCAATTTAGTCAATAAAAGCCTACTACTGGAGAGAAACCGAGTGCTTTGACGCTCGCCGTTCGGCCCCACAGCAGTCCAGAGACTCGGGGGAGGCCTCCCCTGAAAGCTGGATTCCCAAGGATTGTCTGTGTGAATTCCTAGCCCGCTAGGCTAAAATTAAGCGACCTAAAGTCGTGCCGAAGTCAAATCGGTCGTCATGGTACTCGAGCGAAACTGAGTGCTTTAACGCTTGCCGCTCGGCCCCACAGCCGTCCAGAGACTCGGGGGAGGCCTCCCCTGAAACCTGGATTCCCACCGATCGTTTGTTTCAAATCTTAGTCCACTAGCTCAAAAGTAGGCGCTAAAAAGTCCTGCCAAAATCACATAGGTCGTCACGTTACAATTTAGTCAATAAAGGCCTACTACTGGAGAGAAACCGAGTGCTTTGACGCTCGCCGTTCGGTCCCACAGCTGTCCAGAGATTCGGGGGAGGCCTCCCCTGAAAGCTGGATTCCCACCGATCGTTTGATTCAAATCTTAGCGCACTAGGTCAAAAGTAGGCGCTAAAAAGTCCTGCCAAAGTCACATAGGTTGTCATGTTACAATTTAGTCAATAAAGGCCTACTACTTGAGAGAAACCGAGTGCTTTGACGCTCGCCGTTCGGGCCCACGACCTCTGAGAGGCTTGTAAGAGGCCTCCCCTGAAAGCTGGATTCCCACCGATCGTTTGTTTCAAATCTTAGCCCAGTAGCTGAAAAGTAGGCGCTAAAACGTCCTGCCAAAATCACATAGGTCGTCATGTTACAATTTAGTCAATAAAGGCCTACTACTGGAGCGAAACCGAGTGCTTTGACGCTCGCCGTTCGGCCCCACGACCTCCGAGAAGCTTGGAAGAGGCCTCCCCTGAAAGCTGGATTCCCAAGGCTTGTCTGTGTGAATTCCTAGCCCGCTCGGCAGAAAGTAAGCGACCTAAAGTCGTGCCAAAGTCAAATCGGTCGTCATGGTACTCGAGCGAAACTGAGTGCTTTAACGCTCGCTGCTCGGCCCCACAGCCGTCCAGAGACTCGGGGGAGGCCTCCCCTGAAAGCGGGATTCCCACCGATCGTTTGGTTCAAATCTTAGCCCACTATCTCAAAAGTAGGCGCTAAAAAGTCCTGCCAAATTCACATAGGTCGTCACGTTGCAATTTAGTCAATAAAAGTCTACTACTGGAGAGAAACCGAGTGCTTTGACGCTCGCCGTTCGGCCCCACAGCAGTCCAGAGACTCGGGGGTGGCCTCTCCTGAAAGCTGGATTCCCACCGATCGTTTGTTTCAAATCTTAGCCCAGTAGCTGAAAAGTAAGCGCTAAAACGTCCTGCCAAAATCACATAGGTCGTCATGTTACAATTTAGTCAATAAAGGCCTCCTACTGGACCGAAACTGAGTGCTTTAACGCTCGCCGCTCGGCCCCACAGCCGTCCAGAGACTCGGGGGAGGCCTCCCCTGAAAGCTGGTTTCCCACCGATCGTTTGTTTCAAATCTTAGCCCACTAGCTCAAAAGTAGGCGCTAAAAAGTCCTGCCAAAGTCACATAGGTTGTCATGTTACAATTTAGTCAATAAAGGCCTACTAATGGAGCGAAACCGAGTGCTTTGACAATCGCCGTTCGGCCCCACGACCTCCGAGAGGCTTGGAAGAGGCCTCCCTTGAGAGCTGGATTCCCACCGATCGTTTGTTTTAAATCTTATCCCACTAGCTCAAACGTAAGCGCTAAAACGTCCTGCCAAAATCACATAGGTTGTCATGTTACAATTTAGTCAATAAAGGCCTACTACTGGAGAGAAACTGAGTGCTTTAGCGCTCGCCGCTCGGCCCCACGACCTCTGAGCGGCTTGGAAGAGACCTCCCCTGAAAGCTGGATTCCCAAGGATTGTCTGTGTGAATTCCTAGCCCGCTAGGCTGAAATGAAGCAACCTAAAGTCATGCCGAAGTCAAATCGGTCGTCATGGTACTCGAGCGAAACTGAGTGCTTTAACGCTTGCTGCTCGGCCCCACAGCCGTCCAGAGACTCGGGGGAGGTCTCCCCTGAAAGCTGGATTCCCACCGATCGTTTGTTTCAAATCTTAGCCCAGAAGCTGAAAAGTAGGCGCTAAAAAGTCCTGCCAAAGTCACATAGGTCGTCACGTTACAATTTAGTCAATAAAAGCCAACTACTGGAGAGAAACCGAGTGCTTTGACGCTCGCCACTCGGCCCCACAGCCGTCCAGAGACTCGGGGGAGGACTCCCCAGAAGGCTGGATTCCCACCGATCGTTTGTTTCAAATCTTAGCGCACTCGCTCAAACGTAAGCGCTAAAAGGTCCTGCCAAAGTCACATAGGTTGTCATGTTACAATTTAGTCAATAAAGGCCTACTACTGGAGCGAAACTGAGTGCTTTAACGCTTGCCGCTCGGCCCCACGACCTCTGAGCGGCTTGGAAGAGGCCTTCCCTGAAAGCTGGATTTCCAAAGATTGTCTGTGTGAATTCCTAGCCCGCTAGGCTGAAATGAAGCAACCTAAAGTCATGCCGAAGTCAAATCGGTCGTCATGGTACTCGAGCGAAACTGAGTGCTTTAACGCTTGCTGCTCGGCCCCACAGCCGTCCAGAGACTCGGGGGAGATCTCCCCTGAAAGCTGGATTCCCACCGATCGTTTGTTTCAAATCTTAGCCCAGAAGCTGTAAAGTAGGCGCTAAAAAGTCCTGCCAAAATCACATAGGTCGTCATGTTACAATTTACTCAATAAAGGGCTACTACTGGAGAGAAACCAAGTACTTTGACGCTCGCCGTTCGGCCCCACAGCCGTCCTGAGACTCGGGGGAGGCCTCCCCTGAAAGCTGGATTCCCACCGATCGTTTGTTTTAAATCTTATCCCACTAGCTCAAACGTAAGCGCTAAAAAGTCCTGCCAAAATCACATAGGTCGTCATGTTACAATTTACTCAATACAGGCCTACTACTGGAGAGAAACCGAGTGCTTTGACGCTCGCCGTTCGGCCCCACAGCCGTCCTGAGACTCGGGGGAGGCCTCCCCTGAAAGCTGGATTCCCACCGATCGTTTCTTTCAAATCTTAGCCCAGAAGCTGAAAAGTAGGCGCTAAAAAGTTCTGCCAAAATCACATAGGTCGTCATGTTACAATTTAGTCAATAAAGGCCTACTACTGGAGCGAAACCGAGTGCTTTGATGCTCGCCGTTTGGCCCCACGACCTCTGAGAGGCTTGGAAGAGGCCTCCCCTGAAAGCTGGATTCCCAAGAATTGTCTGTGTGAATTCCTAGCCCGCTAGGCTGAAATTAAGCGATTTAAAGTCGTGCCGAAGTCAAATTGGTCGTCATGGTACTCGAGCGAAACTGAGTGCTTTAACGCTCGCCGCTCGGCCCCACAGCCGTCCAGAGACTCGGGGGAGGACTCCCCTGAAAGCTGGATTCCCACCGATCGTTTGTTTCAAATCTTAGCGCACTCGGTCAAAAGTAAGCGCGAAAAAGTCCTGCCAAAGTCACATAGGTTGTCATGTTACAATTTAGTCAATAAAGGCCTACTACTGGAGCGAAACCGAGTGCTTTGACGCTCGCCGTTCGGCCCCACGACCTCCGAGAAGCTTGGAAGAGGCCTCCCCTGAAAGCTGGATTCCCAAGGTTTGTCTGTGGGAATTCCTAGCCCGCTCGGCAGAAAGTAAGCGACCTAAAGTCGTGCCAAAGTCAAATCGGTCGTCATGGTACTCGAGCGAAAATGAGTGCTTTAACGCTCGCTGCTCGGCCCCACAGCCGTCCAGAGACTCGGGGGAGGCCTCCCCTGAAAGCGGGATTCCCACCGATCGTTTGGTTCAAATCTTAGCCCACTATCTCAAAAGTAGGCGCTAAAAAGTCCTGCCAAATTCACATAGGTCGTCACGTTGCAATTTAGTCAATAAAAGTCTACTACTGGAGAGAAACCGAGTGCTTTGACGCTCGCCGTTCGGCCCCACAGCAGTCCAGAGACTCGGGGGAGGCCTCCCCTGAAAGCTGGATTCCCACCGATCGTTTGTTTCAAATCTTAGCCCAGTAGCTGAAAAGTAAGCGCTAAAACGTCCTGCCAAAATCACATAGGTCGTCATGTTACAATTTAGTCAATAAAGGCCTCCTACTGGACCGAAACTGAGTGCTTTAACGCTCGCCGTTCGGCCCCACGAGCTCCGAGAGGCCTGGAAGAGGCCTCCCTTGAAAGCTGGATTCCCAAGGCTTGTCTGTGTGAATTCCTAGCCCGCGATGCTGAAATTAAGCGACCTAAAGTTGTGCCGAAGTCAAATCGGTCGTCATGGTACTCGAGCGAAACCGAGTGCTTTGACGGTCGCCGTTCGGCCCCACGACCTCCGAGAGGCTTGGAAGAGGCCTCCCCTGAAAGCTGGATTCCCACCGATCGTTTGTTTCAAATCTTAGCCCAGTAGCTGAAAAGTAGGCGCTAAAAAGTCCTGCTAAAATCACATAGGTCGTCATGTTACAATTTACTCAAGAAAGGCCTACTACTGGAGAGAAACCGAGTTTTTTGACGCTCGCTGTTCGGCCCCACAACCGTCCAGAGACTCGGGGGAGGCCTCCCCTGAAAGCTGGATTCCCACCGATCGTTTGTTTCAAATCGTAGCCCACTAGCTCACAAGTAGGCGCTAAAAAGTCTTGCCAAAATCACATACGTCGTCATGTTACAATTTAGTCAATAAAGGCCTACTACTGGAGAGAAACCGAGTGCTATGACGCTCGCCGTTCGGCCCCACGACCTCCGAGAAGCTTGGAAGAGGCCTCCCCTGAAAGCTGGATTCCCAAGGCTTGTCTGTGTGAATTTCTAGCCCGCTCTTCAGAAATTAGGCGACCTAAAGTCGTGCCTAAGTCAAATCGGTCGTCATAGTACTCGAGCGAAACTGAGTGCTTTAACGCTTGCTGCTCGGCCCCACAGCCCTCCAGAGACTCGCGGGAGGCCTCCCCTGAAAGCTGGATTGCCACCGATCGTTTGTTTCAAATCTTAGCCCACTAGCTCAAACGTAGGCGCTAAAAAGTCCTGCCAAATTCACATAGGTCGTCACGTTGCAATTTAGTCAATAAAAGCCTACTACTGGAGAGAAACCGAGTGCTTTGACGCTCGCCGTTCGGCCCCACAGCAGTCCAGAGACTCGGGGGAGGCCTCCCCTGAAAGCTGGATTCCCAAGGATTGTCTGTGTCAATTCCTAGCCCGCTAGGCTAAAATTAAGCGACCTAAAGTCGTGCCGAAGTCAAATCAGTCGTCATGGTACTCGAGCGAAACTGAGTGCTTTAACGCTTGCCGCTCGGCCCCACAGCCGTCCAGAGACTCGGGGGAGGCCTCCCCTGAAACCTGGATTCCCACCGATCGTTTGTTTCAAATCTTAGCCCACTAGCTCAAAAGTAGGCGCTAAAAAGTCCTGCCAAAATCACATAGGTCGTCACGTTACAATTTAGTCAATAAAGGCCTACTACTGGAGAGAAACCGAGTGCTTTGACGCTCGCCGTTCGGTCCCACAGCTGTCCAGAGATTCGGGGGAGGCCTCCCCTGAAAGCTGGCTTCCCACCGATCGTTTGATTCAAATCTTAGCGCACTAGGTCAAAAGTAGGCGCTAAAAAGTCCTGCCAAAGTCACATAGGTTGTCATGTTACAATTTAGTCAATAAAGGCCTACTACTTGAGAGAAACCGAGTGCTTTGACGCTCGCCGTTCGGGCCCACGACCTCTGAGAGGCTTGTAAGAGGCCTCCCCTGAAAGCTGGATTCCCACCGATCGTTTGTTTCAAATCTTAGCCCAGTAGCTGAAAAGTAGGCGCTAAAAGGTCCTGCCAAAATCACATAGGTCGTCATGTTACAATTTAGTCAATAAAGGCCTACTACTGGAGCGAAACCGAGTGCTTTGACGCTCGCCGTTCGGCCCCACGACCTCCGAGAAGCTTGGAAGAGGCCTCCCCTGAAAGCTGGATTCCCAAGGCTTGTCTGTGTGAATTCCTAGCCCGCTCGGCAGAAAGTAAGCGACCTAAAGTCGTGCCAAAGTCAAATCGGTCGTCATGGTACTCGAGCGAAACTGAGTGCTTTAACGCTCGCTGCTCGGCCCCACAGCCGTCCAGAGACTCGGGGGAGGCCTCCCCTGAAAGCGGGATTCCCACCGATCGTTTGGTTCAAATCTTAGCCCACTATCTCAAAAGTAGGCGCTAAAAAGTCCTGCCAAATTCACATAGGTCGTCACGTTGCAATTTAGTCAATAAAAGTCTACTAATGGAGCGAAACCGAGTGCTTTGACAATCGCCGTTCGGCCCCACGACCTCCGAGAGGCTTGGAAGAGGCCTCCCTTGAGAGCTGGATTCCCACCGATCGTTTGTTTTAAATCTTATCCCACTAGCTCAAACGTAAGCGCTAAAACGTCCTGCCAAAATCACATAGGTCGTCATGTTACAATTTAGTCAATAAAGGCCTACTACTGGAGAGAAACTGAGTGCTTTAGCGCTCGCCGCTCGGCCCCACGACCTCTGAGCGGCTTGGAAGAGACCTCCCCTGAAAGCTGGATTCCCAAGGATTGTCTGTGTGAATTTCTAGCCCGCTAGGCTGAAATGAAGCAACCTAAAGTCATGCCGAAGTCAAATCGGTCGTCATGGTACTCGAGCGAAACTGAGTGCTTTAACGCTTGCTGCTCGGCCCCACAGCCGTCCAGAGACTCGGGGGAGGTCTCCCCTGAAAGCTGGATTCCCACCGATCGTTTGTTTCAAATCTTAGCCCAGAAGCTGAAAAGTAGGCGCTAAAAAGTCCTGCCAAAGTCACATAGGTCGTCACGTTACAATTTAGTCAATAAAAGCCAACTACTGGAGAGAAACCGAGTGCTTTGACGCTCGCCACTCGGCCCCACAGCCGTCCAGAGACTCGGGGGAGGACTCCCCTGAAGGCTGGATTCCCACCGATCGTTTGTTTCAAATCTTAGCGCACTCGCTCAAACGTAAGCGCTAAAAGGTCCTGCCAAAGTCACATAGGTTGTCATGTTACAATTTAGTCAATAAAGGCCTACTACTGGAGCGAAACCGAGTGCTTTGACGCTCGCCGTTCGGCCCCACGACCTCCGAGAGGCTTGGAAGAGGCCTCCCTTAAAAGCTGGATTCCCACCGATCGTTTGTTTTAAATCTTATCCCACTAGCTCAAACGTAAGCGCTAAAACGTCCTGCCAAAATCACATAGGTCGTCATGTTACAATTTAGTCAATAAAGGCCTACTACTGGAGCGAAACTGAGTGCTTTAACGCTTGCCGCTCGGCCCCACGACCTCTGAGCGGCTTGGAAGAGGCCTCCCCTGAAAGCTGGATTTCCAAGGATTGTCTGTGTGAATTCCTAGCCCGCTAGGCTGAAATGAAGCAACCTAAAGTCATGCCGAAGTCAAATCGGTCGTCATGGTACTCGAGCGAAACTGAGTGCTTTAACGCTTGCTGCTCGGCCCCACAGCCGTCCAGAGACTCGGGGGAGATCTCCCCTGAAAGCTGGATTCCCACCGATCGTTTGTTTCAAATCTTAGCCCAGAAGCTGTAAAGTAGGCGCTAAAAAGTCCTGCCAAAATCACATAGGTCGTCATGTTACAATTTACTCAATAAAGGGCTACTACTGGAGAGAAACCAAGTACTTTGACGCTCGCCGTTCGGCCCCACAGCCGTCCTGAGACTCGGGGGAGGCCTCCCCTGAAAGCTGGATTCCCACCGATCGTTTGTTTTAAATCTTATCCCACTAGCTCAAACGTAAGCGCTAAAAAGTCCTGCCAAAATCACATAGGTCGTCATGTTACAATTTACTCAATACAGGCCTACTACTGGAGAGAAACCGAGTGCTTTGACGCTCGCCGTTCGGCCCCACAGCCGTCCTGAGACTCGGGGGAGGCCTCCCCTGAAAGCTGGATTCCCACCGATCGTTTCTTTCAAATCTTAGCCCAGAAGCTGAAAAGTAGGCGCTAAAAAGTTCTGCCAAAATCACATAGGTCGTCATGTTACAATTTAGTCAATAAAGGCCTACTACTGGAGCGAAACCGAGTGCTTTGACGCTCGCCGTTCGGCCCCACGACCTCCGAGAAGCTTGGAAGAGGCCTCCCCTGAAAGCTGGATTCCCAAGGCTTGTCTGTGTGAATTCCTAGCCCGCTCGGCAGAAAGTAAGCGACCTAAAGTCGTGCCAAAGTCAAATCGGTCGTCATGGTACTCGAGCGAAACTGAGTGCTTTAACGCTCGCTGCTCGGCCCCACAGCCGTCCAGAGACTCGGGGGAGGCCTCCCCTGAAAGCGGGATTCCCACCGATCGTTTGCTTCAAATCTTAGCCCACTATCTCAAAAGTAGGCGCTAAAAAGTCCTGCCAAATTCACATAGGTCGTCACGTTGCAATTTAGTCAATAAAAGTCTACTACTGGAGAGAAACCGAGTGCTTTGACGCTCGCCGTTCGGCCCCACAGCAGTCCAGAGACTCGGGGGAGGCCTCCCCTGAAAGCTGGATTCCCACCGATCGTTTGTTTCAAATCTTAGCCCAGTAGCTGAAAAGTAAGCGCTAAAACGTCCTGCCAAAATCACATAGGTCGTCATGTTACAATTTAGTCAATAAAGGCCTCCTACTGGACCGAAACTGAGTGCTTTAACGCTCGCCGCTCGGCCCCACAGCCGTCCAGAGACTCGGGGGAGGCCTCCCCTGAAAGCTGGATTCCCACCGATCGTTTGTTTCAAATCTTAGCCCACTAGCTCAAAAGTAGGCGCTAAAAAGTCCTGCCAAAGTCACATAGGTTGTCATGTTACAATTTAGTCAATAAAGGCCTACTAATGGAGCGAAACCGAGTGCTTTGACAATCGCCGTTCGGCCCCACGACCTCCGAGAGGCTTGGAAGAGGCCTCCCTTGAGAGCTGGATTCCCACCGATCGTTTGTTTTAAATCTTATCCCACTAGCTCAAACGTAAGCGCTAAAACGTCCTGCCAAAATCACATAGGTCGTCATGTTACAATTTAGTCAATAAAGGCCTACTACTGGAGAGAAACTGAGTGCTTTAGCGCTCGCCGCTCGGCCCCACGACCTCTGAGCGGCTTGGAAGAGACCTCCCCTGAAAGCTGGATTCCCAAGGATTGTCTGTGTGAATTCCTAGCCCGCTAGGCTGAAATGAAGCAATCTAAAGTCATGCCGAAGTCAAATCGGTCGTCATGGTACTCGAGCGAAACTGAGTGCTTTAACGCTTGCTGCTCGGCCCCACAGCCGTCCAGAGACTCGGGGGAGGTCTCCCCTGAAAGCTGGATTCCCACCCATCGTTTGTTTCAAATCTTAGCCCAGAAGCTGAAAAGTAGGCGCTAAAAAGTCCTGCCAAAATCACATAGTTCGTCACGTTACAATTTAGTCAATAAAAGCCAACTACTGGAGAGAAACCGAGTGCTTTGACGCTCGCCGTTCGGCCCCACAGCCGTCCTGAGACTCGGGGGAGGCCTCCCCTGAAAGCTGGATTCCCACCGATCGTTTGTTTTAAATCTTATCCCACTAGCTCAAACGTAAGCGCTAAAAAGTCCTGCCAAAATCACATAGGTCGTCATGTTACAATTTACTCAATACAGGCCTACTACTGGAGAGAAACCGAGTGCTTTGACGCTCGCCGTTCGGCCCCACAGCCGTCCTGAGACTCGGGGGAGGCCTCCCCTGAAAGCTGGATTCCCACCGATCGTTTCTTTCAAATCTTAGCCCAGAAGCTGAAAAGTAGGCGCTAAAAAGTTCTGCCAAAATCACATAGGTCGTCATGTTACAATTTAGTCAATAAAGGCCTACTACTGGAGCGAAACCGAGTGCTTTGATGCTCGCCGTTAGGCCCCCCAACCTCTGATAGGCTTGGGAGTGGCCTCCCCTGAAAGCTGGATTCCCAAGGATTGTGTGTGTGAATTCCTAGCCCACTAGGCTGAAATTAAGCGACCTAAAGTCGTGCCGAAGTCAAATCGGTTGTCATGGTACTCGAGCGAAACTGAATGCTTTAACGCTCGCCGCTCGGCCCCACAGCCGTCCAGAGATTCGGGGGAGGACTCCCCTGAAAGCTGGATTCCCACCGATCGTTCGTTTCAAATCTTAGCGCACTCGGTCAAAAGTAAGCGCTAAAACGTCCTTCCAAAGTCACATAGGTTGTCATGTTACAATTTATTCAATAAAGGCCTACTACTGGAGCGAAACCGAGTGCTTTGACGCTCGCCGTTCGGGCCCACGACCTCTGAGCGGCTTGGAAGAGGCCTCCCCTGAAAGCTGGATTCCCACCGATCGTTTTGTTTCAAATCTTAGCCCAGTAGCTGAACAGTAGGCGCAAAAAAGACCTGCCAAAGTCACATAGGTCGTCATGTAACAATTTAGTCAATAAAGGCCTACTACTGGAGCGAAACAGAGTGCTTTGACGCTCGCCGTTAGGCCCCACGACCTCTGAGAGGCTTGGAAGTGGCCTCCCCTGAAAGCTGGATTCCCAAGGATTGTCTGTGTGAATTCCTGGCTCGCTAGGCTTAAATTAAGCGACCTAAAGTCGTGCCGAAGTCAAATCGGTCGTCATGGTACTCGAGCGAAACTGAGTGCTTTAATGCTCGCCGCTCGGCCCCACAGCCGCCCAGAGACTCGGGGGGGCCTCCCCTGAAACCTGGATTCCCACCGATCGTTTGTTTCAAATCTTAGCCCACTAGCTCAAAAGTAGGCGCTAAAAAGTCCTGCCAAAATCACATAGGTCGTCACGTTACAATTTAGTCAATAAAGGCCTACTACTGGAGAGAAACCGAGTACTTTGACGCTCGCCGTTCGGTCCCACAGCTGTCCAGAGATTCGGGGGAGGCCTCCCCTGAAAGCTGGATTCCCACCGATCGTTTGTTCCAAATCTTAGCGCACTAGGTCAAAAGTAAGCGCTAAAAAGTCCTGCCAAAGTCACATAGGTTGTCATGTTACAATTTAGTCAATAAAGGCCTACTACTGGAGAGAAACCGAGTGCTTTGACGCTCGCCGTTCGGCCCCACAGCTGTCCAGAGACTCGGGGGAGGCCTCCCGTAAAAGATGGATTCCCAGCGATCGTTTGTTTCAAATCTTAGCGCACTAGCTCAAAGGTAGGCGCTAAAAGGTCCTGCCAAAGTCACATAGGTTGTCATGTTACAATTTAGTCAATAAAGGCCTACTACTGGAGCGAAACCGAGTGCTTTGACGCTCGCCGTTCGGGCCCACGACCTCTGAGAAGCTTGGAAGTGGCCTCCCCTGAAAGCTGGATTCCCACCGATCGTTTGTTTCAAATCTTAGCTCAGTAGCTGAAAAGTAGGCGCTAAAAAGTCCTGCCAAAATCACATAGGTCGTCATGTTACAATTTAGTCAATAAAGGCCTCCTAATGGACCGAAACTGAGTGCTTTAACGCTCGCCGCTCGGCCCCACAGCCGTCCAGAGACTCGGGGGAGGACTCCCCTGAAAGCTGGATTCCCACCGATCGTTTGTTTCAAATCTTAGCGCACTCGGTCAAAAGTAAGCGCGAAAAAGTCCTGCCAAAGTCACATAGGTTGTCATGTTACAATTTAGTCAATAAAGGCCTACTACTGGAGCGAAACCGAGTGCTTTGACGCTCGCCGTTCGGCCCCACGACCTCCGAGAAGCTTGGAAGAGGCCTCCCCTGAAAGCTGGATTTCCAAGGCTTGTCTGTGTGAATTCCTAGCCCGCTCGGCAGAAAGTAAGCGACCTAAAGTCGTGCCAAAGTCAAATCGGTCGTCATGGTACTCGAGCGAAACTGAGTGCTTTAACGCTCGCTGCTCGGCCCCACAGCCGTCCAGAGACTCGGGGGAGGCCTCCCCTGAAAGCGGGATTCCCACCGATCGTTTGCTTCAAATCTTAGCCCACTATCTCAAAAGTAGGCGCTAAAAGGTCCTGCCAAATTCACATAGGTCGTCACGTTGCAATTTAGTCAATAAAAGTCTACTACTGGAGAGAAACCGAGTGCTTTGACGCTCGCCGTTCGGCCCCACAGCAGTCCAGAGACTCGGGGGAGGCCTCCCCTGAAAGCTGGATTCCCACCGATCGTTTGTTTCAAATTTTAGCCCAGTAGCTGAAAAGTAAGCGCTAAAACGTCCTGCCAAAATCACATAGGTCGTCATGTTACAATTTAGTCAATAAAGGCCTCCTACTGGACCGAAACTGAGTGCTTTAACGCTCGCCGCTCGGCCCCACAGCCGTCCAGAGACTCGGGGGAGGCCTCCCCTGAAAGCTGGATTCCCACCGATCGTTTGTTTCAAATCTTAGCCCACTAGCTCAAAAGTAGGCGCTAAAAAGTCCTGCCAAAGTCACATAGGTTGTCATGTTACAATTTAGTCAATAAAGGCCTACTAATGGAGCGAAACCGAGTGCTTTGACAATCGCCGTTCGGCCCCACGACCTCCGAGAGGCTTGGAAGAGGCCTCCCTTGAGAGCTGGATTCCCACCGATCGTTTGTTTTAAATCTTATCCCACTAGCTCAAACGTAAGCGCTAAAACGTCCTGCCAAAATCACATATGTCGTCATGTTACAATTTAGTCAATAAAGGCCTACTACTGGAGAGAAACTGAGTGCTTTAGCGCTCGCCGCTCGGCCCCACGACCTCTGAGCGGCTTGGAAGAGACCTCCCCTGAAAGCTGGATTCCCAAGGATTGTCTGTGTGAATTCCTAGCCCGCTAGGCTGAAATGAAGCAACCTAAAGTCATGCCGAAGTCAAATCGGTCGTCATGGTACTCGAGCGAAACTGAGTGCTTTAACGCTTGCTGCTCGGCCCCACAGCCGTCCAGAGACTCGGGGGAGGTCTCCCCTGAAAGCTGGATTCCCACCGATCGTTTGTTTCAAATCTTAGCCCAGAAGCTGAAAAGTAGGCGCTAAAAAGTCCTGCCAAAGTCACATAGGTCGTCACGTTACAATTTAGTCAATAAAAGCCAACTACTGGAGAGAAACCGAGTGCTTTGACGCTCGCCACTCGGCCCCACAGCCGTCCAGAGACTCGGGGGAGGACTCCCCTGAAGGCTGGATTCCCACCGATCGTTTGTTTCAAATCTTAGCCCAGAAGCTGAAAAGTAGGCGCTAAAAAGTCCTGCCAAAATCACATAGGTCGTCATGTTACAATTTACTCAATAAAGGCCTACTACTGGAGAGAAACCGAGTACTTTGACGCTCGCCGTTCGGACCCACAGCCGTCCTGAGACTCGGGGGAGGCCTCCCCTGAAAGCTGGAGTCCCACCGATCGTTTGTTTTAAATCTTATCCCACTAGCTCAAACGTAAGCGCTAAAAAGTCCTGCCAAAATCACATAGGTCGTCATGTTACAATTTAGTCAATAAAGGCCTACTACTGGAGCGAAACCGAGTGCTTTGATGCTCGCCGTTAGGCCCCACAACCTCTGAGAGGCTTGGAAGAGGCCTCCCCTGAAGCTGGATTCCCACCGATCGTTTGTTTTAAATCTTAGCCCACTAGCTCAAATGTAAGCGCTAAAAAGTCCTGCCAAAATCACATAGGTCGTCATGTTACAATTTAGTCAATAAAGGCCTACTACTGGAGCGAAACCGAGTGCTTTGACGCTCGCCGTTCGGCCCCACGACCTCCGAGAAGCTTGGAAGAGGCCTCCCCTGAAAGCTGGATTTCCAAGGCTTGTCTGTGTGAATTCCTAGCCCGCTCGGCAGAAAGTAAGCGACCTAAAGTCGTGCCAAAGTCAAATCGGTCGTCATGGTACTCGAGCGAAACTGAGTGCTTTAACGCTCGCTGCTCGGCCCCACAGCCGTCCAGAGACTCGGGGGAGGCCTCCCCTGAAAGCGGGATTCCCACCGATCGTTTGCTTCAAATCTTAGCCCACTATCTCAAAAGTAGGCGCTAAAAGGTCCTGCCAAATTCACATAGGTCGTCACGTTGCAATTTAGTCAATAAAAGTCTACTACTGGAGAGAAACCGAGTGCTTTGACGCTCGCCGTTCGGCCCCACAGCAGTCCAGAGACTCGGGGGAGGCCTCCCCTGAAAGCTGGATTCCCACCGATCGTTTGTTTCAAATTTTAGCCCAGTAGCTGAAAAGTAAGCGCTAAAACGTCCTGCCAAAATCACATAGGTCGTCATGTTACAATTTAGTCAATAAAGGCCTCCTACTGGACCGAAACTGAGTGCTTTAACGCTCGCCGCTCGGCCCCACAGCCGTCCAGAGACTCGGGGGAGGCCTCCCCTGAAAGCTGGATTCCCACCGATCGTTTGTTTCAAATCTTAGCCCACTAGCTCAAAAGTAGGCGCTAAAAAGTCCTGCCAAAGTCACATAGGTTGTCATGTTACAATTTAGTCAATAAAGGCCTACTAATGGAGCGAAACCGAGTGCTTTGACAATCGCCGTTCGGCCCCACGACCTCCGAGAGGCTTGGAAGAGGCCTCCCTTGAGAGCTGGATTCCCACCGATCGTTTGTTTTAAATCTTATCCCACTAGCTCAAACGTAAGCGCTAAAACGTCCTGCCAAAATCACATATGTCGTCATGTTACAATTTAGTCAATAAAGGCCTACTACTGGAGAGAAACTGAGTGCTTTAGCGCTCGCCGCTCGGCCCCACGACCTCTGAGCGGCTTGGAAGAGACCTCCCCTGAAAGCTGGATTCCCAAGGATTGTCTGTGTGAATTCCTAGCCCGCTAGGCTGAAATGAAGCAACCTAAAGTCATGCCGAAGTCAAATCGGTCGTCATGGTACTCGAGCGAAACTGAGTGCTTTAACGCTTGCTGCTCGGCCCCACAGCCGTCCAGAGACTCGGGGGAGGTCTCCCCTGAAAGCTGGATTCCCACCGATCGTTTGTTTCAAATCTTAGCCCAGAAGCTGAAAAGTAGGCGCTAAAAAGTCCTGCCAAAGTCACATAGGTCGTCACGTTACAATTTAGTCAATAAAAGCCAACTACTGGAGAGAAACCGAGTGCTTTGACGCTCGCCACTCGGCCCCACAGCCGTCCAGAGACTCGGGGGAGGACTCCCCTGAAGGCTGGATTCCCACCGATCGTTTGTTTCAAATCTTAGCCCAGAAGCTGAAAAGTAGGCGCTAAAAAGTCCTGCCAAAATCACATAGGTCGTCATGTTACAATTTACTCAATAAAGGCCTACTACTGGAGAGAAACCGAGTACTTTGACGCTCGCCGTTCGGACCCACAGCCGTCCTGAGACTCGGGGGAGGCCTCCCCTGAAAGCTGGAGTCCCACCGATCGTTTGTTTTAAATCTTATCCCACTAGCTCAAACGTAAGCGCTAAAAAGTCCTGCCAAAATCACATAGGTCGTCATGTTACAATTTAGTCAATAAAGGCCTACTACTGGAGCGAAACCGAGTGCTTTGATGCTCGCCGTTAGGCCCCACAACCTCTGAGAGGCTTGGAAGAGGCCTCCCCTGAAAGCTGGATTCCCACCGATCGTTTGTTTTAAATCTTAGCCCACTAGCTCAAATGTAAGCGCTAAAAAGTCCTGCCAAAATCACATAGGTCGTCATGTTACAATTTAGTCAATAAAGGCCTAACTACTGGACCGAAACTGAGTTCTTTAACGCTCGCCGTTAGGCCCCACAACCTCTGAGAGGCTTGGGAGTGGCCTCCCCTGAAAGCTGGATTCCCAAGGATTGTCTGTGTGAATTCCTAGCCCGCTAGGCTGAAATTAAGTGACCTAAAGTCGTGCCGAAGTCAAATCGGTCGTCATGGTACTCGAGCGAAACTGAGTGCTTTAACGCTCGCCGCTCGGCCCCACAGCCGTCCAGAGACTCGGGGGAGGACTCCCCTGAAAGCTGGATTCCCACCGATCGTTTGTTTCAAATCTTAGCGCACTCGGTCAAAAGTAAGCGCGAAAAAGTCCTGCCAAAGTCACATAGGTTGTCATGTTACAATTTAGTCAATGAAGGCCTACTACTGGAGAGAAACCGAGTGCTTTGACGCTCGCCGTTCGTTCCCACAGCTGTCCAGAGATTCGGGGGAGGCCTCCCCTGAAAGCTGGATTCCCACCGATCTTTTGTTCCAAATCTTAGCGCACTAGGTCAAAAGTAAGCGCTAAAAAGTCCTGCCAAAGTCACATAGGTTGTCATGTTACAATTTAGTCAATAAAGGCCTACTACTGGAGAGAAACCGAGTGCTTTGACGCTCGCCGTTCGGCCCCACAGCTGTCCAGAGACTCGGGGGAGGCCTCCCATGAAAGATGGATTCCCAGCGATCGTTTGTTTCAAATCTTAGCGCACTAGCTCAAAGGTAGGCGCTAAAAGGTCCTGCCAAAGTCACATAGGTTGTCATGTTACAATTTAGTCAATAAAGGCCTACTACTGGAGCGAAACCGAGTGCTTTGACGCTCGCCGTTCGGGCCCCACGACCTCTGAGAAGCTTGGAAGTGGCCTCCCCTGAAAGCTGGATTCCCACCGATCGTTTTGTTTCAAATCTTAGCCCAGTAGCTGAACAGTAGGCGCAAAAAAGTCCTGCCAAAGTCACACAGGTCGTCATGTAACAATTTAGTCAATAAAGGCCTACTACTGGAGCGAAACAGAGTGCTTTGACGCTCGCCGTTAGGCCCCACGACCTCTGAGAGGCTTGGAAGTGGCCTCCCCTGAAAGCTGGATTCCCAAGGATTGTCTGTGTGAATTCCTGGCTCGCTAGGCTTAAATTAAGCGACCTAAAGTCGTGCCGAAGTCAAATCGGTCGTCATGGTACTCGAGCGAAACTGAGTGCTTTAATGCTCGCCGCTCGGCCCCACAGCCGCCCAGAGACTCGGGGGGGCCTCCCCTGAAACCTGGATTCCCACCGATCGTTTGTTTCAAATCTTAGCCCACTAGCTCAAAAGTAGGCGCTAAAAAGTCCTGCCAAAATCACATAGGTCGTCACGTTACAATTTAGTCAATAAAGGCCTACTACTGGAGAGAAACCGAGTACTTTGACGCTCGCCGTTCGGTCCCACAGCTGTCCAGAGATTCGGGGGAGGCCTCCCCTGAAAGCTGGATTCCCACCGATCGTTTGTTCCAAATCTTAGCGCACTAGGTCAAAAGTAAGCGCTAAAAAGTCCTGCCAAAGTCACATAGGTTGTCATGTTACAATTTAGTCAATAAAGGCCTACTACTGGAGAGAAACCGAGTGCTTTGACGCTCGCCGTTCGGCCCCACAGCTGTCCAGAGACTCGGGGGAGGCCTCCCGTAAAAGATGGATTCCCAGCGATCGTTTGTTTCAAATCTTAGCGCACTAGCTCAAAGGTAGGCGCTAAAAGGTCCTGCCAAAGTCACATAGGTTGTCATGTTACAATTTAGTCAATAAAGGCCTACTACTGGAGCGAAACCGAGTGCTTTGACGCTCGCCGTTCGGGCCCACGACCTCTGAGAAGCTTGGAAGTGGCCTCCCCTGAAAGCTGGATTCCCACCGATCGTTTGTTTCAAATCTTAGCCCAGTAGCTGAAAAGTAGGCGCTAAAAAGTCCTGCCAAAATCACATAGGTCGTCATGTTACAATTTAGTCAATAAAGGCCTCCTAATGGACCGAAACTGAGTGCTTTAACGCTCGCCGCTCGGCCCCACAGCCGTCCAGAGACTCGGGGGAGGACTCCCCTGAAAGCTGGATTCCCACCGATCGTTTGTTTCAAATCTTAGCCCAGAAGCTGAAAAGTAAGCGCTAAAAAGTCCTGCCAAAGTCACATAGGTTGTCATGTTACAATTTAGTCAATAAAGGCCTACTACTGGAGCGAAACCGAGTGCTTTGACGCTCGCCGTTCGGCCCCACGACCTCCGAGAAGCTTGGAAGAGGTCTCCCCTGAAAGCTGGATTCCCACCGATCGTTTGTTTTAAATCTTAGCCCAGAAGCTGAAAAGTAGGCGCTAAAAAGTCCTGCCAAAGTCACATAGGTCGTCATGTAACAATTTAGTCAATAAAGGCCTACTACTGGAGCGAAACCGAGTGCTTTGACAATCGCCGTTAGGCCCCACGACCTCTGAGGGGCTTGGAAGTGGCCTCCCCTGAAAGCTGGATTCCCACCGATCGTTTGTTATAAATCTTATCCCACTAGCTCAAACGTAAGCGCTAAAACGTCCTGCCAAAATCACATAGGTCGTCATGTTACAATTTAGTCAATAAAGGCCTACTACTGGAGAGAAACTGAGTGCTTTAGCGCTCGCCGCTCGGCCCCACGACCTCTGAGCGGCTTGGAAGAGACCTCCCCTGAAAGCTGGATTCCCAAGGATTGTCTGTGTGAATTCCTAGCCCGCTAGGCTGAAATGAAGCAACCTAAAGTCATGCCGAAGTCAAATCGGTCGTCATGGTACTCGAGCGAAACTGAGTGCTTTAACGCTTGCTGCTCGGCCCCACAGCCGTCCAGAGACTCGGGGGAGGTCTCCCCTGAAAGCTGGATTCCCACCGATCGTTTGTTTCAAATCTTAGCCCAGAAGCTGAAAAGTAGGCGCTAAAAAGTCCTGCCAAAGTCACATAGGTCGTCACGTTACAATTTAGTCAATAAAAGCCAACTACTGGAGAGAAACCGAGTGCTTTGACGCTCGCCACTCGGCCCCACAGCCGTCCAGAGACTCGGGGGAGGACTCCCCTGAAGGCTGGATTCCCACCGATCGTTTGTTTCAAATCTTAGCGCACTCGCTCAAACGTAAGCGCTAAAAGGTCCTGCCAAAGTCACATAGGTTGTCATGTTACAATTTAGTCAATAAAGGCCTACTACTGGAGCGAAACCGAGTGCTTTGACACTCGCCGTTCGGCCCCACGACCTCCGAGAGGCTTGGAAGAGGCCTCCCTTAAAAGCTGGATTCCCACCGATCGTTTGTTTTAAATCTTATCCCACTAGCTCAAACGTAAGCGCTAAAACGTCCTGCCAAAATCACATAGGTCGTCATGTTACAATTTAGTCAATAAAGGCCTACTACTGGAGCGAAACTGAGTGCTTTAACGCTTGCCGCTCGGCCCCACGACCTCTGAGGGGCTTGGAAGAGGCCTCCCCTGAAAGCTGGATTTCCAAGGATTGTCTGTGTGAATTCCTAGCCCGCTAGGCTGAAATGAAGCAACCTAAAGTCATGCCGAAGTCAAATCGGTCGTCATGGTACTCGAGCGAAACTGAGTGCTTTAACGCTTGCTGCTCGGCCCCACAGCCGTCCAGAGACTCGGGGGAGATCTCCCCTGAAAGCTGGATTCCCACCGATCGTTTGTTTCAAATCTTAGCCCAGAAGCTGTAAAGTAGGCGCTAAAAAGTCCTGCCAAAATCACATAGGTCGTCATGTTACAATTTACTCAATAAAGGGCTACTACTGGAGAGAAACCAAGTACTTTGACGCTCGCCGTTCGGCCCCACAGCCGTCCTGAGACTCGGGGGAGGCCTCCCCTGAAAGCTGGATTCCCACCGATCGTTTTTTTTAAATCTTATCCCACTAGCTCAAACGTAAGCGCTAAAAAGTCCTGCCAAAATCACATAGGTCATCATGTTACAATTTACTCAATACAGGCCTACTACTGGAGAGAAACCGAGTGCTTTGACGCTTGCCGTTCGGCCCCACAGCCGTCCTGAGACTCGGGGGAGGCCTCCCCTGAAAGCTGGATTCCCACCGATCGTTTCTTTCAAATCTTAGCCCAGAAGCTGAAAAGTAGGCGCTAAAAAGTTCTGCCAAAATCACGTAGGTTGTCATGTTACAATTTAGTCAATAAAGGCCTACTACTGGAGCGAAACCGAGTGCTTTGATGCTCGCCGTTTGGCCCCACGACCTCTGAGAGGCTTGGAAGAGGCCTCCCCTGAAAGCTGGATTCCCAAGGCTTGTCTGTGTGAATTCCTAGCCCGCTCGGCAGAAAGTAAGCGACCTAAAGTCGTGCCAAAGTCAAATCGGTCGTCATGGTACTCGAGCAAAACTGAGTGCTTTAACGCTCGCTGCTCGGCCCCACAGCCGTCCAGAGACTCGGGGGAGGCCTCCCCTGAAAGCGGGATTCCCACCGATCGTTTGCTTCAAATCTTAGCCCACTATCTCAAAAGTAGGCGCTAAAAAGTCCTGCCAAATTCACATAGGTCGTCACGTTGCAATTTAGTCAATAAAAGTCTACTACTGGAGAGAAGCCGAGTGCTTTGACGCTCGCCGTTCGGCCCTACAGCAGTCCAGAGACTCGGGGGAGGCCTCCCCTGAAAGCTGGATTCCCACCGATCGTTTGTTTCAAATCTTAGCCCAGTAGCTGAAAAGTAAGCGCTAAAACGTCCTGCCAAAATCACATAGGTCGTCATGTTACAATTTAGTCAATAAAGGCCTACTAATGGAGCGAAACCGAGTGCTTTGACAATCGCCGTTCGGCCCCACGACCTCCGAGAGGCTTGGAAGAGGCCTCCCTTGAGAGCTGGATTCCCACCGATCGTTTGTTTTAAATCTTATCCCACTAGCTCAAACGTAAGCGCTAAAACGTCCTGCCAAAATCACATAGGTCGTCATGTTACAATTTAGTCAATTAAGGCCTACTACTGGAGAGAAACTGAGTGCTTTAGCGCTCGCCGCTCGGCCCCACGACCTCTGAGCGGCTTGGAAGAGACCTCCCCTGAAAGCTGGATTCCCAAGGATTGTCTGTGTGAATTCCTAGCGCGCTAGGCTGAAATGAAGCAACCTAAAGTCATGCCGAAGTCAAATCGGTCGTCATGGTACTCGAGCGAAACTGAGTGCTTTAACGCTTGCTGCTCGGCCCCACAGCCGTCCAGAGACTCGGGGGAGGTCTCCCCTGAAAGCTGGATTCCCACCGATCGTTTGTTTCAAATCTTAGCCCAGAAGCTGAAAAGTAGGCGCTAAAAAGTCCTGCCAAAGTCACATAGGTCGTCACGTTACAATTTAGTCAATAAAAGCCAACTACTGGAGAGAAACCGAGTGCTTTGACGCTCGCCGTTCGGCCCCACAGCCGTCCTGAGACTCGGGGGAGGCCTCCCCTGAAAGCTGGATTCCCACCGATCGTTTGTTTTAAATCTTATCCCACTAGCTCAAACGTAAGCGCTAAAAAGTCCTGCCAAAATCACATAGGTCGTCATGTTACAATTTACTCAATACAGGCCTACTACTGGAGAGAAACCGAGTGGTTTGACGCTCGCCGTTCGGCCCCACAGCCGTCCTGAGACTCGGGGGAGGCCTCCCCTGAAAGCTGGATTCCCACCGATCGTTTCTTTCAAATCTTAGCCCAGAAGCTGAAAAGTAGGCGCTAAAAAGTTCTGCCAAAATCACATAGGTCGTCATGTTACAATTTAGTCAATAAAGGCCTACTACTGGAGCGAAACCGAGTGCTTTGATGCTCGCCGTTTGGCCCCACGACCTCTGAGAGGCTTGGAAGTGGCCTCCCCTGAAAGCTGGATTCCCAAGGATTGTCTGTGTGAATTCCTAGCCCGCTAGGCTGAAATTAAGCGACCTAAAGTCGTGCCGAAGTCAAATTGGTCGTCATGGTACTCGAGCGAAACTGAGTGCTTTAACGCTCGCCGCTCGGCCCCACAGCCGTCCAGAGACTCGGGGGAGGACTCCCCTGAAAGCTGGATTCCCACCGATCGTTTGTTTCAAATCTTAGCGCACTCGGTCAAAAGTAAGCGCGAAAAAGTCCTGCCAAAGTCACATAGGTTGTCATGTTACAATTTAGTCAATAAAGGCCTACTACTGGAGAGAAACCGAGTGCTTTGACGCTCGCCGTTCGGTCCCACAGCTGTCCAGAGACTCGGGGGAGGCCTCCCCCGAAAGCTGGATTCCCACCGATCGTTTTGTTTCAAATCTTAGCCCAGGAGCTGAAAAGTAGGCGCAAAAAAGTCCTGCCAAAGTCACATAGGTCGTCATGTTACAATTTAGTCAATAAAGGCCTACTACTGGAGCGAAACCGAGTGCTTTGATGCTCGCCGTTAGGCCCCCCAACCTCTGATAGGCTTGGGAGTGGCCTCCCCTGAAAGCTGGATTCCCAAGGATTGTGTGTGTGAATTCCTAGCCCACTAGGCTGAAATTAAGCGACCTAAAGTCGTGCCGAAGTCAAATCGGTTGTCATGGTACTCGAGCGAAACTGAGTGCTTTAACGCTCGCCGCTCGGCCCCACAGCCGTCCAGAGATTCGGGGGAGGACTCCCCTGAAAGCTGGATTCCCACCGATCGTTCGTTTCAAATCTTAGCGCACTCGGTCAAGAGTAAGCGCTAAAACGTCCTTCCAAAGTCACATAGGTTGTCATGTTACAATTTAGTCAATAAAGGCCTACTACTGGAGCGAAACCGAGTGCTTTGACGCTCGCCGTTCGGGCCCACGACCTCTGAGCGGCTTGGAAGAGGCCTCCCCTGAAAGCTGGATTCCCACCGATCGTTTTGTTTCAAATCTTAGCCCAGTAGCTGAACAGTAGGCGCAAAAAAGACCTGCCAAAGTCACATAGGTCGTCATGTAACAATTTAGTCAATAAAGGCCTACTACTGGAGCGAAACCGAGTGCTTTGACAATCGCCGTTAGGCCCCACGACCTCTGAGGGGCTTGGAAGTGGCCTCCCCTGAAAGCTGGATTCCCACCGATCGTTTGTTATAAATCTTATCCCACTAGCTCAAACGTAAGCGCTAAAACGTCCTGCCAAAATCACATAGGTCGTCATGTTACAATTTAGTCAATAAAGGCCTACTACTGGAGAGAAACTGAGTGCTTTAGCGCTCGCCGCTCGGCCCCACGACCTCTGAGCGGCTTGGAAGAGACCTCCCCTGAAAGCTGGATTCCCAAGGATTGTCTGTGTGAATTCCTAGCCCGCTAGGCTGAAATGAAGCAACCTAAAGTCATGCCGAAGTCAAATCGGTCGTCATGGTACTCGAGCGAAACTGAGTGCTTTAACGCTTGCTGCTCGGCCCCACAGCCGTCCAGAGACTCGGGGGAGGTCTCCCCTGAAAGCTGGATTCCCACCGATCGTTTGTTTCAAATCTTAGCCCAGAAGCTGAAAAGTAGGCGCTAAAAAGTCCTGCCAAAGTCACATAGGTCGTCACGTTACAATTTAGTCAATAAAAGCCAACTACTGGAGAGAAACCGAGTGCTTTGACGCTCGCCACTCGGCCCCACAGCCGTCCAGAGACTCGGGGGAGGACTCCCCTGAAGGCTGGATTCCCACCGATCGTTTGTTTCAAATCTTAGCGCACTCGCTCAAACGTAAGCGCTAAAAGGTCCTGCCAAAGTCACATAGGTTGTCATGTTACAATTTAGTCAATAAAGGCCTACTACTGGAGCGAAACCGAGTGCTTTGACACTCGCCGTTCGGCCCCACGACCTCCGAGAGGCTTGGAAGAGGCCTCCCTTAAAAGCTGGATTCCCACCGATCGTTTGTTTTAAATCTTATCCCACTAGCTCAAACGTAAGCGCTAAAACGTCCTGCCAAAATCACATAGGTCGTCATGTTACAATTTAGTCAATAAAGGCCTACTACTGGAGCGAAACTGAGTGCTTTAACGCTTGCCGCTCGGCCCCACGACCTCTGAGCGGCTTGGAAGAGGCCTCCCCTGAAAGCTGGATTTCCAAGGATTGTCTGTGTGAATTCCTAGCCCGCTAGGCTGAAATGAAGCAACCTAAAGTCATGCCGAAGTCAAATCGGTCGTCATGGTACTCGAGCGAAACTGAGTGCTTTAACGCTTGCTGCTCGGCCCCACAGCCGTCCAGAGACTCGGGGGAGATCTCCCCTGAAAGCTGGATTCCCACCGATCGTTTGTTTCAAATCTTAGCCCAGAAGCTGTAAAGTAGGCGCTAAAAAGTCCTGCCAAAATCACATAGGTCGTCATGTTACAATTTACTCAATAAAGGGCTACTACTGGAGAGAAACCAAGTACTTTGACGCTCGCCGTTCGGCCCCACAGCCGTCCTGAGACTCGGGGGAGGCCTCCCCTGAAAGCTGGATTCCCACCGATCGTTTTTTTTAAATCTTATCCCACTAGCTCAAACGTAAGCGCTAAAAAGTCCTGCCAAAATCACATAGGTCATCATGTTACAATTTACTCAATACAGGCCTACTACTGGAGAGAAACCGAGTGCTTTGACGCTTGCCGTTCGGCCCCACAGCCGTCCTGAGACTCGGGGGAGGCCTCCCCTGAAAGCTGGATTCCCACCGATCGTTTCTTTCAAATCTTAGCCCAGAAGCTGAAAAGTAGGCGCTAAAAAGTTCTGCCAAAATCACATAGGTCGTCATGTTACAATTTAGTCAATAAAGGCCTACTACTGGAGCGAAACCGAGTGCTTTGATGCTCGCCGTTTGGCCCCACGACCTCTGAGAGGCTTGGAAGAGGCCTCCCCTGAAAGCTGGATTCCCAAGGATTGTCTGTGTGAATTCCTAGCCCGCTAGGCTGAAATTAAGCGACCTAAAGTCGTGCCGAAGTCAAATTGGTCGTCATGGTACTCGAGCGAAACTGAGTGCTTTAACGCTCGCCGCTCGGCCCCACAGCCGTCCAGAGACTCGGGGGAGGACTCCCCTGAAAGCTGGATTCCCACCGATCGTTTGTTTCAAATCTTAGCGCACTCGGTCAAAAGTAAGCGCGAAAAAGTCCTGCCAAAGTCACGTAGGTTGTCATGTTACAATTTAGTCAATAAAGGCCTACTACTGGAGCGAAACCGAGTGCTTTGACGCTCGCCGTTCGGCCCCACGACCTCCGAGAAGCTTGGAAGAGGCCTCCCCTGAAAGCTGGATTCCCAAGGCTTGTCTGTGTGAATTCCTAGCCCGCTCGGCAGAAAGTAAGCGATCTAAAGTCGTGCCAAAGTCAAATCGGTCGTCATGGTACTCGAGCGAAACTGAGTGCTTTAACGCTCGCTGCTCGGCCCCACAGCCGTCCAGAGACTCGGGGGAGGCCTCCCCTGAAAGCGGGATTCCCACCGATCGTTTGCTTCAAATCTTAGCCCACTATCTCAAAAGTAGGCGCTAAAAAGTCCTGCCAAATTCACATAGGTCGTCACGTTGCAATTTAGTCAATAAAAGTCTACTACTGGAGAGAAACCGAGTGCTTTGACGCTCGCCGTTCGGCCCCACAGCAGTCCAGAGCCTCGGGGGAGGCCTCCCCTGAAAGCTGGATTCCCACCGATCGTTTTTTTCAAATCTTAGCCCAGTAGCTGAAAAGTAAGCGCTAAAACGTCCTGCCAAAATCACATAGGTCGTCATGTTACAATTTAGTCAATAAAGGCCTCCTACTGGACCGAAACTGAGTGCTTTAACGCTCGCCGCTCGGCCCCACAGCCGTCCAGAGACTCGGGGGAGGCCTCCCCTGAAAGCTGGATTCCCACCGATCGTTTGTTTCAAATCTTAGCCCACTAGCTCAAAAGTAGGCGCTAAAAAGTCCTGCCAAAGTCACATAGGTTGTCATGTTACAATTTAGTCAATAAAGGCCTACTAATGGAGCGAAACCGAGTGCTTTGACGCTCGCCGTTCGGCCCCACGACCTCCGAGAGGCTTGGAAGAGGCCTCCCTTAAAAGCTGGATTCCCACCGATCGTTTGTTTTAAATCTTATCCCACTAGCTCAAACGTAAGCGCTAAAACGTCCTGCCAAAATCACATAGGTCGTCATGTTACAATTTAGTCAATAAAGGCCTACTACTGGAGCGAAACTGAGTGCTTCAACGCTTGCCGCTCGGCCCCACGACCTCTGAGCGGCTTGGAAGAGGCCTCCCCTGAAAGCTGGATTTCCAAGGATTGTCTGTGTGAATTCCTAGCCCGCTAGGCTGAAATGAAGCAACCTAAAGTCATGCCGAAGTCAAATCGGTCGTCATGGTACTCGAGCGAAACTGAGTGCTTTAACGCTTGCTGCTCGGCCCCACAGCCGTCCAGAGACTCGGGGGAGATCTCCCCTGAAAGCTGGATTCCCACCGATCGTTTGTTTCAAATCTTAGCCCAGAAGCTGTAAAGTAGGCGCTAAAAAGTCCTGCCAAAATCACATAGGTCGTCATGTTACAATTTACTCAATAAAGGGCTACTACTGGAGAGAAACCAAGTACTTTGACGCTCGCCGTTCGGCCCCACAGCCGTCCTGAGACTCGGGGGAGGCCTCCCCTGAAAGCTGGATTCCCACCGATCGTTTGTTTTAAATCTTATCCCACTAGCTCAAACGTAAGCGCTAAAAAGTCCTGCCAAAATCACATAGGTCGTCATGTTACAATTTACTCAATACAGGCCTACTACTGGAGAGAAACCGAGTGCTTTGACGCTCGCAGTTCGGCCCCACAGCCGTCCTGAGACTCGGGGGAGGCCTCCCCTGAAAGCTGGATTCCCACCGATCGTTTCTTTCAAATCTTAGCCCAGAAGCTGAAAAGTAGGCGCTAAAAAGTTCTGCCAAAATCACATAGGTCGTCATGTTACAATTTAGTCAATAAAGGCCTACTACTGGAGCGAAACCGAGTGCTTTGATGCTCGCCGTTTGGCCCCACGACCTCTGAGAGGCTTGGAAGAGGCCTCCCCTGAAAGCTGGATTCCCAAGGATTGTCTGTGTGAATTCCTAGCCCGCTAGGCTGAAATTAAGCGACCTAAAGTCGTGCCGAAGTCAAATTGGTCGTCATGGTACTCGAGCGAAACTGAGTGCTTTAACGCTCGCCGCTCGGCCCCACAGCCGTCCAGAGACTCGGGGGAGGACTCCCCTGAAAGCTGGATTCCCACCGATCGTTTGTTTCAAATCTTAGCGCACTCGGTCAAAAGTAAGCGCGAAAAAGTCCTGCCAAAGTCACGTAGGTTGTCATGTTACAATTTAGTCAATAAAGGCCTACTACTGGAGCGAAACCGAGTGCTTTGACGCTCGCCGTTCGGCCCCACGACCTCCGAGAAGCTTGGAAGAGGCCTCCCCTGAAAGCTGGATTCCCAAGGCTTGTCTGTGTGAATTCCTAGCCCGCTCGGCAGAAAGTAAGCGATCTAAAGTCGTGCCAAAGTCAAATCGGTCGTCATGGTACTCGAGCGAAACTGAGTGCTTTAACGCTCGCTGCTCGGCCCCACAGCCGTCCAGAGACTCGGGGGAGGCCTCCCCTGAAAGCGGGATTCGCACCGATCGTTTGCTTCAAATCTTAGCCCACTATCTCAAAAGTAGGCGCTAAAAAGTCCTGCCAAATTCACATAGGTCGTCACGTTGCAATTTAGTCAATAAAAGTCTACTACTGGAGAGAAACCGAGTGCTTTGACGCTCGCCGTTCGGCCCCACAGCAGTCCAGAGACTCGGGGGAGGCCTCCCCTGAAAGCTGGATTCCCACCGATCGTTTTTTTCAAATCTTAGCCCAGTAGCTGAAAAGTAAGCGCTAAAACGTCCTGCCAAAATCACATAGGTCGTCATGTTACAATTTAGTCAATAAAGGCCTCCTACTGGACCGAAACTGAGTGCTTTAACGCTCGCCGCTCGGCCCCACAGCCGTCCAGAGACTCGGGGGAGATCTCCCCTGAAAGCTGGATTCCCACCGATCGTTTGTTTCAAATCTTAGCCCAGAAGCTGAAAAGTAGGCGCTAAAAAGTCCTGCCAAAGTCACATAGGTCGTCACGTTACAATTTAGTCAATAAAAGCCAACTACTGGAGAGAAACCGAATGCTTTGACGCTCGCCGTTCGGCCCCACAGCCGTCCTGAGACTCGGGGGAGGCCTCCCCTGAAAGCTGGATTCCCACCGATCGTTTGTTTTAAATCTTATCCCACTAGCTCAAACGTAAGCGCTAAAAAGTCCTGCCAAAATCACATAGGTCGTCATGTTACAATTTACTCAATACAGGCCTACTACTGGAGAGAAACCGAGTGCTTTGACGCTCGCCGTTCGGCCCCACAGCCGTCCTGAGACTCGGGGGAGGCCTCCCCTGAAAGCTGGATTCCCACCGATCGTTTCTTTCAAATCTTAGCCCAGAAGCTGAAAAGTAGGCGCTAAAAAGTTCTGCCAAAATCACATAGGTCGTCATGTTACAATTTAGTCAATAAAGGCCTACTACTGGAGCGAAACCGAGTGCTTTGATGCTCGCCGTTTGGCCACACGACCTCTGAGAGGCTTGGAAGTGGCCTCCCCTGAAAGCTGGATTCCCAAGGATTGTCTGTGTGAATTCCTAGCCTGCTAGGCTGAAATTAAGCGACCTAAAGTCGTGCCGAAGTCAAATTGGTCGTCATGGTACTCGAGCGAAACTGAGTGCTTTAACGCTCGCCGCTCGGCCCCACAGCCGTCCAGAGACTCGGGGGAGGACTCCCCTGAAAGCTGGATTCCCACCGATCGTTTGTTTCAAATCTTAGCGCACTCGGTCAAAAGTAAGCGCAAAAAAGTCCTGCCAAAGTCACATAGGTTGTCATGTTACAATTTAGTCAATAAAGGCCTACTACTGGAGAGAAACCGAGTACTTTGACGCTCGCCGTTCGGCCCCACAGCTGTCCAGAGACTCGGGGGAGGCCTCCCATGAAAGATGGATTCCCAGCGATCGTTTGTTTCAAATCTTAGCGCACTAGCTCAAAGGTAGGCGCTAAAAGGTCCTGCCAAAGTCACATAGGTTGTCATGTTACAATTTAGTCAATAAAGGCCTACTACTGGAGCGAAACCGAGTGCTTTGACGCTCGCCGTTCGGGCCCACGACCTCTGAGAAGCTTGGAAGTGGCCTCCCCTGAAAGCTGGATTCCCACCGATCGTTTTGTTTCAAATCTTAGCCCAGTAGCTGAACAGTAGGCGCAAAAAAGTCCTGCCAAAGTCACATAGGTCGTCATGTAACAATTTAGTCAATAAAGGCCTACTACTGGAGCGAAACAGAGTGCTTTGACGCTCGCCGTTAGGCCCCACGACCTCTGAGAGGCTTGGAAGTGGCCTCCCCTGAAAGCTGGATTCCCAAGGATTGTCTGTGTGAATTCCTAGCCCGCTAGGCTTAAATTAAGCGACCTAAAGTCGTGCCGAAGTCAAATCGGTCGTCATGGTACTCGAGCGAAACTGAGAGCTTTAATGCTCGCCGCTCGGCCCCACAGCCGCCCAGAGACTCGGGGGGGCCTCCCCTGAAACCTGGATTCCCACTGATCGTTTGTTTCAAATCTTAGCCCACTAGCTCAAAAGTAGACGCTAAAAAGTCCTGCCAAAATCACATAGGTCGTCACGTTACAATTTAGTCAATAAAGGCCTACTACTGGAGAGAAACCGAGTACTTTGACGCTCGCCGTTCGGTCCCACAGCTGTCCAGAGATTCGGGGGAGGCCTCCCCTGAAAGCTGGATTCCCACCGATCGTTTGTTCCAAATCTTAGCGCACTAGGTCAAAAGTAAGCGCTAAAAAGTCCTGCCAAAGTCACATAGGTTGTCATGTTACAATTTAGTCAATAAAGGCCTACTACTGGAGAGAAACCGAGTGCTTTGACGCTCGCCGTTCGGCCCCACAGCTGTCCAGAGACTCGGGGGAGGCCTCCCGTAAAAGATGGATTCCCAGCGATCGTTTGTTTCAAATCTTAACGCACTAGCTCAAAGGTAGGCGCTAAAAGGTCCTGCCAAAGTCACATAGGTTGTCATGTTACAATTTAGTCAATAAAGGCCTACTACTGGAGTGAAACCGAGTGCTTTGACGCTCGCCGTTCGGGCCCACGACCTCTGAGAAGCTTGGAAGTGGCCTCCCCTGAAAGCTGGATTCCCACCGATCGTTTGTTTCAAATCTTAGCCCAGTAGCTGAAAAGTAGGCGCTAAAAAGTCCTGCCAAAATCACATAGGTCGTCATGTTACAATTTAGTCAATAAAGGCCTCCTAATGGACCGAAACTGAGTGCTTTAACGCTCGCCGCTCGGCCCCACAGCCGTCCAGAGACTCGGGGGAGGACTCCCCTGAAAGCTGGATTCCCACCGATCGTTTGTTTCAAATCTTAGCGCACTCGGTCAAAAGTAAGCGCGAAAAAGTCCTGCCAAAGTCACATAGGTTGTCATGTTACAATTTAGTCAATAAAGGCCTACTACTGGAGCGAAACCGAGTGCTTTGACGCTCGCCGTTCGGCCCCACGACCTCCGAGAGGCTTGGAAGAGGCCTCCCTTGAGAGCTGGATTCCCACCGATCGTTTGTTTTAAATCTTATCCCACTAGCTCAAACGTAAGCGCTAAAACGTCCTGCCAAAATCACATATGTCGTCATGTTACAATTTAGTCAATAAAGGCCTACTACTGGAGAGAAACTGAGTGCTTTAGCGCTCGCCGCTCGGCCCCACGACCTCTGAGCGGCTTGGAAGAGACCTCCCCTGAAAGCTGGATTCCCAAGGATTGTCTGTGTGAATTCCTAGCCCGCTAGGCTGAAATGAAGCAACCTAAAGTCATGCCGAAGTCAAATCGGTCGTCATGGTACTCGAGCGAAACTGAGTGCTTTAACGCTTGCTGCTCGGCCCCACAGCCGTCCAGAGACTCGGGGGAGGTCTCCCCTGAAAGCTGGATTCCCACCGATCGTTTGTTTCAAATCTTAGCCCAGAAGCTGAAAAGTAGGCGCTAAAAAGTCCTGCCAAAGTCACATAGGTCGTCACGTTACAATTTAGTCAATAAAAGCCAACTACTGGAGAGAAACCGAGTGCTTTGACGCTCGCCACTCGGCCCCACAGCCGTCCAGAGACTCGGGGGAGGACTCCCCTGAAGGCTGGATTCCCACCGATCGTTTGTTTCAAATCTTAGCCCAGAAGCTGAAAAGTAGGCGCTAAAAAGTCCTGCCAAAATCACATAGGTCGTCATGTTACAATTTACTCAATAAAGGCCTACTACTGGAGAGAAACCGAGTACTTTGACGCTCGCCGTTCGGACCCACAGCCGTCCTGAGACTCGGGGGAGGCCTCCCCTGAAAGCTGGATTCCCACCGATCGTTTGTTTTAAATCTTATCCCACTAGCTCAAACGTAAGCGCTAAAAAGTCCTGCCAAAATCACATAGGTCGTCCTGTTACAATTTAGTCAATAAAGGCCTACTACTGGAGCGAAACCGAGTGCTTTGATGCTCGCCGTTAGGCCCCACAACCTCTGAGAGGCTTGGAAGAGGCCTCCCCTGAAAGCTGGATTCCCACCGATCGTTTGTTTTAAATCTTAGCCCACTAGCTCAAATGTAAGCGCTAAAAAGTCCTGCCAAAATCACATAGGTCGTCATGTTACAATTTAGTCAATAAAGGCCAACTACTGGACCGAAACTGAGTTCTTTAACGCTCGCCGTTAGGCCCCACAACCTCTGAGAGGCTTGGGAGTGACCTCCCCTGAAAGCTGGATTCCCAAGGATTGTCTGTGTGAATTCCTAGCCCGCTAGGCTGAAATTAAGCGACCTAAAGTCGTGCCGAAGTCAAATCGGTCGTCATGGTACTCGAGCGAAACTGAGTGCTTTAACGCTCGCCGCTCGGCCCCACAGCCGTCCAGAGACTCGGGGGAGGACTCCCCTGAAAGCTGGATTCCCACCGATCGTTTGTTTCAAATCTTAGCGCACTCGGTCAAAAGTAAGCGCGAAAAAGTCCTGTCAAAGTCACATAGGTTGTCATGTTACAATTTAGTCAATGAAGGCCTACTACTGGAGAGAAACCGAGTGCTTTGACGCTCGCTGTTCGTTCCCACAGCTGTCCAGAGACTCGGGGGAGGCCTCCCCCGAAAGCTGGATTCCCACCGATCGTTTTGTTTCAAATCTTAGCCCAGGAGCTGAAAAGTAGGCGCAAAAAAGTCCTGCCAAAGTCACATAGGTCGTCATGTTACAATTTAGTCAATAAAGGCCTACTACTGGAGCGAAACCGAGTGCTTTGATGCTCGCCGTTAGGCCCCCCAACCTCTGAGAGGCTTGGGAGTGGCCTCCCCTTAAAGCTGGATTCCCAAGGATTGTCTGTGTGAATTCCTAGCCCACTAGGCTGAAATTAAGCGACCTAAAGTCGTGCCGAAGTCAAATCGGTCGTCATGGTACTCGAGCGAAACTGAGTGCTTTAACGCTCGCCGCTCGGCCCCACAGCCGTCCAGAGATTCGGGGGAGGACTCCCCTTAAAGCTGGATTCCCACCGATCGTTCGTTTGAAATCTTAGCGCACTCGGTCAAAAGTAAGCGCTAAAACGTCCTTCCAAAGTCACATAGGTTGTCATGTTACAATTTAGTCAATAAAGGCCTACTACTGGAGCGAAACCGAATGCTTTGACGCTCGCCGTTCGGGCCCACGACCTCTGAGCGGCTTGGAAGAGGCCTCCCCTGAAAGCTGGATTCCCACCGATCGTTTTGTTTCAAATCTTGGCCCAGTAGCTGAACAGTAGGCGCACAAAAGTCCTGCCAAAGTCACATAGGTCGTCATGTAACAATTTAGTCAATAAAGGCCTACTACTGGAGCGAAACCGAGTGCTTTGACGCTCGCCGTTAGGCCCCACGACCTCTGAGAGGCTTGGAAGTAGCCGCCCCTGAAAGCTGGATTCCCAAGGATTGTCTGTGTGAATTCCTAGCCCGCTAGGCTTAAATTAAGCGACCTAAAGTCGTGCCGAAGTCAAATCGGTCGTCATGGTACTCGAGCGAAACTGAGTGCTTTAACGCTCGCCGCTCGGCCCCACAGCCGCCCAGAGACTCGGGGGAGGCCTCCCCTGAAACATGGATTCCCACCGATCGTTTGTTTCAAATCTTAGCCCACTAGCTCAAAAGTAGGCGCTAAAAAGTCCTGCCAAAATCACATAGGTCGTCACGTTACAATTTAGTCAATAAAGGCCTACTACTGGAGAGAAACCGAGTACTTTGACGCTCGCCGTTCGGTCCCACAGCTGTCCAGAGATTCGGGGGAGGCCTCCCCTGAAAGCTGGATTCCCACCGATCGTTTGTTTCAAATCTTAGCGCACTAGCTCTAAGGTAGGCGCTAAAAGGTCCTGCCAAAGTCACATAGGTTGTCATGTTACAATTTAGTCAATAAAGGCCTACTACTGGAGCGAAACCGAGTGCTTTGACGCTCGCCGTTCGGGCCCACGACCTCTGAGAAGCTTGGAAGTGGCCTCCCCTGAAAGCTGGATTCCCACCGATCGTTTGTTTCAAATCTTAGCCCAGTAGCTGAAAAGTAGGCGCTAAAAAGTCCACCAAAATCACATAGGTCGTCATGTTACAATTTAGTCAATAAAGGCCTCCTAATGGATCGAAACTGAGTGCTTTAACGCTCGCCGCTTGGCCCCACAGCCGTCCAGAGACTCGGGGGAAACCTCCCCTGAAAGCTGGATTCCCACCGATCGTTTGTTTCAAATCTTAGCGCAATAGCTCAAAAGTAAGCGCTAAAAAGTCCTGCCAAAGTCACATAGGTTGTCATGTTACAATTTAGTCAATAAAGGCCTACTACTGGAGCGAAACCGAGTGCTTTGACGCTCGCCGTTAGGCCCCACAACCTCTGAGAGGCTTGGGAGTGGCCTCCCCTGAAAGCTGGATTCCCAAGGATTGTCTGTGTGAATTCCTAGCCCGCTACGCTGAAATTAAGCGACCTAAAGTCGTGCCGAAGTCAAATCGGTCGTCTTGGTACTCGAGCGAAACTGAGTGCTTTAACGCTCGCCGCTCGGCCCCACAGCCGTCCAGAGACTCGGGGAGGAATCCCCTGAAAGCTGGATTCCCACCGATTGTTTGTTTCAAATCTTAGCGCACTCGGTCAAAAGTAAGTGCTAAAAAGTCCTGCCAAAGTCACATAGGTTGTCATGTTACAATTTAGTCAATAAAGGCCTACTACTGGAGCGAAACCGAGTGCTTTGACGCTCGCCGTTAGGCCCCACGACCTCTGACAGGCTTGGAAGTGGCCTCCCCTGAAAGCTGGATTCCCAAGGATTGTCTGTGTAAATTCCTAGCCCGCTAGGCTGAAATTAAGCGACCTAAAGTCGTGCCGAAGTCAAATCGGTCGTCATGGTACTCGAGCGAAACTGAGTGCTTTAACGCTCGCTGCTCGGCCCCACAGCCGTCCAGAGACTCGGGGGAGGCCTCCCCTGAAAGCGGGATTCCCACCGATCGTTTGTTTCAAATCTTAGCGCACTCGGTCAAAAGTAAGCGCGAAAAAGTCCTGCCAAAGTCACATAGGTTGTCATGTTACAATTTAGTCAATAAAGGCCTACTACTGGAGAGAAACCGAGTGCTTTGACGCTCGGCGTTCGTTCCCACAGCTGTCCAGAGACTCGGGGGAGGCCTCCCCCGAAAGCTGGATTCCCACCGATCGTTTTGTTTCAAATCTTAGCGCACTCGGTCAAAAGTAGGCGCAAAAAAGTCCTGCCAAAGTCACATAGGTCGTCATGTTACAATTTAGTCAATAAAGGCCTACTACTGGAGAGAAACCGAGTGCTTTGACGCTCGCCGTTAGGCCCCACGACCTCTGAGAGGCTTGGAAGTGGCCTCCCCTGAAAGCTGGATTCCCACCGATCGTTTGTTTCAAATCTTAGCCCACTAGCTCAAAAGTAGGCGCAAAAAAGTCCTGCCGAAGTCAAATCGGTCGTCATGGTACTCGAGCGAAACAGAGTGCTTTAAAACTCGCCGTTCGGCCCCACGACCTCCGAGAAGCTTGGAAGAGGCCTCCCCTGAAAGCTGGATTCCCAAGGCTTGTCTGTGTGAATTCCTAGCCCGCTCGGCAGAAATTAAGCGACCTAAAGTCGTGCCGAAGTCAAATCGGTCGTCATGGTACTCGAGCGAAACTGAGTGCTTTAACGCTCGCTGCTCGGCCCCACAGCCGTCCAGAGACTCGGGGGAGGCCTCCCCTGAAAGCGGGATTCCCACCGATCGTTTGTTTCAAATCTTAGCCCACTAGCTAAAAAGTAGGCGCTAAAAAGTCCTGCCAAATTCACATAGGTCGTCACGTTGCAATTTAGTCAATAAAAGCCTACTACTGGAGAGAAACCGAGTGCTTTGACGCTCGCCGTTCGGCCCCACAGCAGTCCAGAGACTCGGGGGAGGCCTCCCCTGAAAGCTGGATTCCCACCGATCGTTTGTTTCAAATCTTACCGCACTAGGTAAAAACAGTAAGCGCAAAAAAGTCCTGCCAAAGTCACATAGGTTGTCATGTTACAATTTAGTCAATAAAGGCCTCCTACTGGACCGAAACTGAGTGCTTTAACGCTCGCCGCTCGGCCCCACAGCCGTCCAGAGACTCGGGGGAGGCCTCCCCTGAAAGCTGGATTCCCACCGATCGTTTGTTTCAAACTTTAGCCCACTAGCTTAAAAAGTAGGCGCAAAAAAGTCCTGCCAAAGTCACAAAGGTTGTCATGTTACAATTTAGTCAATAAAGGCCTACTACTGGAGCGAAACAGAGTGCTTTGACGCTCGCCGTTAGGCCCCACGACCTCTAAGAGACTTGGAAGTGGCCTCCCCTGAAAGCTGGATTCCCACCGATCGTTTGTTTCAAACTTTAGCCCACTAGCTTAAAAAGTAGGCGCAAAAAAGTCCTGCCAAAGTCACAAAGGTTGTCATGTTACAATTTAGTCAATAAAGGCCTACTACTGGAGCGAAACTGAGTGCTTTGACGCTCGCCGTTATGCCCCACGACCTCCGAGAAGCTTGGAAGAGGCCTCCCCTGAAAGCTGGATTCCCAAGGCTTGTCTGTGTAAATTCCTAGCCCGCTCGGCAGAAATTAAGCGACCTAAAGTCGTGCCGAAGTCAAATCGGTCGTCATGGTACTCGAGCGAAACTGAGTGCTTTAACGCTCGCTGCTCGGCCCCACAGCCGTCCAGAGACTCGGGGGAGGCCTCCCCTGAAAGCGGGATTCCCACCGATCGTTTGTTTCAAATCTTAGCCCACTAGCTAAAAAGTAGGCGCAAAAAAGTCCTGCCAAATTCACATAGGTCGTCACGTTGCAATTTAGTCAATAAAAGCCTACTACTGGAGAGAAACCGAGTGCTTTGACGCTCGCCGTTCGGCCCCACAGCAGTCCAGATACTCGGGGGAGGCCTCCCCTGAAAGCTGGATTCCCACCGATCGTTTGTTTCAAATCTTAGCGCACTAGGTAAAAAAATTAAGCGCAAAAAAGTCCTGCCAAAGTCACATAGGTTGTCATGTTACAATTTAGTCAATAAAGGCCTCCTACTGGACCGAAACTGAGTGCTTTAACGCTCGCCGCTCGGCCCCACAGCCGTCCAGAGACTCGGGGGAGGCCTCCCCTGAAAGCTGGATTCCCACCGATCGTTTGTTTCAAACTTTAGCCCACTAGCTTAAAAAGTAGGCGCAAAAAAGTCCTGCCAAAGTCACAAAGGTTGTCATGTTACAATTTAGTCAATAAAGGCCTACTACTGGAGCGAAACAGAGTGCTTTGACGCTCGCCGTTAGGCCCCACGACCTCTGAGAGACTTGGAAGTGGCCTCCCCTGAAAGCTGGATTCCCACCGATCGTTTGTTTCAAATCTTAGCCCACTAGCTCAAAAGTAGGCGCAAAAAAGTCCTGCCGAAGTCAAATCGGTCGTCATGGTACTCGAGCGAAACTGAGTGCTTTAAAACTCGACGCTCGGCCCCACAGCCGTCCAGAGACTCGGGGGAGGCCTCCCCTGAAAGCTGGATGCCCACCGATCGTTTGTTTCAAATCTTAGCCCACTAGTTCAAAAGTAGGCGCTAAAAAGTCCTGCCAAATTCACATAGGTCGTCACGTTGCAATTTAGTCAATAAAAGCCTACTACTGGAGAGAAACCGAGTGCTTTGACGCTCGCCGTTCGCCCCCACAGCAGTCCAGAGACTCGGGGGAGGCCTCCCCTGAAAGATGGATTCCCACCGATCGTTTGTTTCAAATCTTAGCGCACTAGGTAAAAAAAGTAAGCGCAAAAAAGTCCTGCCAAAGTCACATAGGTTGTCATGTTACAATTTAGTCAATAAAGGCCTACTACTGGAGCGAAACCGAGTGCTTTGATGCTCGCCGTTCGGGCCCACGACCTCTGAGAAGCTTGGAAGAGGCCTCCCCTGAAAGCTTGATTCCCACCGATCGTTTGTTTCAAATCTTAACCCAGTAGCTGAAAAGTAGGCGCTAAAAAGTCCTGCCAAAATCACATAGGTCGTCATGTTACAATTTAGTCAATAAACGCCTCCTACTGGACCGAAACTGAGTGCTTTAACGCTCGCCGCTCGGCCCCACAGCCGTCCAGAGACGCGGGGGAGGACTCCCCTGAAAGCTGGATTCCCACCGATCGTGTGTTTCAAATCTTAGCGCACTCGGTCAAAAGTAAGCGCGAAAAAGTCCTGCCAAAGTCACATAGGTTGTCATGTTACAATTTAGTCAATAAAGGCCTACTACTGGAGAGAAACCGATTGCTTTGACGCTCGCCGTTCGGGCCCACGACCTCCGAGAGGCTTGGAAGAGGCCTCCCCTGAAAGCTGGATTCCCACCGATCGTTTGTTTCAAATCTTAGCCCAGTAGCTGAAAAGTAGGCGCAAAAAAGTCCTGCCAAAGTCACATAGGTCGTCATGTAACAATTTAGTCAATAAAGGCCTACTACTGGAGCGAAACCGAGTGCTTTGACGCTCGCCGTTAGGCCCCACGACCTCTGAGAGGCTTGGAAGTGGCCTCCCCTGAAAGCTGGATTCCCAAGGATTGTCTGTGTGAATTCCTAGCCCGCTAGGCTTAAATTAAGCGACCTAAAGTCGTGCCGAAGTCAAATCGGTCGTCATGGTACTCGAGCGAAACTGAGTGCTTTAACGCTCGCCGCTCGGCCCCACAGCCGCCCAGAGACTCGGGGGAGGCCTCCCCTGAAACCTGGATTCCCACTGATCGTTTGTTTCAAATCTTAGCCCACTAGCTCAAAAGTAGGCGCTAAAAAGTCCTGCCAAAATCACATAGGTCGTCACGTTACAATTTAGTCAATAAAGGCCTACTACTGGAGAGTAACCGAGTACTTTGACGCTCGCCGTTCGGTCCCACAGCTGTCCAGAGATTCGGGGGAGGCCTCCCCTGAAACCTGGATTCCCACCGATCGTTTGTTTCAAACTTTAGCCCACTAGCTTAAAAAGTAGGCGCAAAAAAGTCCTGCCAAAGTCACAAAGGTTGTCATGTTACAATTTAGTCAATAAAGGCCTCCTACTGGAGCGAAACAGAGTGCTTTGACGCTCGCCGTTAGGCCCCACGACCTCTGAGAGGCTTGGAAGTGGCCTCCCCTGAAAGCTGGATTCCCACCGATCGTTTGTTTCAAATCTTAGCCCACTAGCTCAAAAGTAGGCGCAAAAAAGTCCTGCCGAAGTCAAATCGGTCGTCATGGTACTCGAGCGAAACTGAGTGCTTTAACGCTCGCCGCTCGGCCCCACAGCCGTCCAGAGACTCGGGGGAGGACTCCCCTGAAAGCTGGATTCCCACCGATCGTTTGTTTCAAATCTTAGCGCACTCGGTCAAAAGTAAACGCTAAAAAGTCCTGCCAAAGTCACATAGGTTGTCATGTTACAATTTAGTCAATAAAGGCCTACTACTGGAGAGAAACCGAGTGCTTTGACGCTCGCCGTTCGGGCCCACAACCTCTGAGAGGCTTGGAAGAGGCCTCCCCTGAAAGCTGGATTCCCACCGATCGTTTGTTTCAAATCTTAGCCCACTAGCTCAAAAGTAGGCGCAAAAAAGTCCTGCCGAAGTCAAATCGGTCGTCATGGTACTCGAGCGAAACTGAGTGCTTTAAAACTCGCCGTTCGGCCCCACGACCTCCGAGAAGCTTGGAAGAGGCCTCCCCTAAAAGCTGGATTCCCAAGGCTTGTCTGTGTGAATTCCTAGCCCGCTCGGCAGAAATTAAGCGACCTAAAGTCGTGCCGAAGTCAAATCGGTCGTCATGGTACTCGAGCGAAACTGAGTGCTTTAACGCTCGCTGCTCGGCCCCACAGCCGTCCAGAGACTCGGGGGAGGCCTCCCCTGAAAGCGGGATTCCCACCGATCGTTTGTTTTAAATCTTAGCCCACTAGCTAAAAAGTAGGCGCTAAAAAGTCCTGCCAAATTCACATAGGTCGTCACGTTGCAATTTAGTCAATAAAAACCTACTACTGGAGAGAAACCGAGTGCTTTGACGCTCGCCGTTCGCCCCCACAGCAGTCCAGAGACTCGGGGGAGCCCTCCCCTGAAAGATGGATTCCCAGCGATCGTTTGTTTCAAATCTTAGCGCACTAGCTCAAAAGTAGGCGCTAAAAGGTCCTGCCAAAGTCACATAGGTTGTCATGTTACAATTTAGTCAATAAAGGCCTACTACTGGAGCGAAACCGAGATCTTTGACGCTCGCCGTTCGGGCCCACGACCTCCGAGAGGCTTGGAAGAGGCCTCCCCTGAAAGCTGGATTCCCACCGATCGTTTGTTTCAAATCTTAGCCCAGTAGCTGAAAAGTAGGCGCTAAAAAGTCCTGCCAAAATTACATAGGTCGTCATGTTACAATTTAGTCAATAAAGAACTCCTACTGGACCGAAACTGAGTGCTTTTACGCTTGCCGCTCGGCCCCACAGCCGTCCAGAGACTCGGGGGAGGCCTCCCCTGAAAGCTGGATTCCCACCGATCGTTTGTTTCAAATCTTAGCCCAGTAGCTGAAAAGTAGGCGCTAAACAGTCCTGCCAAAATCACATAGGTCGTCATGTTACAATTTAGTCAATAAAGGCCTACTACTGGAGCGAAACCGAGTGCTTTGACGCTCGCCGTTAGGCCCCACGACCTCTGAGAGGCTTGGAAGTGGCCTCCCCTGAAAGTTGGATTCCCAAGGATTGTCTGTGTGAATTCCTAGCCCGCTAGGCTGAAGTTAAGCGACCTAAAGTCGTGGCGTAGTCAAATCGGTCGTCATGGTACTCGAGCGAAACTGAGTGCTTTAACGCTCGCCGTTCGCCCCCACAGCAGTCCAGAGACTCGGGGGAGGCCTCCCCTGAAAGCTGGATTCCCACCGATCGTTTGTTTCAAATCTTAGCGCACTAGGTAAAAAAAGTAAGCGCAAAAAAGTCCTGCCAAAGTCACATAGGTTGTCATGTTACAATTTAGTCAATAAAGGCCTACTACTGGAGCGAAACCGAGTGCTTTGATGCTCGCCGTTCGGGCCCACGACCTCTGAGAAGCTTGGAAGAGGCCTCCCCTGAAAGCTTGATTCCCACCGATCGTTTGTTTCAAATCTTAGCCCAGTAGCTGAAAAGTAGGCGCTAAAAAGTCCTGCCAAAATCACATAGGTCGTCATGTTAGAATTTAGTCAATAAACGCATCCTACTGGACCGAAACTGAGTGCTTTAACGCTCGCCGCTCGGCCCCACAGCCGTCCAGAGACTCGGGAGAGGACTCCCCTGAAAGCTGGATTCCCACCGATCGTGTGTTTCAAATCTTAGCGCACTCGGTCAAAAGTAAGCGCGAAAAAGTCCTGCCAAAGTCACATAGGTTGTCATGTTACAATTTAGTCAATAAAGGCCTACTACTGGAGAGAAACCGAGTGCTTTGACACTCGCCGTTCGGCCCCACAGCGGTCCAGAGACTCGGGGGAGGCCTCCCGTGAAAGATGGATTCCCAGCGATCGTTTGTTTCAAATCTTAGCGCACTAGCTCAAAAGTAGGCGCTAAAAGGTCCTGCCAAAGTCACATAGGTTGTCATGTTACAATTTAGTCAATAAAGGCCTACTACTGGAGCGAAACCGAGTGCTTTGACGCTCGCCGTTCGGGCCCACGACCTCTGAGAAGCTTGGAAGAGGCCTCCCCTGAAAGCTGGATTCCCACCGATCGTTTGTTTCAAATCTTAGCGCACTAGGTAAAAAAAGTAAGCGCAAAAAAGTCCTGCCAATGTCACATAGGTTGTCATGTTACAATTTAGTCAATAAAGGCCTCCTACTGGACCGAAACTGAGTGCTTTAACGCTCGCCGCTCGGCCCCACAGCAGTCCAGAGACTCGGGGGAGGCCTCCCCTGAAAGCTGGATTCCCACCGATCGTTTGTTTCAAACTTTAGCCCACTAGCTTAAAAAGTAGGCGCAAAAAAGTCCTGCCAAATTCACAAAGGTTGTCATGTTACAATTTAGTCAATAAAGGCCTACTACTGGAGCGAAACAGAGTGCTTTGACGCTCGCCGTTAGGCCCCACGACCTCTGAAAGGCTTGGAAGTGGCCTCCCCTGAAAGCTGGATTCCCACCGATCGTTTGTTTCAAATCTTAGCCCACTAGCTCAAAAGTAGGCGCAAAAAAGTCCTGCCGAAGTCAAATCGGTCGTCATGGTACTCGAGCGAAACAGAGTGCTTTAAAACTCGCCGCTCGGCCCCACAGCCGTCCAGAGACTCGGGTGAGGCCTCCCCTGAAAGCTGGATTCCCACCGATCGTTTGTTTCAAATCTTAGCCCACTAGCTCAAAAGTAGGCGCTAAAAAGTCCTGCCAAATTCACATAGGTCGTCACGTTGCAATTTAGTCAATAAAAGCCTACTACTGGAGAGAAACCGAGTGCTTTGACGCTCGCCGTTCGCCCCCACAGCAGTCCAGAGACTCGGGGGAGGCCTCCCCTGAAAGCTGGATTCCGACCGATCGTTCGTTTCAAATCTTAGCCCACTAGCTCAAACGTAAGCGCTAAAACGTCCTGCCAAAATCACATAGGTCGTCATGTTACAATTTAGTCAATAAAGGCCTACTACTGGAGCGAAACCGAGTGCTTTGACGCTCGCCGTTCGGCCCCACGAGCTCCGAGAGGCATGGAAGATGCCTCCCTTGAAAGCTGGATTCCCAAGGCTTGTCTGTGTGAATTCCTAGCCCGCGAGGCTGAAATTAAGCGACCTAAAGTTGTGCCGAAGTCAAATCGGTCGTCATGGTACTCGAGCGAAACCGAGTGCTTTGACGGTCGCCGTTCGGCCCCACGACCTCCGAGAGGCTTGGAAGAGTCCTCCCCTGAAAGCTGGATTCCCACCGATCGTTTGTTTCAAATCTTAGCCCAGTAGCTGAAAAGTAGGCGCTAAAAAGTCCTGCTAAAATCACATAGGTCGTCATGTTACAATTTACTCAAGAAAGGCCTACTACTGGAGAGAAACCGAGTTTTTTGACGCTCGCTGTTCGGCCCCACAGCCGCCCAGAGACTCGGGGGAGGCCTCCCCTGAAAGCTGGATTCCCACCGATCGTTTGATTCAAATCGTAGCCCACTAGCTCAAACGTAAGCGCTAAAAAGTCCTGCCAAAGTCACATAGGTCGTCATGTTACAATTTAGTCAATAAAGGCCTACTACTGGAGCGAAACCGAGTGCTTTGACGCTCGCCGTTCGGCCCCACAGCCGTCCAGAGACTCGCGGGAGGCCTCCCCTGAAAGCTGGATTCCCACCGATCGTTTGTTTCAAATCTTAGCATACTAGGTTAAAAGTAAGCGCTAAAACGTCCTGCCAAAGTCACATAGGTTGTCATGTTACAATTTAGTCAATAAAGGCCTACTACTTGAGAGAAACCGAGTGCTTTGACGCTCGCCGTTCGGGCCCACGACCTCTGAGAGGCTTGGAAGAGGCCTCCCCTGAAACTGGATTCCCACCGATCGTTTGTTTCAAATCTTAGCCCAGTAGCTGAAAACTAGGCGCTAAAAGGTCCTGCCAAAATCACATAGGTCGTCATGTTACAATTTCGTCAATAAAGGCCTCCTACTGGACCGAAACTGAGTGCTTTAACGCTCGCCGCTCGGCCCCACAGCCGTCCAGAGACTCGGCGGAGGCCTCCCCTGAAAGCTGGATTCCCACCGATCGTTTGTTTCAAATCGTAGCCCACTAGCTCACAAGTAGGCGCTAAAAAGTCTTGCCAAAATCACATAGGTCGTCATGTTACAATTTAGTCAATAAAGGCCTACTACTGGAGAGAAACCGAGTGCTTTGACGCTCGCCGTTCGTTCCCACAGCTGTCCAGAGACTCGGGGGAGGCCTCCCCCGAAAGCTGGATTCCCACCGATCGTTTTGTTTCAAATCTTAGCCCAGGAGCTCACAAGTAGGCGCTAAAAAGTCTTGCCAAAATCACATAGGTCGTCATGTTACAATTTAGTCAATAAAGGCCTACTACTGGAGAGAAACCGAGTGCTTTGACGCTCGCCGTTCGGCCCCACAGCAGTCCAGAGACTCGGGGGAGGCCTCCCCTGAAAGCTGGATTCCCAAGGATTGTCTGTGTGAATTCCTAGCCCGCTAGGCTAAAATTAAGCGACCTAAAGTCGTGCCGAAGTCAAATCGGTCGTCATGGTACTCGAGCGAAACTGAGTGCTTTAACGCTTGCCGCTCTGCCCCACAGCCGTCCAGAGACTCGGGGGAGGCCTCCCCTGAAACCTGGATTCCCACCGATCGTTTGTTTCAAATCTTAGCCCACTAGCTCAAAAGTAGGCGCTAAAAAGTCCTGCCAAAATCACATAGGTCGTCACGTTACAATTTAGTCAATAAAGGCCTACTACTGGAGAGAAACCGAGTGCTTTGACGCTCGCCGTTCGGTCCCACAGCTGTCCAGAGATTCGGGGGAGGCCTCCCCTGAAAGCTGGATTCCCACCGATCGTTTGATTCAAATCTTAGCGCACTAGGTCAAAAGTAGGCGCTAAAAAGTCCTGCCAAAGTCACATAGGTTGTCATGTTACAATTTAGTCAATAAAGGCCTACTACTTGAGAGAAACCGAGTGCTTTGACGCTCGCCGTTCGGGCCCACGACCTCTGAGAGGCTTGTAAGAGGCCTCCCCTGAAATCTGGATTCCCACCGATCGTTTGTTTCAAATCTTAGCCCAGTAGCTGAAAAGTAGGCGCTAAAAGGTCCTGCCAAAATCACATAGGTCGTCATGTTACAATTTAGTCAATAAAGGCCTACTACTGGAGCGAAACCGAGTGCTTTGACGCTCGCCGTTCGGCCCCACGACCTCCGAGAAGCTTGGAAGAGGCCTCCCCTGAAAGCTGGATTCCCAAGGCTTGTCTGTGTGAATTCCTAGCCCGCTCGGCAGGAAGTAAGCGACCTAAAGTCGTGCCAAAGTCAAATCGGTCGTCATGGTACTCGAGCGAAACTGAGTGCTTTAACGCTCGCTGCTCGGCCCCACAGCCGTCCAGAGACTCGGGGGAAGCCTCCCCTGAAAGCGGGATTCCCACCGATCGTTTGGTTCAAATCTTAGCCCACTATCTCAAAAGTAGGCGCTAAAAAGTCCTGCCAAATTCACATAGGTCGTCACGTTGCAATTTAGTCAATAAAAGTCTACTACTGGAGAGAAACCGAATGCTTTGACGCTCGCCGTTCGGCCCCACAGCAGTCCAGAGACTCGGGGGCGGCCTCCCCTGAAAGCTGGATTCCCACCGATCGTTTGTTTCAAATCGTAGCCCACTAGCTCACAAGTAGGCGCTAAAAAGTCTTGCCAAAATCACATAGGTCGTCATGTTACAATTTAGTCAATAAAGGCCTACTACTGGAGAGAAACCGAGTGCTTTGACGCTCGCCGTTCGTTCCCACAGCTGTCCAGAGACTCGGGGGAGGCCTCCCCCGAAAGCTGGATTCCCACCGATCGTTTTGTTTCAAATCTTAGCCCAGGAGCTCACAAGTAGGCGCTAAAAAGTCTTGCCAAAATCACATAGGTCGTCATGTTACAATTTAGTCAATAAAGGCCTACTACTGGAGAGAAACCGAGTGCTTTGACGCTCGCCGTTCGGCCCCACAGCAGTCCAGAGACTCGGGGGAGGCCTCCCCTGAAAGCTGGATTCCCAAGGATTGTCTGTGTGAATTCCTAGCCCGCTAGGCTAAAATTAAGCGACCTAAAGTCGTGCCGAAGTCAAATCGGTCGTCATGGTACTCGAGCGAAACTGAGTGCTTTAACGCTTGCCGCTCTGCCCCACAGCCGTCCAGAGACTCGGGGGAGGCCTCCCCTGAAACCTGGATTCCCACCGATCGTTTGTTTCAAATCTTAGCCCACTAGCTCAAACGTAAGCGCTAAAAAGTCCTGCCAAAGTCACATAGGTCGTCATGTTACAATTTAGTCAATAAAGGCCTACTACTGGAGAGAAACCGAGTGCTTTGACGCTCGCCGTTCGGTCCCACAGCTGTCCAGAGATTCGGGGGAGGCCTCCCCTGAAAGCTGGATTCCCACCGATCGTTTGATTCAAATCTTAGCGCACTAGGTCAAAAGTAGGCGCTAAAAAGTCCTGCCAAAGTCACATAGGTTGTCATGTTACAATTTAGTCAATAAAGGCCTACTACTTGAGAGAAACCGAGTGCTTTGACGCTCGCCGTTCGGGCCCACGACCTCTGAGAGGCTTGTAAGAGGCCTCCCCTGAAAGCTGGATTCCCACCGATCGTTTGTTTCAAATCTTAGCCCAGTCGCTGAAAAGTAGGCGCTAAAAGGTCCTGCCAAAATCACATAGGTCGTCATGTTACAATTTAGTCAATAAAGGCCTACTACTGGAGCGAAACCGAGTGCTTTGACGCTCGCCGTTCGGCCCCACGACCTCCGAGAAGCTTGGAAGAGGCCTCCCCTGAAAGCTGGATTCCCAAGGCTTGTCTGTGTGAATTCCTAGCCCGCTCGGCAGGAAGTAAGCGACCTAAAGTCGTGCCAAAGTCAAATCGGTCGTCATGGTACTCGAGCGAAACTGAGTGCTTTAACGCTCGCTGCTCGGCCCCACAGCCGTCCAGAGACTCGGGGGAGGCCTCCCCTGAAAGCGGGATTCCCACCGATCGTTTGGTTCAAATCTTAGCCCACTATCTCAAAAGTAGGCGCTAAAAAGTCCTGCCAAATTCACATAGGTCGTCACGTTGCAATTTAGTCAATAAAAGTCTACTACTGGAGAGAAACCGAGTGCTTTGACGCTCGCCGTTCGGCCCCACAGCAGTCCAGAGACTCGGGGGCGGCCTCCCCTGAAAGCTGGATTCCCACCGATCGTTTGTTTCAAATCTTAGCCCAGTAGCTGAAAAGTAAGCGCTAAAACGTCCTGCCAAAATCACATAGGTCGTCATGTTACAATTTAGTCAATAAAGGCCTCCTACTGGACCGAAACTGAGTGCTTTAACGCTCGCCGCTCGGCCCCACAGCCGTCCAGAGACTCGGGGGAGGCCTCCCCTGAAAGCTGGATTCCCACCGATCGTTTGTTTCAAATCTTAGCCCACTAGCTCAAAAGTAGGCGCTAAAAGGTCCTGCCAAAGTCACATAGGTTGTCATGTTACAATTTAGTCAATAAAGGCCTACTAATGGAGCGAAACCGAGTGCTTTGACAATCGCCGTTCGGCCCCACGACCTCCGAGAGGCTTGGAAGAGGCCTCCCTTGAGAGCTGGATTCCCACCGATCGTTTGTTTTAAATCTTATCCCACTAGCTCAAACGTAAGCGCTAAAACGTCCTGCCAAAATCACATAGGTCGTCATGTTACAATTTAGTCAATAAAGGCCTACTACTGGAGAGAAACTGAGTGCTTTAGCGCTCGCCGCTCGGCCCCACGACCTCTGAGCGGCTTGGAAGAGATCTCCCCTGAAAGCTGGATTCCCAAGGATTGTCTGTGTGAATTCCTAGCCCGCTAGGCTGAAATGAAGCAACCTAAAGTCATGCCGAAGTCAAATCGGTCGTCATGGTACTCGAGCGAAACTGAGTGCTTTAACGCTTGCTGCTCGGCCCCACAGCCGTCCAGAGACTCGGGGGAGGTCTCCCCTGAAAGCTGGATTCCCACCGATCGTTCGTTTCAAATCTTAGCCCAGAAGCTGAAAAGTAGGCGCTAAAAAGTCCTGCCAAAGTCACATAGGTCGTCACGTTACAATTTAGTCAATAAAAGCCAACTACTGGAAAGAAACCGAGTGCTTTGACGCTCGCCACTCGGCCCCACAGCCGTCCAGAGACTCGGGGGAGGACTCCCCTGAAGGCTGGATTCCCACCGATCGTTTGTTTCAAATCTTAGCGCACTCGCTCAAACGTAAGCGCTAAAAGGTCCTGCCAAAGTCACATAGGTTGTCATGTTACAATTTAGTCAATAAAGGCCTACTACTGGAGCGAAACTGAGTGCTTTAACGCTTGCCGCTCGGCCCCACGACCTCTGAGCGGCTTGGAAGAGGCCTCCCCTGAAAGCTGGATTTCCAAGGATTGTCTGTGTGAATTCCTAGCCCGCTAGGCTGAAATGAAGCAACCTAAAGTCATGCCGAAGTCAAATCGGTCGTCATGGTACTCGAGCGAAACTGAGTGCTTTAACGCTTGCTGCTCGGCCCCACAGCCGTCCAGAGACTCGGGGGAGATCTCCCCTGAAAGCTGGATTCCCACCGATCGTTTGTTTCAAATCTTAGCCCAGAAGCTGTAAAGTAGGCGCTAAAAAGTCCTGCCAAAATCACATAGGTCGTCATGTTACAATTTACTCAATAAAGGGCTACTACTTGAGAGAAACCGAGTGCTTTGACGCTCGCCGTTCGGGCCCACGACCTCTGAGAGGCTTGTAAGAGGCCTCCCCTGAAAGCTGGATTCCCACCGATCGTTTGTTTCAAATCTTAGCCCAGTAGCTGAAAAGTAGGCGCTAAAAGGTCCTGCCAAAATCATATAGGTCGTCATGTTACAATTTAGTCAATAAAGGCCTACTACTGGAGCGAAACCGAGTGCTTTGACGCTCGCCGTTCGGCCCCACGACCTCCGAGAAGCTTGGAAGAGGCCTCCCCTGAAAGCTGGATTCCCAAGGCTTGTCTGTGTGAATTCCTAGCCCGCTCGGCAGGAAGTAAGCGACCTAAAGTCGTGCCAAAGTCAAATCGGTCGTCATGGTACTCGAGCGAAACTGAGTGCTTTAACGCTCGCTGCTCGGCCCCACAGCCGTCCAGAGACTCGGGGGAGGCCTCCCCTGAAAGCGGGATTCCCACCGATCGTTTGGTTCAAATCTTAGCCCACTATCTCAAAAGTAGGCGCTAAAAAGTCCTGCCAAATTCACATAGGTCGTCACGTTGCAATTTAGTCAATAAAAGTCTACTACTGGAGAGAAACCGAGTGCTTTGACGCTCGCCGTTCGGCCCCACAGCAGTCCAGAGACTCGGGGGCGGCCTCCCCTGAAAGCTGGATTCCCACCGATCGTTTGTTTCAAATCTTAGCCCAGTAGCTGAAAAGTAAGCGCTAAAACGTCCTGCCAAAATCACATAGGTCGTCATGTTACAATTTAGTCAATAAAGGCCTCCTACTGGACCGAAACTGAGTGCTTTAACGCTCGCCGCTCGGCCCCACAGCCGTCCAGAGACTCGGGGGAGGCCTCCCCTGAAAGCTGGATTCCCACCGATCGTTTGTTTAAAATCTTAGCCCACTAGCTCAAAAGTAGGCGCTAAAAGGTCCTGCCAAAGTCACATAGGTTGTCATGTTACAATTTAGTCAATAAAGGCCTACTAATGGAGCGAAACCGAGTGCTTTGACAATCGCCGTTCGGCCCCACGACCTCCGAGAGGCTTGGAAGAGGCCTCCCTTGAGAGCTGGATTCCCACCGATCGTTTGTTTTAAATCTTATCCCACTAGCTCAAACGTAAGCGCTAAAACGTCCTGCCAAAATCACATAGGTCGTCATGTTACAATTTAGTCAATAAAGGCCTACTACTGGAGAGAAACTGAGTGCTTTAGCGCTCGCCGCTCGGCCCCACGACCTCTGAGCGGCTTGGAAGAGACCTCCCCTGAAAGCTGGATTCCCAAGGATTGTCTGTGTCAATTCCTAGCCCGCTAGGCTGAAATGAAGCAACCTAAAGTCATGCCGAAGTCAAATCGGTCGTCATGGTACTCGAGCGAAACTGAGTGCTTTAACGCTTGCTGCTCGGCCCCACAGCCGTCCAGAGACTCGGGGGAGGTCTCCCATGAAAGCTGGATTCCCACCGATCGTTCGTTTCAAATCTTAGCCCAGAAGCTGAAAAGTAGGCGCTAAAAAGTCCTGCCAAAGTCACATAGGTCGTCACGTTACAATTTAGTCAATAAAAGCCAACTACTGGAAAGAAACCGAGTGCTTTGACGCTCGCCACTCGGCCCCACAGCCGTCCAGAGACTCGGGGGAGGACTCCCCTGAAGGCTGGATTCCCACCGATCGTTTGTTTCAAATCTTAGCGCACTCGCTCAAACGTAAGCGCTAAAAGGTCCTGCCAAAGTCACATAGGTTGTCATGTTACAATTTAGTCAATAAAGGCCTACTACTGGAGCGAAACCGAGTGCTTTGACGCTCGCCGTTCGGCCCCACGACCTCCGAGAGGCTTGGAAGAGGCCTCCCTTAAAAGCTGGATTCCCACCGATCGTTTGTTTTAAATCTTATCCCACTAGCTCAAATGTAAGCGCTAAAACGTCCTGACAAAATCACATAGGTCGTCATGTTACAATTTAGTCAATAAAGGCCTACTACTGGAGCGAAACTGAGTGCTTTAACGCTTGCCGCTCGGCCCCACGACCTCTGAGCGGCTTGGAAGAGGCCTCCCCTGAAAGCTGGATTTCCAAGGATTGTCTGTGTGAATTCCTAGCCCGCTAGGCTGAAATGAAGCAACCTAAAGTCATGCCGAAGTCAAATCGGTCGTCATGGTACTCGAGCGAAACTGAGTGCTTTAACGCTTGCTGCTCGGCCCCACAGCCGTCCAGAGACTCGGGGGAGATCTCCCCTGAAAGCTGGATTCCCACCGATCGTTTGTTTCAAATCTTAGCCCAGAAGCTGTAAAGTAGGCGCTAAAAAGTCCTGCCAAAATCACATAGGTCGTCATGTTACAATTTACTCAATAAAGGGCTACTACTGGAGAGAAACCAAGTACTTTGACGCTCGCCGTTCGGCCCCACAGCCGTCCTGAGACTCGGGGGAGGCCTCCCCTGAAAGCTGGATTCCCACCGATCGTTTGTTTTAAATCTTATCCCACTAGCTCAAACGTAAGCGCTAAAAAGTCCTGGCAAAATCACATAGGTCGTCATGTTACAATTTACTCAATACAGGCCTACTACTGGAGAGAAACCGAGTGCTTTAACGCTCGCCGTTCGGTCCCACAGCTGTCCAGAGACTCGGGGGAGGCCTCCCCCGAAAGCTGGATTCCCACCGATCATTTTGTTTCAAATCTTAGCCCAGGAGCTGAAAAGTAGGCGCAAAAAAGTCCTGCCAAAGTCACATAGGTCGTCATGTTACAATTTAGTCAATAAAGGCCTACTACTGGAGCGAAACCGAGTGCTTTGATGCTCGCCGTTAGGCCCCCCAACCTCTGATAGGCTTGGGAGTGGCCTCCCCTGAAAGCTGGATTCCCAAGGATTGTCTGTGTGAATTCCTAGCCCACTAGGCTGAAATTAAGCAACCTAAAGTCGTGCCGAAGTCAAATCGGTTGTCATGGTACTCGAGCGAAACTGAGTGCTTTAACGCTCGCCGCTCGGCCCCACAGCCGTCCAGAGATTCGGGGGAGGACTCCCCTGAAAGCTGGATTCCCACCGATCGTTCATTTCAAATCTTAGCGCACTCGGTCAAAAGTAAGCGCTAAAACGTCCTTCCAAAGTCACATAGGTTGTCATGTTACAATTTAGTCAATAAAGGCCTACTACTGGAGCGAAACCGAGTGCTTTGACGCTCGCCGTTCGGGCCCACGACCTCTGAGCGGCTTGGAAGAGGCCTCCCCTGAAAGCTGGATTCCCAACGATCGTTTTGTTTCAAATCTTAGCCCAGTAGCTGAACAGTAGGCGCAAAAAAGACCTGCCAAAGTCACATAGGTCGTCATGTAACAATTTAGTCAATAAAGGCCTACTACTGGAGCGAAACCGAGTGCTTTGACGCTCGCCGTTAGGCCCCACGACCTCTGAGAGGCTTGGAAGTAGCCTCCCCTGAAAGATGGATTCCCAAGGATTGTCTGTGTGAATTCCTAGCCCGCTAGGCTAAAATTAAGCGACCTAAAGTCGTGCCGAAGTCAAATCGGTCGTCATGGTACTCGAGCGAAACTGAGTGCTTTAATGCTCGCCGCTCGGCCCCACAGCCGCCCAGAGAATCGGGGGAGGCCTCCCCTGAAACCTGGATTCCCACCGATCGTTTGTTTCAAATCTTAGCCCACTAGCTCTAAAGTAGGCGCTAAAAAGTCCTGCCAAAATCACGTAGGTCGTCACGTTACAATTTAGTCAATAAAGGCCTACTACTGGAGAGAAACCGAGTACTTTGACGCTCGCCGTTCGGTCCCACAGCTGTCCAGAGATTCGGGGGAGGCCTCCCCTGAAAGCTGGATTCCCACCGATCGTTTGTTTCAAATCTTAGCCCACTAGCTCTAAAGTAGGCGCTAAAAAGTCCTGCCAAAATCACGTAGGTCGTCACGTTACAATTTAGTCAATAAAGGCCTACTACTGGAGAGAAACCGAGTACTTTGACGCTCGCCGTTCGGTCCCACAGCTGTCCAGAGACTCGGGGGAGGCCTCCCGTAAAAGATGGATTCCCAGCGATCGTTTGTTTCAAATCTTAGCGCACTAGCTCAAAGGTAGGCGCTAAAAGGTCCTGCCAAAGTCACATAGGTTGTCATGTTACAATTTAGTCAATAAAGGCCTACTACTGGAGTGAAACCGAGTGCTTTGACGCTCGCCGTTCGGGCCCACGACCTCTGAGAAGCTTGGAAGTGGCCTCCCCTGAAAGCTGGATTCCCACCGATCGTTTGTTTCAAATCTTAGCCCAGTAGCTGAAAAGTAGGCGCTAAAAAGTCCTGCCAAAATCACATAGGTCGTCATGTTACAATTTAGTCAATAAAGGCCTCCTAATGGACCGAAACTGAGTGCTTTAACGCTCGCCGCTCGGCCCCACAGCCGTCCAGAGACTCGGGGGAAACCTCCCCTGAAAGCTGGATTCCCACCGATCGTTTGTTTCAAATCTTAGCGCAATAGCTCAAAAGTAAGCGCTAAAAAGTCCTGCCAAAGTCACATAGGTTGTCATGTTACAATTTAGTCAATAAAGGCCTACTACTGGAGCGAAACCGAGTGCTTTGACGCTCGCCGTTAGGCCCCACAACCTCTGAGAGGCTTGGGAGTGGCCTCCCCTGAAAGCTGGATTCCCAAGGATTGTCTGTGTGAATTCCTAGCCTGCTAGGCTGAAATTAAGCGACCTAAAGTCGTGCCGAAGTCAAATCGGTCGTCATGGTACTCGAGCGAAACTGAGTGCTTTAGCGCTCGCCGCTCGGCCCCACAGCCGTCCAGAGACTCGGGGGAGGACTCCCCTGAAAGCTGGATTCCCACCGATCGTTTGTTTCAAATCTTAGCGCACTCTCTCAAACGTAAGCGCTAAAAAGTCCTGCCAAAGTCACATAGGTTGTCATGTTACAATTTAATCAATAAAGGCCTACTACTGGAGCGAAACCGAGTGCTTTGACTTTCGCCGTTCGGCCCCACGACCTCCGAGAGGCTTGGAAGAGGCCTCCCTTGAAAGCTGGATTCCCACCGATCGTTTGTTTTAAATCTTATCCCACTAGCTCAAACGTAAGCGCTAAAACGTCCTGCCAAAATCACATAGGTCGTCATGTTACAATTTAGTCAATAAAGGCCTACTACTGGAGCGAAACTGAGTGCTTTAACGCTCGCCGCTCGGCCCCACGACCTCTGAGCGGCTTGGAAGAGGCCTCCCCTGAAAGCTGGATTTCCAAGGATTGTCTGTGTGAATTCCTAGCCCGCTAGGCTGAAATGAAGCAACCTAAAGTCATGCCGAAGTCAAATCGGTCGTCATGGTACTCGAGCGAAACTGAGTGCTTTAACGCTTGCTGCTCGGCCCCACAGCCATCCAGAGACTCGGGGGAGATCTCCCCTGAAAGCTGGATTCCCACCGATCGTTTGTTTCAAATCTTAGCCCAGAAGCTGAAAAGTAGGCGCTAAAAAGTCCTGCCAAAATCACATAGGTCGTCATGTTACAATTTACTCAATAAAGGCCTACTACTGGAGAGAAACCGAGTACTTTGACGCTCGCCGTTCGGACCCACAGCCGTCCTGAGACTCGGGGGAGGCCTCCCCTGAAAGCTGGATTCCCACCGATCGTTTGTTTTAAATCTTATCCCACTAGCTCAAAAGTAAGCGCTAAAAAGTCCTGCCAAAATCACATAGGTCGTCATGTTACAATTTAGTCAATAAAGGCCTACTACTGGAGCGAAACCGAGTGCTTTGATGCTCGCCGTTAGGCCCCACAACCTCTGAGAGGCTTGGAAGAGGCCTCCCCCTAAAGCTGGATTCCCACCGATCGTTTGTTTTAAATCTTAGCCCACTAGCTCAAACGTAAGCGCTAAAAAGTCCTGCCAAAATCACATAGGTCGTCATGTTACAATTTAGTCAATAAAGGCCAACTACTGGACCGAAACTGAGTTCTTTAACGCTCGCCGTTAGGCCCCACAACCTCTGAGAGGCTTGGGAGTGTCCTCCCCTGAAAGCTGGATTCCCAAGGATTGTCTGTGTGAATTCCTAGCCCGCTAGGCTGAAATTAAGCGACCTAAAGTCGTGCCGAAGTCAAATCGGTCGTCATGGTACTCGAGCGAAACTGAGTGCTTTAACGCTCGCCGCTCGGCCCCACAGCCGTCCAGAGACTCGGGGGAGGACTCCCCTGAAAGCTGGATTCCCACCGATCGTTTCTTTCAAATCTTAGCGCACTCGGTCAAAAGTAAGCGCGAAAAAGTCCTGCCAAAGTCACATAGGTTGTCATGTTACAATTTAGTCAATAAAGGCCTACTACTGGAGCGAAACCGAGTGCTTTGACGCTCGCCGTTAGGCCCCACAACCTCTGAGAGGCTTGGGAGTGGCCTCCCCTGAAAGCTGGATTCCCAAGGATTGTCTGTGTGAATTCCTAGCCTGCTAGGCTGAAATTAAGCGACCTAAAGTCGTGCCGAAGTCAAATCGGTCGTCATGGTACTCGAGCGAAACTGAGTGCTTTAGCGCTCGCCGCTCGGCCCCACAGCCGTCCAGAGACTCGGGGGAGGACTCCCCTGAAAGCTGGATTCCCACCGATCGTTTGTTTCAAATCTTAGCGCACTCTCTCAAACGTAAGTGCTAAAAAGTCCTGCCAAAGTCACATAGGTTGTCATGTTACAATTTAATCAATAAAGGCCTACTACTGGAGCGAAACCGAGTGCTTTGACTTTCGCCGTTCGGCCCCACGACCTCCGAGAGGCTTGGAAGAGGCCTCCCTTGAAAGCTGGATTCCCACCGATCGTTTGTTTTAAATCTCATCCCACTAGCTCAAACGTAAGCGCTAAAACGTCCTGCCAAAATCACATAGGTCGTCATGTTACAATTTAGTCAATAAAGGCCTACTACTGGAGCGAAACCGAGTACTTTGACGCTCGCCGTTCGGACCCACAGCCGTCCTGAGACTCGGGGGAGGCCTCCCCTGAAAGCTGGATTCCCACCGATCGTTTGTTTCATATCTTAGCACACTAGGTCAAAAGTAAGCGCTAAAAAGTCCTGCCAAAGTCACATAGGTTGTCATGTTACAATTTAGTAAATAAAGGCCTCCTACTGGAGAGAAACCGAGTGCTTTTACGCTCGCCGTTCGGCCCCACAGCTGTCCAGAGACTCGGGGGAGGCCTCCCGTGAAAGATGGATTCCCAGCGATCGTTTGTTTCAAATCTTAGCGCACTAGCTCAAAGGTAGGCGCTAAAAGGTCCTGCCAAAGTCACATAGGTTGTCATGTTACAATTTAGTCAATAAAGGCCTACTACTGGAGCGAAACCGAGTGCTTTGACGCTCGCCGTTCGGGCCCACGACCTCGGAGAAGCTTGGAAGTGGCCTCCCCTGAAAGCTGGATTCCCACCGATCGTTTGTTTCAAATCTTAGCCCAGTAGCTGAAAAGTAGGCGCTAAAAAGTCCACCAAAATCACATAGGTCGTCATGTTACAATTTAGTCAATAAAGGCCTCCTAATGGACCGAAACTGAGTGCTTTAACGCTCGCCGCTTGGCCCCACAGCCGTCCAGAGACTCGGGGGAAACCTCCCCTGAAAGCTGGATTCCCACCGATCGTTTGTTTCAAATCATAGCGCAATAGCTCAAAAGTAAGCGCTAAAAAGCCCTGCCAAAGTCACATAGGTTGTCATGTTACAATTTAGTCAATAAAGGCCTACTACTGGAGCGAAACCGAGTGCTTTGACGCTCGCCGTTAGGCCCCACAAACTCTGAGAGGCTTGGGAGTGGCCTCCCCTGAAAGCTGGATTCCCAAGGATTGTCTGTGTGAATTCATAGCCCGCTAGGCTGAAATTAAGCGACCTAAAGTCGTGCCGAAGTCAAATCGGTCGTCATGGTACTCGAGCGAAACTGAGTGCTTTAACGCTCGCCGCTCGGCCCCACAGCCGTCCAGAGACTCGGGGGAGGACTCCCCTGAAAGCTGGATTCCCACCGATTGTTTGTTTCAAATCTTAGCGCACTCGGTCAAAAGTAAGTGCTAAAAAGTCCTGCCAAAGTCACATAGGTTGTCATGTTACAATTTAGTCAATAAAGGCCTACTACTGGAGAGAAACCGAGTGCTTTGACGCTCGCCGTTCGTTCCCACAGCTGTCCAGAGACTCGGGGGAGGCCTCCCCCGAAAGTTGGATTCCCACCGATCGTTTTGTTTCAAATCTTAGCCCAGGAGCTGAAAAGTAGGCGCAAAAAAGTCCTGCCAAAGTCACATAGGTCGTCATGTTACAATTTAGTCAATAAAGGCCTACTACTGGAGCGAAACCGATTGCTTTGATGCTCGCCGTTAGGCCCCCCAACCTCTGAGAGGCTTGGGAGTGGCCTCCCCTGAAAGCTGGATTCCCAAGGATTGTCTGTGTGAATTCCTAGCCCACTAGGCTGAAATTAAGCGACCTAAAGTCGTGCCGAAGTCAAATCGGTCGTCATGGTACTCGAGCGAAACTGAGTGCTTTAACGCTCGCCGCTCGGCCCCACAGCCGTCCAGAGATTCGGGGGAGGACTCCCCTGAAAGCTGGATTCCCACCGATCGTTCGTTTCAAATCTTAGCGCACTCGGTCAAAAGTAAGCGCTAAAAAGTCCTGCCAAAGTCACATAGGTTGTCATGTTACAATTTAGTCAATAAAGGCCTACTACTGGAGCGAAACCGAGTGCTTTGACGCTCGCCGTTCGGGCCCACGACCTCTGAGCGGCTTGGAAGAGGCCTCCCCTGAAACCTGGATTCCCACCGATCGTTTGTTTCAAATCTTAGCCCACTAGCTCAAAAGTAGGCGCTAAAAAGTCCTGCCAAAATCACATAGGTCGTCACGTTACAATTTAGTCAATAAAGGCCTACTACTGGAGAGAAACCGAGTACTTTGACGCTCGCCGTTCGGTCCCACAGCTGTCCAGAGATTCGGGGGAGGCCTCCCCTGAAAGCTGGATTCCCACCGATCGTTTGTTTCAAATCTTAGCGCACTAGGTCAAAAGTAAGCGCTAAAAAGTCCTGCCAAAGTCACATAGGTTGTCATGTTACAATTTAGTAAATAAAGGCCTACTACTGGAGAGAAACCGAGTGCTTTGACGCTCGCCGTTCGGCCCCACAGCTGTCCAGAGACTCGGGGGAGGCCTCCCGTGAAAGATGGATTCCCAGCGATCGTTTGTTTCAAATCTTAGCGCACTAGCTCAAAGGTAGGCGCTAAAAGGTCCTGCCAAAGTCACATAGGTTGTCATGTTACAATTTAGTCAATAAAGGCCTACTACTCGAGCGAAACCGAGTGCTTTGACGCTCGCCGTTCGGGCCCACGACCTCTGAGAAGCTTGGAAGTGGCCTCCCCTGAAAGCTGGATTCCCACCGATCGTTCGTTTCAAATCTTAGCCCAGTAGCTGAAAAGTAGGCGCTAAAAAGTCCACCAAAATCACATAGGTCGTCATGTTACAATTTAGTCAATAAAGGCCTCCTAATGGACCGAAACTGAGTGCTTTAACGCTCGCCGCTCGGCCCCACAGCCGTCCAGAGACTCGGGGGAAACCTCCCCTGAAAGCTGGATTCCCACCGATCGTTTGTTTCAAATCTTAGCGCAATAGCTCAAAAGTAAGCGCTAAAAAGTCCTGCCAAAGTCACATAGGTTGTCATGTTACAATTTAGTCAATAAAGGCCTACTACTGGAGCGAAACCGAGTGCTTTGACGCTCGCCGTTCGGGCCCACGACCTCTGAGCGGCTTGGAAGAGGCCTCCCCTGAAAGCTGGATTCCCACCGATCGTTTTGTTTCAAATCTTAGCCCAGTAGCTGAACAGTAGGCGCACAAAAGTCCTGCCAAAGTCACATAGGTCGTCATGTAACAATTTAGTCAATAAAGGCCTACTACTGGAGCGAAACCGAGTGCTTTGACGCTCGCCGTTAGGCCCCACGACCTCTGAGAGGCTTGGAAGTGGCCTCCCCTGAAAGCTGGATTCCCAAGGATTGTCTGTGTGAATTCCTAGCCCGCTAGGCTTAAATTAAGCGACCTAAAGTCGTGCCGAAGTCAATCGGTCGTCATGGTACTCGAGCGAAACTGAGTGCTTTAACGCTCGCCGCTCGGCCCCACAGCCGCCCAGAGACTCGGGGGAGGCCTCCCCTGAAACCGGGATTCCCACCGATCGTTTGTTTCAAATCTTAGCCCACTAGCTCAAAAGTAGGCGCTAAAAAGTCCTGCCAAAATCACATAGGTCGTCACGTTACAATTTAGTCAATAAAGGCCTACTACTGGAGAGAAACCGAGTACTTTGACGCTCGCCGTTCGGTCCCACAGCTGTCCAGAGATTCGGGGGAGGCCTCCCCTGAAAGCTGGATTCCCACCGATCGTTTGTTTCATATCTTAGCGCACTAGGTCAAAAGTAAGCGCTAAAAAGTCCTGCCAAAGTCACATAGGTTGTCATGTTACAATTTAGTAAATAAAGGCCTCCTACTGGAGAGAAACCGAGTGCTTTGACGCTCGCCGTTCGGCCCCACTGCTGTCCAGAGACTCGGGGGAGGCCTCCCGTGAAAGATGGATTCCCAGCGATCGTTTGTTTCAAATCTTAGCGCACTAGCTCAAAGGTAGGCGCTAAAAGGTCCTGCCAAAGTCACATAGGTTGTCATGTTACAATTTAGTCAATAAAGGCCTACTACTGGAGCGAAACCGAGTGCTTTGACGCTCGCCGTTAGGCCCCACAACCTCTGAGAGGCTTGGGAGTGGCCTCCCCTGAAAGCTGGATTCCCAAGGATTGTCTGTGTGAATTCCTAGCCCGCTAGGCTGAAATTAAGCGACCTAAAGTCGTGCCGAAGTCAAATCGGTCGTCATGGTACTCGAGCGAAACTGAGTGCTTTAACGCTCGCCGCTCGGCCCCACAGCCGTCCAGAGACTCGGGGGAAACCTCCCCTGAAAGCTGGATTCCCACCGATCGTTTGTTTCAAATCTTAGCGCAATAGCTCAAAAGTAAGCGCTAAAAAGTCCTGCCAAAATCACATAGGTTGTCATGTTACAATTTAGTCAATAAAGGCCTACTACTGGAGCGAAACCGAGTGCTTTGACGCTCGCCGTTAGGCCCCACAACCTCTGAGAGGCTTGGGAGTGGCCTCCCCTGAAAGCTGGATTCCCACCGATCGTTTGTTTCAAATCTTAGCCCAGAAGCTGAAAAGTAGGCGCTAAAAAGTCCTGCCAAAATCACATAGGTCGTCATGTTACAATTTACTCAATAAAGGCCTACTACTGGAGAGAAACCGAGTACTTTGACGCTCGCCGTTCGGACCCACAGCCGTCCTGAGACTCGGGGGAGGCCTCCCCTGAAAGCTGGATTCCCACCGATCGTTTGTTTCAAATCTTAGCGCACTAGGTCAAAAGTAAGCGCTATAAAGTCCTGCCAAAGTCACATAGGTCGTCATGTTACAATTTAGTCAATAAAGGCCTATTACTGGAGCAAAACCGAGTGCTTTGACGCTTGCCGTTCGGCCCCACAAGCTCCGAGAGGCTTGGAAGAGGCCTCCCTCGAAAGCTGGATTCCCAAGGCTTGTCTGTGTGAATTCCTAGCCCGCTAGGCTGAAATTAAGCGACCTAAAGTCGTGCCGAAGTCAAATCGGTCGTCATGGTACTCGAGCGAAGCTGAGTGCTTTAACGGTCGCTGCTCGGCCACACAGCCGTCCAGAGACTCGGGGAGGACTCCCCTGAAAGCTGGAATCCCACCCATCGTTTGTTTCAAATCTTAGCGCACTCGGTGAAAAGTAAGCGCTAAAAAGTCCTGCCAAAGTCACATAGGTTGTCATGTTACAATTTAGTCAATAAAGGCCTCCTACTGGAGCGAAACCGAGTGCTTTGACGCTCGCCGTTCGGGCCCACGTCCTCCGAGAGGCTTGGAAGAGGCCTCCCCTGGAAGCTGGATTCCCACCGATCGTTTCTTTCAAATCTTAGCCCAGTATCTGAAAAGTAGGCGCTAAAATGTCCTGCCAAAATCACATAGATCGTCATGTTACAATTTAGTCAATAAAGGCCTCCTACTGGACCGAAACTGAGTGCTTTAACCCTCGCCGCTCGCCCCCACAGCCGTCCAAACACTCGGGGGAGGCCTCCCCTGAAAGCTGGATTCCAACCGATCGTTTGTTTCAAATCTTAGCCCACTAGCTCAAAAGTAGGCGCTAAAAAGTCTTACCAAAGTCACATAGGTCGTCAAGTTACAATTAAGTCAATAAAGGCCTACTACTGGACCGAAAACGAATGCTATGATGCTCGCCGTTCGGCCCCACGACCTCCGAGAGGCTTGGAAGAGGCCTCCCCTAAAAGCTGGATTCCCAAGGATTGTCTGTGTGAATTCCTAGCCCGCTAGGCTGAAATTAAGCGACCTAAAGTCGTGCCGAAGTCAAATCGGTCGTCATGGTACTCGAGCGAAACTGAGTGCTTTAACGCTCGCCGCTCGGCCCCACAGCCGTCCAGAGACTCGGGGGAGGACTCCCCTGAAAGCTGGATTCCCACCGATAATGTGTTTCAAATCTTAGCCCACTAACTCAAAAGTAAGCGCTAAAATGTCCTGTCAAAATCACAAAGGTCGTCATGGTACAATTTAGTCAATAAAGGCCTACTACTGGACCGAAAACGAATGCTTTGACGCTCGCCGTTATGCCCCACGACCTCCGAGAGGCTTGGAAGAGGTCTCCCCTGAAAGCTGGATTCCCACCGATCGTTTGTTTCAAATCTTCGCCCAGTAGCTGAAAAGTAGGCGCTAAAAAGTCCTGCCAAAATCACATAGGTCGTCATGGTACAATTTAGTCAATAAAGGCCTACTACTGGAGCGAAACTGAGTGCTTTAACGCTCGCCGTTCGGCCCCACAACCTCCGAGAGGCTTGGAAGAAGCCTCCCCTGAAAGCTGGATTCCCACCGATGGTTTGTTTCAAATCTTAGCCCAGTAGCTGAAAAGTAGGCGCTAAAAAGTCCTGCCAAAATCATATAGGTCGTCATGTTACAATTTACTCAATAAAGGCCTACTACTGGAGAGAAACCGAGTGCTTTGACGGTCGCCGTTCGGCCCCACGACCTCTGAGAGGCTTGGAAGTGGCCTCCCCTGAAAGTTGGATTCCCACCGATCGTTTGTTTCTAATCTTAGCCCAGTAGCTGAAAAGTAGGCGCTAAAAAGTCATGCCAAAATCACATAGGTCGTCATGTTTCAATTTAGTCAATAAAGGCCTCCTACTGGACCGAAACTGAGTGCTTTAACGCTAGCCGCTCGGCCCCACAGCCGTCCAGAGACTCGGGGGAGGCCTCCCCTTAAAGCTGGATTCCCACCGATCGTTTGTTTCAAATCATAGCCCACTAGCTCAAAAGTAGGCGCTAAAAAGTCTTGCCAAAGTCACATAGGTCGTCATGTTACAATTTAGTCAATAAAGGCCTACTACTGGAGAAAAACCGAGTGCTATGACGCTCGCCGTTCGGCCCCACGACCTCCGAGAAGCTTGGAAGAGGCCTCCCCTGAAAGCTGGATTCCAAAGGCTTGTCTGTGTGAATTCCTAGCCCGCTCGGCAGAAATTAAGCGACCTAAAGTCGTGCCGAAGTCAAATCGGTCGTAATGGTACTCGAGCGAAACTGAGTGCTTTAACGCTCGCCGCTCGGCCCCACAGCCGTCCAGAGACTCGGGGGAGGCCTCCCCTGAATGCTGGATTCCCACCGATCATTTGTTTCAAACTTTAGCCCACTAGCTTAAAAAGTAGGCGCAAAAAAGTCCTGCCAAAGTCACAAAGGTTGTCATGTTACAATTTAGTCAATAAAGGCCTACTACTGGAGCGAAACAGAGTGCTTTGACGCTCGCCGTTAGGCCCCACGACCTCTGAGAGGCTTGGAAGTGGCCTCCCCTGAAAGCTGGATTCCCACCGATCGTTTGTTTCAAATCTTAGCCCACTAGCTCAAAAGTAGGCGCAAAAAAGTCCTGCCGAAGTCAAATCGGTCGTCATGGTAATCGAGCGAAACTGAGTGCTTTAAAACTCGCCGCTCGGCCCCACAGCCGTCCAGAGACTCGGGGGAGGCCTCCCCTGAAAGCTGGATTCCCACCGATCGTTTGTTTCAAATCTTAGCCCACTAGCTCAAAAGTAGGCGCTAAAAAGTCCTGCCAAATTCACATAGGTCGTCACGTTGCAATTTAGTCAATAAAAGCCTACTACTGGAGAGAAACCGAGTGCTTTGACGCTCGCCGTTCGCCCCCACAGCAGTCCAGAGACTCGGGGGAGGCCTCCCCTGAAAGCTGGATTCCCACCGATCGTTTGTTTCAAATCTTAGCGCACTAGGTAAAAAAAGTAAGCGCAAAAAAGTCCTGCCAAAGTCACATAGGTTGTCATGTTACAATTTAGTCAATAAAGGCCTACTACTGGAGCGAAACCGAGTGCTTTGATGCTCGCCGTTCGGGCCCACAACCTCTGAGAAGCTTGGAAGAGGCCTCCCCTGAAAGCTTGATTCCCACCGATCGTTTGTTTCAAATCTTAGCCCAGTAGCTGAAAAGTAGGCGCTAAAAAGTCCTGCCAAAATCACATAGGTCGTCATGTTAGAATTTAGTCAATGAACGCCTCCTACTGGACCGAAACTGAGTGCTTTAACGCTCGCCGCTCGGCCCCACAGCCGTCCAGAGACTCGGGGGAGGACTCCCCTGAAAGCTGGATTCCCACCGATCGTTTTGTTTGAAATCTTAGCGCAGGAGCTGCAAAGTAGGCGCAAAAAAGTCTTGCCAAAGTCACATAGGTCGTCATGTTACAATTTAGTCAATAAAGGCCTACTACTGGAGCGAAACCGAGTGCTTTGATGCTCGCCGTTAGGCCCCCCAACCTCTGAGAGGCTTGGGAGTGGCCTCCCCTGAAAGATGGATTCCCAAGGATTGTCTGTGTGAATTCCTAGCCCACTAGGCTGAAATTAAGCGACCTAAAGTCGTGCCGAAGTCAAATCGGTCGTCATGGTACTCAAGCGAAACTGAGTGCTTTAACGCTCGCCGCTCGGCCCCACAGCCGTCCAGAGATTCGGGGGAGGCCTCCCCTGAAAGCTGGATTCCCACCGATCGTTTGTTTCAAATCTTAGCCCAGTAGCTGAAAAGTAGGCGCTAAAAAGTCCTGCCAAAATCACATAGGTCGTCATGTTACAATTTAGTCAATAAAGGCCTACTACTGGAGCGAAACCGAGTGCTTTGACGGTCGCCGTTAGGCCCCACGACCTCTGAGAGGCTTGGAAGTGGCCTCCCCTGAAAGTTGGATTCCCAAGGATTGTCTGTGTGAATTCCTAGCCCGCTAGGCTGAAGTTAAGCGACCTAAAGTCGTGGCGAAGTCAAATCGGTCGTCATGGTACTCGAGCGAAACTGAGTGCTTTAACGCTCGCCGCTCGGCCCCACAGCCGTCCAGAGAGTCGGGGGAGGACTCTCCTGAAAGCTGGATTCCCACCGATCGTTTGTTTCAAATCTTAGCGCACTAGGTCAAAAGTAAGCGCTAAAAAGTCCTGCCAAAGTCACGTAGGTTGTCATGTTACAATTTAGTCAATAAAGGCCTACTACTGGAGCGAAACAGAGTTCTTTGACGCTCGCCGTTCGGGGCCACGACCTCCGAGAGGCTTGGAAGATACCTCCCCTGAAAGCTGGTTTCCCACCGATCGTTTGTTTCAAATCTTAGCGCACTAGGTCAAAAGTAAGCGCTAAAAAGTCCTGCCAAAGTCACATAGGCCGTCATGTTACAATTTAGTCAAAAAAGCCTTACTACTGGAGAGAAACTGAGTGCTTTGACGCTAGCCGTTCGGCCCCACAGCCGTCCAGAGACTCGGGGGAGGCCTCCCCTGAAAGCTGGATTCCCACCGATCTTTTATTTCAAATCTTAGCCCGCTAACTCAAAAGTAAGCGCTAAAAAGTCCTGCCAAAGTCACATAGGTCGTCATGTTACAATTTAGTCAAGAAAGACCTACTACTGGAGCGAAACCGATTGCTTTAACGCTCGGCGCTCGGCCCCACAGCCGTCCAGAGACTCGGGGGAGGCCTCCCCTGAAAGCTGGATTCCCACCGATAGTTTGTTTCAAATCTTAGCCCACTAGCTCAGAAGTAAGCGCTAAAAAGTCCTGCCAAAGTCACATAGGTTGTCATGTTACAATTTAGTCAATAAAGGCCTACTACTGGAGAGAAACCGAGTGCTTTGACGGTCGCCGTTCGGCCCCATGACCTCCGAGAGGCTTGGAAGAGGCCTCCCCTGAAAGCTGGATTCCCACCGATCGTTTGTTTCAAATCTTAGCCCAGTAGCTGAAAAGTGAGCACGAAAAGGTCCTGCCAAAATCACATAGGTCGTCATGTTACAATTTAGTCAATAAAGGCCTACTACTGCAGAGAAACCGAGTGCTTTGACGCTCGCCGTTCGGCCCCACAGCCGTCCAGAGACTCGGGGGAGGCCTCCCCTGAAAGCTGGATTCCCACTGATTGTTTGTATCAAATCTTAGCCCACTAGCTCAAAAGTAAGCGCTATAAAGTCCTGCCAAAGTCACATAGGTCGTCATGTTACAATTTAGTCAATAAAGGCCTATTACTGGAGCAAAACCGAGTGCTTTGACGCTCGCAGTTCGGCCCCACGAGCTCCGAGAGCCTTGGAAGAGGCCTCCCTTGGAAGCTGGATTCCCAAGGCTTGTCTGTGTGAATTCCTAGCCCGCTAGGCTGAAACTAAGCGACCTAAAGTCGTGCCGAAGTCAAATCGGTCGTCATGGTACTCGAGCGAAACTGAGTGCTTTAACGCTCGCCGCTTGGCCCCACAGCCGTCCAGAGACTCGGGGGAGGCCTCCCCTGAAAGCTGCATTCCCACCGATCGTTTGTTAAAAATCTTAGCCCACTAGCTCAAAAGTAAGCGCTAAAAAGTCCTGCCAAAATCACATAGGTCGTCATGTTACAATTTAGTCAATAAAGGCCTACGACTGGAGCGAAACAGAGTGCTTTGACGCTCGCCGTTCGCCCCCACAGCAGTCCAGAGACTCGGGGGAGGCCTCCCCTGAAAGCTGGATTCCCACTGATCGTTTGTTTTAAATCTTAGCCCAGTAGCTGAAAAGTAGGCACTAAAAAGTCCTGCCAAAATCACATAGGTCGTCATGTTACAATTTAGTCAATAAAGGCCTCCTACTGGACCGAAACTGAGTGCTTTAACGCTCGTCGCTCGCCCCCACAGCAGTCCAGAGACTCGGGGGAGGCCTCCCCTGAAAGCTGGATTCCCACCGATCATTTGTTTTAAATCTTAGCCCAGTAGCTGAAAAGTAGGCACTAAAAGGTCCTGCCAAAGTCACATAGGTTGTCATGTTACAATTTAGTCAATAAAGGCCTACTACTGGAGCGAAACCGAGTGCTTTGATGCTCGCCGTTCGGCCCCACGACCTCCGAGAGGCTTGGAAGAGGCCTCCCCTGAAAGCTGGATTCCCACCGATCGTTTGTTTCAAATCTTAGCGCACTAGGTCAAAAGTAAGCGCTAAAAAGTCCTGCCAAAGTCACGTAGGTTGTCATGTTACAATTTAGTCAATAAAGGCCTAATACTGGAGAGAAACCGAGTGCTATGACGCTCGCCGTTCGGCCCCACGACCTCCGAGAAGCTTGGAAGAGGCCTCCCCTGAAAGCTGGATTCCCAAGGCTTGTCTGTGTGAATTCCTAGCCCGCTCGGCAGAAATTAAGCGGCCTAAAGTCGTGCCGAAGTCAAATCGGTCGTCATGGTACTCGAGCGAAACTGAGTGCTTTAACGCTCGCCGCTCGGCCCCACAGCCGTCCAGAGACTCGGGGGAGGCCTCCCCTGAAAGCTGGATTCCCACCGATCGTTTGTTTCAAATCTTAGCCCACTAGCTCAAAAGTAGGCGCTAAAAAGTCCTGCCAAAGTCACATAGGTCGTCATGTTACAATTTAGTCAATAAAGGCCTACTACTGGAGCGAAACCGAGTGCTTTGACGCTCGCCGTTCGGGCCCACGTTCTCCGAGAGGCTTGGAAGAGGCCTCCCCTGAAAGCTGGATTCCCACCGATCGTTTGTTTCAAATTTTAGCCCAGTAGCTGAAAAGTAGGCGATAAAAAGTCCTGCCAAAATCACATAGGTCGTCATGTTACAATTTAGTCAATAAAGGCCTCCTACTGGACCGAAACTGAGTGCTTTAACGCTCGTCGCTCGGCCCCACAGCCGTCCAGAGACTCAGGGGAGGCCTCCCCTGAAAGCTGGATTCCCACCGATCATTTGTTTCAAATCTTAGCGCAATAGCTCAAAAGTAAGCGCTAAAAGGTCCTGCCAAAGTCACATAGGTTGTCATGTTACAATTTAGTCAATAAAGGCCTACTACTGGAGCGAAACCGAGTGCTTTGATGCTCGCCGTTCGGCCCCACGACCTCCGAGAGGCTTGGAAGAGGCCTCCCCTGAAAGCTGGATTCCCACCGATCGTTTGTTTCAAATCTTAGCCCAGTAGCTGAAAAGTAGGCGCAAAAAAGTCCTGCCAAAATCACATAGGTCGTCATGTTACAATTTAGTCAATAAAGAACTCCTACTGGACCGAAACTGAGTGCTTTTACGCTTGCCGCTCGGCCCCACAGCCGTCCAGAGACTCAAGGGAGGCGTCCCCTGAAAGCTGGATTTCCACCGATCGTTTGTTTCAAATCTTAGCCCACTAGCTCAAAAGTAGGCGCTAAAAAGTCATGCCAAAGTCACATAGGTCGTCATGTTACAATTTAGTCAATAAAGGCCCACTACTGGAGCGAAAACGAGTGCTTTGACGCTCGCCGTTCGGCCCCACAGCTGTCCAGAGACTCGGGGGAGGCCTCCCCTGAAAGCTGTATTCCCACCGATCGTTTCTTTCAAATCTTAGCGCACTAGGTAAAAAGTAAGCGCTAAAAAGTCCTGCCAAAGTCACATAGGTTGTCATGTTACAATTTAGTCAATAAAGGCCTACTACTGGAGCGAAACCGAATGCTTTGACGCTCGCCGTTCGGGCCCACGACCTCCGAGAGGCTTGGAAGAGGCCTCCCCTGAAAGCTGGATTCCCACCGATCGTTTCTTTCAAATCTTAGCCCACTAGCTCAAAAGTAGGCGCTACAAACTCTTACCAAAGTCACATAGGTTGTCATGTTACAATTAAGTCAATAAAGGCCTACTACTGGAGAGAAACCGAATGCTATGATGCTCGCCGTTCGGGCCCACGACCTCCGAGAGGCTTGGAAGAGGCCTCCCCTAAAAGCTGGATTCCCAAGGATTGTCTGTGTGAATTCCTAGCCCGCTAGGCTGAAATTAAGCAACCTAAAGTCGTGCCGAAGTCAAATCGGTCGTCATGGTACTCGAGCGAAACTGAGTGCTTTAACGCTCGCCGCTCGGCCCCACAGCCGTCCAGAGACTCGGGGGAGGACTCCCCTGAAAGCTGGATTCCCACCGATAATGTGTTTCAAATCTTAGCCCACTAACTCAAAAGTAAGCGCTAAAATGTCCTGCCAAAATCACAAAGGTCGTCATGGTACAATTTAGTCAATAAAGGCCTACTACTGGACTGAAAACGAATGCTTTGACGCTCGCCGTTATGCCCCACGAGCTCCGAGAGGCTTGGAAGAGGCCTCCCCTGAAAGCTGGATTCCCACCGATCGTTTGTTTCAAATTTTAGCCCAGTAGCTGAAAAGTAGGCGATAAAAAGTCCTGCCAAAATCACATAGGTCGTCATGTTACAATTTAGTCAAGAAAGACCTACTACTGGAGCGAAACCGATTGCTTTAACGCTCGGCGCTCGGCCCCACAGCCGTCCAGAGACTCGGGGGAGGCCTCCCCTGAAAGCTGGATTCCCACCGATAGTTTGTTTCAAATCTTAGCCCACTAGCTCAGAAGTAAGCGCTAAAAAGTCCTGCCAAAGTCACATAGGTTGTCATGTTACAATTTAGTCAATAAAGGCCTACTACTGGAGAGAAACCGAGTGCTTTGACGGTCGCCGTTCGGCCCCATGACCTCCGAGAGGCTTGGAAGAGGCCTCCCCTGAAAGCTGGATTCCCACCGATCGTTTGTTTCAAATCTTAGCCCAGTAGCTGAAAAGTGAGCACGAAAAGGTCCTGCCAAAATCACATAGGTCGTCATGTTACAATTTAGTCAATAAAGGCCTACTACTGCAGAGAAACCGAGTGCTTTGACGCTCGCCGTTCGGCCCCACAGCCGTCCAGAGACTCGGGGGAGGCCTCCCCTGAAAGCTGGATTCCCACTGATTGTTTGTATCAAATCTTAGCCCACTAGCTCAAAAGTAAGCGCTATAAAGTCCTGCCAAAGTCACATAGGTCGTCATGTTACAATTTAGTCAATAAAGGCCTATTACTGGAGCAAAACCGAGTGCTTTGACGCTCGCAGTTCGGCCCCACGAGCTCCGAGAGCCTTGGAAGAGGCCTCCCTTGGAAGCTGGATTCCCAAGGCTTGTCTGTGTGAATTCCTAGCCCGCTAGGCTGAAACTAAGCGACCTAAAGTCGTGCCGAAGTCAAATCGGTCGTCATGGTACTCGAGCGAAACTGAGTGCTTTAACGCTCGCCGCTTGGCCCCACAGCCGTCCAGAGACTCGGGGGAGGCCTCCCCTGAAAGCTGCATTCCCACCGATCGTTTGTTAAAAATCTTAGCCCACTAGCTCAAAAGTAAGCGCTAAAAAGTCCTGCCAAAATCACATAGGTCGTCATGTTACAATTTAGTCAATAAAGGCCTACGACTGGAGCGAAACAGAGTGCTTTGACGCTCGCCGTTCGCCCCCACAGCAGTCCAGAGACTCGGGGGAGGCCTCCCCTGAAAGCTGGATTCCCACTGATCGTTTGTTTTAAATCTTAGCCCAGTAGCTGAAAAGTAGGCACTAAAAAGTCCTGCCAAAATCACATAGGTCGTCATGTTACAATTTAGTCAATAAAGGCCTCCTACTGGACCGAAACTGAGTGCTTTAACGCTCGTCGCTCGCCCCCACAGCAGTCCAGAGACTCGGGGGAGGCCTCCCCTGAAAGCTGGATTCCCACCGATCATTTGTTTTAAATCTTAGCCCAGTAGCTGAAAAGTAGGCACTAAAAGGTCCTGCCAAAGTCACATAGGTTGTCATGTTACAATTTAGTCAATAAAGGCCTACTACTGGAGCGAAACCGAGTGCTTTGATGCTCGCCGTTCGGCCCCACGACCTCCGAGAGGCTTGGAAGAGGCCTCCCCTGAAAGCTGGATTCCCACCGATCGTTTGTTTCAAATCTTAGCGCACTAGGTCAAAAGTAAGCGCTAAAAAGTCCTGCCAAAGTCACGTAGGTTGTCATGTTACAATTTAGTCAATAAAGGCCTAATACTGGAGAGAAACCGAGTGCTATGACGCTCGCCGTTCGGCCCCACGACCTCCGAGAAGCTTGGAAGAGGCCTCCCCTGAAAGCTGGATTCCCAAGGCTTGTCTGTGTGAATTCCTAGCCCGCTCGGCAGAAATTAAGCGGCCTAAAGTCGTGCCGAAGTCAAATCGGTCGTCATGGTACTCGAGCGAAACTGAGTGCTTTAACGCTCGCCGCTCGGCCCCACAGCCGTCCAGAGACTCGGGGGAGGCCTCCCCTGAAAGCTGGATTCCCACCGATCGTTTGTTTCAAATCTTAGCCCACTAGCTCAAAAGTAGGCGCTAAAAAGTCCTGCCAAAGTCACATAGGTCGTCATGTTACAATTTAGTCAATAAAGGCCTACTACTGGAGCGAAACCGAGTGCTTTGACGCTCGCCGTTCGGGCCCACGTTCTCCGAGAGGCTTGGAAGAGGCCTCCCCTGAAAGCTGGATTCCCACCGATCGTTTGTTTCAAATTTTAGCCCAGTAGCTGAAAAGTAGGCGATAAAAAGTCCTGCCAAAATCACATAGGTCGTCATGTTACAATTTAGTCAATAAAGGCCTCCTACTGGACCGAAACTGAGTGCTTTAACGCTCGTCGCTCGGCCCCACAGCCGTCCAGAGACTCAGGGGAGGCCTCCCCTGAAAGCTGGATTCCCACCGATCATTTGTTTCAAATCTTAGCGCAATAGCTCAAAAGTAAGCGCTAAAAGGTCCTGCCAAAGTCACATAGGTTGTCATGTTACAATTTAGTCAATAAAGGCCTACTACTGGAGCGAAACCGAGTGCTTTGATGCTCGCCGTTCGGCCCCACGACCTCCGAGAGGCTTGGAAGAGGCCTCCCCTGAAAGCTGGATTCCCACCGATCGTTTGTTTCAAATCTTAGCCCAGTAGCTGAAAAGTAGGCGCAAAAAAGTCCTGCCAAAATCACATAGGTCGTCATGTTACAATTTAGTCAATAAAGAACTCCTACTGGACCGAAACTGAGTGCTTTTACGCTTGCCGCTCGGCCCCACAGCCGTCCAGAGACTCAAGGGAGGCGTCCCCTGAAAGCTGGATTTCCACCGATCGTTTGTTTCAAATCTTAGCCCACTAGCTCAAAAGTAGGCGCTAAAAAGTCATGCCAAAGTCACATAGGTCGTCATGTTACAATTTAGTCAATAAAGGCCCACTACTGGAGCGAAAACGAGTGCTTTGACGCTCGCCGTTCGGCCCCACAGCTGTCCAGAGACTCGGGGGAGGCCTCCCCTGAAAGCTGTATTCCCACCGATCGTTTCTTTCAAATCTTAGCGCACTAGGTAAAAAGTAAGCGCTAAAAAGTCCTGCCAAAGTCACATAGGTTGTCATGTTACAATTTAGTCAATAAAGGCCTACTACTGGAGCGAAACCGAATGCTTTGACGCTCGCCGTTCGGGCCCACGACCTCCGAGAGGCTTGGAAGAGGCCTCCCCTGAAAGCTGGATTCCCACCGATCGTTTCTTTCAAATCTTAGCCCACTAGCTCAAAAGTAGGCGCTACAAACTCTTACCAAAGTCACATAGGTTGTCATGTTACAATTAAGTCAATAAAGGCCTACTACTGGAGAGAAACCGAATGCTATGATGCTCGCCGTTCGGGCCCACGACCTCCGAGAGGCTTGGAAGAGGCCTCCCCTAAAAGCTGGATTCCCAAGGATTGTCTGTGTGAATTCCTAGCCCGCTAGGCTGAAATTAAGCAACCTAAAGTCGTGCCGAAGTCAAATCGGTCGTCATGGTACTCGAGCGAAACTGAGTGCTTTAACGCTCGCCGCTCGGCCCCACAGCCGTCCAGAGACTCGGGGGAGGACTCCCCTGAAAGCTGGATTCCCACCGATAATGTGTTTCAAATCTTAGCCCACTAACTCAAAAGTAAGCGCTAAAATGTCCTGCCAAAATCACAAAGGTCGTCATGGTACAATTTAGTCAATAAAGGCCTACTACTGGACTGAAAACGAATGCTTTGACGCTCGCCGTTATGCCCCACGAGCTCCGAGAGGCTTGGAAGAGGCCTCCCCTGAAAGCTGGATTCCCACCGATCGTTTGTTTCAAATTTTAGCCCAGTAGCTGAAAAGTAGGCGATAAAAAGTCCTGCCAAAATCACATAGGTCGTCATGTTACAATTTAGTCAATAAAGGCCTCCTACTGGACCGAAACTGAGTGCTTTAACGCTCGTCGCTCGGCCCCACAGCCGTCCAGAGACTCAGGGGAGGCCTCCCCTGAAAGCTGGATTCCCACCGATCATTTGTTTCAAATCTTAGCGCAATAGCTCAAAAGTAAGCGCTAAAAGGTCCTGCCAAAGTCACATAGGTTGTCATGTTACAATTTAGTCAATAAAGGCCTACTACTGGAGCGAAACCGAGTGCTTTGATGCTCGCCGTTCGGCCCCACGACCTCCGAGAGGCTTGGAAGAGGCCTCCCCTGAAAGCTGGATTCCCACCGATCGTTTGTTTCAAATCTTAGCCCAGTAGCTGAAAAGTAGGCGCAAAAAAGTCCTGCCAAAATCACATAGGTCGTCATGTTACAATTTAGTCAATAAAGAACTCCTACTGGACCGAAACTGAGTGCTTTTACGCTTGCCGCTCGGCCCCACAGCCGTCCAGAGACTCAAGGGAGGCGTCCCCTGAAAGCTGGATTTCCACCGATCGTTTGTTTCAAATCTTAGCCCACTAGCTCAAAAGTAGGCGCTAAAAAGTCATGCCAAAGTCACATAGGTCGTCATGTTACAATTTAGTCAATAAAGGCCCACTACTGGAGCGAAAACGAGTGCTTTGACGCTCGCCGTTCGGCCCCACAGCTGTCCAGAGACTCGGGGGAGGCCTCCCCTGAAAGCTGTATTCCCACCGATCGTTTCTTTCAAATCTTAGCGCACTAGGTAAAAAGTAAGCGCTAAAAAGTCCTGCCAAAGTCACATAGGTTGTCATGTTACAATTTAGTCAATAAAGGCCTACTACTGGAGCGAAACCGAATGCTTTGACGCTCGCCGTTCGGGCCCACGACCTCCGAGAGGCTTGGAAGAGGCCTCCCCTGAAAGCTGGATTCCCACCGATCGTTTCTTTCAAATCTTAGCCCACTAGCTCAAAAGTAGGCGCTACAAACTCTTACCAAAATCACATAGGTTGTCATGTTACAATTAAGTCAATAAAGGCCTACTACTGGAGAGAAACCGAATGCTATGATGCTCGCCGTTCGGGCCCACGACCTCCGAGAGGCTTGGAAGAGGCCTCCCCTAAAAGCTGGATTCCCAAGGATTGTCTGTGTGAATTCCTAGCCCGCTAGGCTGAAATTAAGCAACCTAAAGTCGTGCCGAAGTCAAATCGGTCGTCATGGTACTCGAGCGAAACTGAGTGCTTTAACGCTCGCCGCTCGGCCCCACAGCCGTCCAGAGACTCGGGGGAGGACTCCCCTGAAAGCTGGATTCCCACCGATAATGTGTTTCAAATCTTAGCCCACTAACTCAAAAGTAAGCGCTAAAATGTCCTGCCAAAATCACAAAGGTCGTCATGGTACAATTTAGTCAATAAAGGCCTACTACTGGACTGAAAACGAATGCTTTGACGCTCGCCGTTATGCCCCACGAGCTCCGAGAGGCTTGGAAGAGGCCTCCCCTGAAAGCTGGATTCCCACCGATCGTTTGTTTCAAATCTTCGCCCAGTAGCTGAAAAGTAGGCGCTAAAAAGTCCTGCCAAAATCACATAGGTCGTCATGGTACAATTTAGTCAATAAAGGCCTACTACTGGAGCGAAACTGAGTGCTTTAACGCTCGCCGCTCGGCCCCACAGCCGTCCAGAGACTCAAGGGAGGCGTCCCCTGAAAGCTGGATTTCCACCGATCGTTTGTTTCAAATCTTAGCCCACTAGCTCAAAAGTAGGCGCTAAAAAGTCATGCCAAAGTCACATAGGTCGTCATGTTACAATTTAGTCAATAAAGGCCCACTACTGGAGCGAAAACGAGTGCTTTGACGCTCGCCGTTCGGCCCCACAGCTGTCCAGAGACTCGGGGGAGGCCTCCCCTGAAAGCTGTATTCCCACCGATCGTTTGTTTCAAATCTTAGCCCACTAGCTCAAAAGTGAGCGCTAAAAAGTCTTGCCAAAGTCACATAGGTCGTCATGTTACAATTTAGTCAATAAAGGCCTACTACTGGAGCGAAACCGAGTGCTTTGACGCTCGCCGATAGGCCCCACGACCTCTGAGAGGCTTGGAAGTGGCCTCCCCTGAAAGCTGGATTCCCAAGGATCGTCTGTGTGAATTCCTAGCCCGCTAGGCTGAAATTAAGCGACCTAAAGTCGTGCCGAAGTCAAATCGGTCGTCATGGTACTCGAGCGAAACTGAGTGCTTTAACGGTCGCCGCTCGGCCCCACAGCAGTCCAGAGACTCGGGGGAGGCCTCCCCTGAAAGCTGGATTCCCACCGATCGTTTGTTTTAAATCTTAGCCCACTAGCTCAAAAGTAGGCGCTAAAATGTCCTGCCAAAGTCACATAGGTCGTCATGTTACAATTTAGTCAATAAAGGCCCACTACTGGAGCGAAAACGAGTGCTTTGACGCTCGCCGTTCAACCCCACAGCTGTCCAGAGACTCGGGGGAGGCCTCCCCTGAAAGCTGGATTTCCACCGATCGTTTGTTTCAAATCTTAGCACACTAGCTTAAAAGTAGGCGCTAAAAAGTCTTACCAAAGTCACATTGGTCGTCATGTTACAATTTAGTCAATAAAGGCCTACTACTGTCGAGAAACCGAATGCTATGACGCTCGCCGTTCGGCCCCAAGACCTCCGAGAGGCTTGGAAGAGGCCTCCCCTGAAAGCTGGATTCCCACCGATCGTTTGTTTCAAATCTTAGCCCAGTAGCTGAAAAGTAGGCGCTAAGAAGTCCTGCCAAAATCACATAGGTCGTCATGTTACAATTTACCCAATAAAGGCCTCCTACTGGACCGAAACTGAGTGCTTTAACGGTCGCCGCTCGGCCCCACAGCCGTCCAGAGACTCAAGGGAGGCGTCCCCTGAAAGCTGGATTCCCACCGATCGTTTGTTTCAAATCTTAGCCCACTAGCTCAAAAGTAGGCGCTAAAAAGTCATGCCAAAGTCACATAGGTCGTCATGTTACAATTTAGTCAATAAAGGCCCACTACTGGAGCGAAACCGAGTGCTTTGACGCTCGCCGATAGGCCCCACGACCTCTGAGAGGCTTGGAAGAGGCCTCCCTTGAAAGCTGGATTCCCAAGGCTTGTCTGTGTGAATTCCTAGCCCGCTAGGCTGAAATTAAGCGACCTAAAGTCGTGCCGAAGTCAAATCGGTTGTCATGGTACTCGAGCGAAACTGAGTGCTTTAACGGTCGCCGCTCGGGCCCACAGCAGTCCAGAGACTCGGGGTAGGCCTCCCCTGAAAGCTGGATTCCCACCGATTGTTTCTTTCAAATCTTCGCCCAGTAACTGAAAAGTAGGCGCTAAAAAGTCCTGCCAAAATCACATAGGTCGTCATGTTACAATTTAGTCAATAAAGGCCTCCTACTGGACCGAAACTGAGTGCTTTAACGCTCGCCGCTCGGCCCCACAGCCGTCCAGAGACTCGGGGGAGGCCTCCCCTGAAAGCTGGATTCCCACCGATCGTTTGTTTCAAATCTTAGCGCACGAGGTGAAAAGTAAACGCTAAAAAGTCCTGCCAAAGTCACATAGGTTGTCATGTTACAATTTAGTCAATAAAGGCCTACTACTGGAGCGAAACCGAGTGCTTTGACGCTCGCCGTTCGGGCCCACGACCTCCGAGAGGCTTGGAAGAGGCCTCCCCTGAAAGCTGGATTCCCACCGATCGTTTGTTTCAAATCTTCGCCCAGTAGCTGAAAAGTAGGCGCTAAAAAGTCCTGCCAAAGTCACATAGGTCGTCATGTTACAATTTAGTCAATAAAACCCTACTACTGGAGCGAAACAGAGTGCTTTGACGCTCGCCGTTCGGGCCCACGACCTCCGAGAGGCATGGAAGAGGCCTCCCCTGAAAGCTGGATTCCCACCGATCGTTTGTTTCAAATCTTCGCCCAGTAGCTGAAAAGTAGGCGCTAAAAAGTCCTGCCAAAATCACATAGGTCGTCATGTTACAATTTAGTCAATAAAGGCCTCCTACTGGACCGAAACTGAGTGCTTTAACGCTCGCCGCTCGGCCCCACAGCCGTCCAGAGACTCGGGTGAGGCTTCCCCTGAAAGCTGGATTCCCACCGATCGTTTGTTTCAAATCTTAGCGCACTAGGTCAAAAGTAAGCGCTAAAAAGTCCTGCCAAAATCACATAGGTCGTCATGTTACAATTTACTCAATAAAGGCCTCCTACTGGACCGAAACTGAGTGCTTTAACGCTCGCCGCTCGGCCCCACAGCCGTCCAGAGACTCGGGTGAGGCTTCCCCTGAAAGCTGGATTCAAACCGATCGTTTGTTTCAAATCTTCGCCCAGTAGCTGAAAAGTAGGCGCTAAAAAGTCCTGCCAAAGTCACATAGGTCGTCATGTTACAATTTAGTCAATAAAACCCTACTACTGGAGAGAAACCAAGTGCTTTGACGCTCGCCGTTCGGCCCCACAGCTGTCCAGAGACTCGGGGGAGGCCTCCCCTGAAAGCTGTATTCCCACCGATCGTTTGTTTCAAATCTTAGCCCACTAGCTCAAAAGTAAGCGCTAAACAGTCTTGCCAAAGTCACATAGGTCGTCATGTTACAATTTAGTCAATAAAGGCCTACTACTGGAGCGAAACCGAGTGCTTTGACGCTCGCCGATAGGCCCCACGACCTCTGAGAGGCTTGGAACTGGCCTCCCCTGAAAGCTGGATTCCCAAGGATTGTCTGTGTGAATTCCTAGCCCGCTAGGCTGAAATTAAGCGACCTAAAGTCGTGCCGAAGTCAAATCGGTCGTCATGGTACTCGAGCGAAACTGAGTGCTTTAACGCTCGCCGCTCGGCCCCACAGCCGTCCAGAGACTCGGGGGAGGACTACCCGGAAAGCTGGATTCCCACCGATCGTTTGTTTCAAATCTTAGCGCACTAGGTCAAAAGTAAGCGCTAAAACGCCCTGCCAAAGTCACATAGGTTGTCATGTTACAATTTAGTCAATATAGGCCTCCTACTGGAGCGAAACCGAGTGCTTTGACGCTCGCCGTTCGGCCCCACGACCTCCGAGAGGCTTGGAAGAGGCCTCCCCTGAAAGCTGGATTCCCACCGATCGTTTGTTTCAAATCTTCGCCCAGTAGCTGAAAAGTAGGCGCTAAAAAGTCCTGCCAAAGTCACATAGGTCGTCATGTTACAATTTAGTCAATAAAACCCTACTACTGGAGCGAAACAGAGTGCTTTGACGCTCGCCGTTCGGCCTCACGAGCTCCGAGAGGCTTGGAAGAGGCCTCCCTTGAAAGCTGGATTCCAAAGGCTTGTTTGTGTAAATTCCTAGCCCGCTAGGTAGAAATTAAGCGACCTAAAGTCGTGCCGAAGTCAAATCGGTCGTCATGGTACTCGAGCGAAACTGAGTGCTTTAACGCTCGCCGCTCGGCCCCACAGCCGTCCAGAGACTCGGGGGAGGACTCCCCTGAAAGCTGGATTCCCACCGATCGTGTGTTTCAAATCTTAGCGCACTATGTCAAAAGTAAGTGCTAAAAAGTGCTGCCAAAATCACATAGGTCGTCATGTTACAATTTACTCAATAAAGGCCTCCTACTGGACCGAAACTGAGTGCTTTAACGCTCGCCGCTCGGCCCCACAGCCGTCTAGAGACTCGGGGGAGGACTCCCCTGAAAGCTGGATTCCCACCGATCGTTTGTTTCAAATCTTAGCCCAGTAGCTGAAAAGTAGGCGCTAAAAAGTCCTGCCAAAATCACATAGGTCGTCATGTTAGAATTTAGTCAATGAACGCCTCCTACTGGACCGAAACTGAGTGCTTTAACGCTCGCCGCTCGGCCCCACAGCCGTCCAGAGACTCGGGGGAGGACTCCCCTGAAAGCTGGATTCCCACCGATCGTTTGTTTCAAATCTTAGCGCACTAGGTCAAAAGTAAGCGCTAAAAAGTCCTGCCAAAATCACATAGGTCGTCATGTTACAATTTACTCAATAAAGGCCTCCTACTGGACCGAAACTGAGTGCTTTAACGCTAACCGCTCGGCCCCACAGCCGTCCAGAGACTTGGGTGAGGCTTCCCCTGAAAGCTGGATTCCCACCGATCGTTTGCTTCAAATCTTAGCGCACTAGGTCAAAAGTAAGCGCTAAAAAGTCCTGCCAAAATCACATAGGTCGTCATGTTACAATTTACTCAATAAAGAACTCCTACTGGACCGAAACTGAGTGCTTTAACGCTCGCCGCTCGGCCCCACAGCCGTCCAGAGACTCGGGTTAGGCTTCCCCTGAAAGCTGGATTCCCACCGATCGTTTGTTGCAAATCTTCGCCCAGTAGCTGAAAAGTAGGCGCTAAAAAGTCCTGCCAAAGTCACATAGGTCGTCATGTTACAATTTAGTCAATAAAACCCTACTACTGGAGCGAAACAGAGTGCTTTGACGCTCGCCGTTCGGCCTCACGAGCTCCGAGAGGCTTGGAAGAGGCCTCCCTTGAATGCTGGATTCCCAAGGCTTGTTTGTGTAAATTCCTAGCCCGCTAGGTAGAAATTAAGCGACCTAAAGTCGTGCCGAAGTCAAATCGGTCGTCATTGTACTCGAGCGAAACTGAGTGCTTTAACGCTCGCAGCTCGGCCCCACAGCCGTCCAGAGACTCGGGGGAGGACTCCCCTGAAAGCTGGATTCCCACCGATCGTTTGTTTCAAATCTTAGCGCACTAGGTCAAAAGTAAGCACTAAAAAGTCCTGCCAAAATCACATAGGTCGTCATGTTACAATTTACTCAATAAAGGCCTCCTACTGGACCGAAACTGAGTGCTTTAACGCTCGCCGCTCGGCCCCACAGCCGTCCAGAGACTCGGGGGAGGACTCCCCTGAAAGCTGGATTCCCACCGATCGTTTGTTTCAAATCTTAGCGCACTAGGTCAAAAGTAAGCGCTAAAAAGTCCTGCCCAAATCACATAGGTCGTCATGTTACAATTTACTCAATAAAGGCCTCCTACTGGACCGAAACTGAGTGCTTTAACGCTTGCTGCTCGGCCCCACAGCCGTCCAGAGACTCGGGGGAGGTCCCCCCTGAAAGCTGGATTCCCACCGATCGTTCGTTTCAAATCTTAGCCCAGAAGCTGAAAAGTAGGCGCTAAAAAGTCCTGCCAAAGTCACATAGGTCGTCACGTTACAATTTATTCAATAAAGGCCCACTACTGGAGCGAAAACGAGTGCTTTGACGCTCGCCGTTCAACCCCACAGCTGTCCAGAGACTCGGGGGAGGCCTCCCCTGAAAGCTGGATTTCCACCGATCGTTTGTTTCAAATCTTAGCCCACTAGCTTAAAAGTAGGCGCTAAAAAGTCTTACCAAAGTCACATTGGTCGTCATGTTACAATTTAGTCAATAAAGGCCTACTACTGTCGAGAAACCGAATGCTATGACGCTCGCCGTTCGGCCCCAAGACCTCCGAGAGGCTTGGAAGAGGCCTCCCCTGAAAGCTGGATTCCCACCGATCGTTTGTTTCAAATCTTAGCCCAGTAGCTGAAAAGTAGGCGCTAAGAAGTCCTGCCAAAATCACATAGGTCGTCATGTTACAATTTACCCAATAAAGGCCTCCTACTGGACCGAAACTGAGTGCTTTAACGGTCGCCGCTCGGCCCCACAGCCGTCCAGAGACTCAAGGGAGGCGTCCCCTGAAAGCTGGATTCCCACCGATCGTTTGTTTCAAATCTTAGCCCACTAGCTCAAAAGTAGGCGCTAAAAAGTCATGCCAAAGTCACATAGGTCGTCATGTTACAATTTAGTCAATAAAGGCCCACTACTGGAGCGAAAACGAGTGCTTTGACGCTCGCCGTTCGGCCCCACAGCTGTCCAGAGACTCGGGGGAGTCCTCCCCTGAAAGCTGGATTCCCACCGATCGTTTGTTTCAAATCTTAGCCCACTAGCTTAAAAGTAAGCGCTAAAAAGTCCTGCCAAAGTCACATAGGTTGTCATGTTACAATTTAGTCAATAAAGGCCTACTACTGGAGCGAAAACGAGTGCTTTGACGCTCGCCGTTCAACCCCACAGCTGTCCAGAGACTCGGGGGAGGCCTCCCCTGAAAGCTGGATTTCCACCGATCGTTTGTTTCAAATCTTAGCACACTAGCTTAAAAGTAGGCGCTAAAAAGTCTTACCAAAGTCACATTGGTCGTCATGTTACAATTTAGTCAATAAAGGCCTACTACTGTCGAGAAACCGAATGCTATGACGCTCGCCGTTCGGCCCCAAGACCTCCGAGAGGCTTGGAAGAGGCCTCCCCTGAAAGCTGGATTCCCACCGATCGTTTGTTTCAAATCTTAGCCCAGTAGCTGAAAAGTAGGCGCTAAGAAGTCCTGCCAAAATCACATAGGTCGTCATGTTACAATTTACCCAATAAAGGCCTCCTACTGGACCGAAACTGAGTGCTTTAACGGTCGCCGCTCGGCCCCACAGCCGTCCAGAGACTCAAGGGAGGCGTCCCCTGAAAGCTGGATTCCCACCGATCGTTTGTTTCAAATCTTAGCCCACTAGCTCAAAAGTAGGCGCTAAAAAGTCATGCCAAAGTCACATAGGTCGTCATGTTACAATTTAGTCAATAAAGGCCCACTACTGGAGCGAAACCGAGTGCTTTGACGCTCGCCGATAGGCCCCACGACCTCTGAGAGGCTTGGAAGAGGCCTCCCTTGAAAGCTGGATTCCCAAGGCTTGTCTGTGTGAATTCCTAGCCCGCTAGGCTGAAATTAAGCGACCTAAAGTCGTGCCGAAGTCAAATCGGTTGTCATGGTACTCGAGCGAAACTGAGTGCTTTAACGGTCGCCGCTCGGGCCCACAGCAGTCCAGAGACTCGGGGTAGGCCTCCCCTGAAAGCTGGATTCCCACCGATTGTTTCTTTCAAATCTTCGCCCAGTAACTGAAAAGTAGGCGCTAAAAAGTCCTGCCAAAATCACATAGGTCGTCATGTTACAATTTAGTCAATAAAGGCCTCCTACTGGACCGAAACTGAGTGCTTTAACGCTCGCCGCTCGGCCCCACAGCCGTCCAGAGACTCGGGGGAGGCCTCCCCTGAAAGCTGGATTCCCACCGATCGTTTGTTTCAAATCTTAGCGCACGAGGTGAAAAGTAAACGCTAAAAAGTCCTGCCAAAGTCACATAGGTTGTCATGTTACAATTTAGTCAATAAAGGCCTACTACTGGAGCGAAACCGAGTGCTTTGACGCTCGCCGTTCGGGCCCACGACCTCCGAGAGGCTTGGAAGAGGCCTCCCCTGAAAGCTGGATTCCCACCGATCGTTTGTTTCAAATCTTCGCCCAGTAGCTGAAAAGTAGGCGCTAAAAAGTCCTGCCAAAGTCACATAGGTCGTCATGTTACAATTTAGTCAATAAAACCCTACTACTGGAGCGAAACAGAGTGCTTTGACGCTCGCCGTTCGGGCCCACGACCTCCGAGAGGCTTGGAAGAGGCCTCCCCTGAAAGCTGGATTCCCACCGATCGTTTGTTTCAAATCTTCGCCCAGTAGCTGAAAAGTAGGCGCTAAAAAGTCCTGCCAAAATCACATAGGTCGTCATGTTACAATTTAGTCAATAAAGGCCTCCTACTGGACCGAAACTGAGTGCTTTAACGCTCGCCGCTCGGCCCCACAGCCGTCCAGAGACTCGGGTGAGGCTTCCCCTGAAAGCTGGATTCCCACCGATCGTTTGTTTCAAATCTTAGCGCACTAGGTCAAAAGTAAGCGCTAAAAAGTCCTGCCAAAATCACATAGGTCGTCATGTTACAATTTACTCAATAAAGGCCTCCTACTGGACCGAAACTGAGTGCTTTAACGCTCGCCGCTCGGCCCCACAGCCGTCCAGAGACTCGGGTGAGGCTTCCCCTGAAAGCTGGATTCAAACCGATCGTTTGTTTCAAATCTTCGCCCAGTAGCTGAAAAGTAGGCGCTAAAAAGTCCTGCCAAAGTCACATAGGTCGTCATGTTACAATTTAGTCAATAAAACCCTACTACTGGAGAGAAACCAAGTGCTTTGACGCTCGCCGTTCGGCCCCACAGCTGTCCAGAGACTCGGGGGAGGCCTCCCCTGAAAGCTGTATTCCCACCGATCGTTTGTTTCAAATCTTAGCCCACTAGCTCAAAAGTAAGCGCTAAACAGTCTTGCCAAAGTCACATAGGTCGTCATGTTACAATTTAGTCAATAAAGGCCTACTACTGGAGCGAAACCGAGTGGTTTGACGCTCGCCGATAGGCCCCACGACCTCTGAGAGGCTTGGAACTGGCCTCCCCTGAAAGCTGGATTCCCAAGGATTGTCTGTGTGAATTCCTAGCCCGCTAGGCTGAAATTAAGCGACCTAAAGTCGTGCCGAAGTCAAATCGGTCGTCATGGTACTCGAGCGAAACTGAGTGCTTTAACGCTCGCCGCTCGGCCCCACAGCCGTCCAGAGACTCGGGGGAGGACTACCCGGAAAGCTGGATTCCCACCGATCGTTTGTTTCAAATCTTAGCGCACTAGGTCAAAAGTAAGCGCTAAAACGCCCTGCCAAAGTCACATAGGTTGTCATGTTACAATTTAGTCAATATAGGCCTCCTACTGGAGCGAAACCGAGTGCTTTGACGCTCGCCGTTCGGCCCCACGACCTCCGAGAGGCTTGGAAGAGGCCTCCCCTGAAAGCTGGATTCCCACCGATCGTTTGTTTCAAATCTTCGCCCAGTAGCTGAAAAGTAGGCGCTAAAAAGTCCTGCCAAAGTCACATAGGTCGTCATGTTACAATTTAGTCAATAAAACCCTACTACTGGAGCGAAACAGAGTGCTTTGACGCTCGCCGTTCGGCCTCACGAGCTCCGAGAGGCTTGGAAGAGGCCTCCCTTGAAAGCTGGATTCCAAAGGCTTGTTTGTGTAAATTCCTAGCCCGCTAGGTAGAAATTAAGCGACCTAAAGTCGTGCCGAAGTCAAATCGGTCGTCATGGTACTCGAGCGAAACTGAGTGCTTTAACGCTCGCCGCTCGGCCCCACAGCCGTCCAGAGACTCGGGGGAGGACTCCCCTGAAAGCTGGATTCCCACCGATCGTGTGTTTCAAATCTTAGCGCACTAGGTCAAAAGTAAGTGCTAAAAAGTGCTGCCAAAATCACATAGGTCGTCATGTTACAATTTACTCAATAAAGGCCTCCTACTGGACCGAAACTGAGTGCTTTAACGCTCGCCGCTCGGCCCCACAGCCGTCTAGAGACTCGGGGGAGGACTCCCCTGAAAGCTGGATTCCCACCGATCGTTTGTTTCAAATCTTAGCGCACTAGGTCAAAAGTAAGCGCTAAAAAGTCCTGCCAAAATCACATAGGTCGTCATGTTACAATTTACTCAATAAAGGCCTCCTACTGGACCGAAACTGAGTGCTTTAACGCTAACCGCTCGGCCCCACAGCCGTCCAGAGACTCGGGTGAGGCTTCCCCTGAAAGCTGGATTCCCACCGATCGTTTGCTTCAAATCTTAGCGCACTAGGTCAAAAGTAAGCGCTAAAAAGTCCTGCCAAAATCACATAGGTCGTCATGTTACAATTTACTCAATAAAGAACTCCTACTGGACCGAAACTGAGTGCTTTAACGCTCGCCGCTCGGCCCCACAGCCGTCCAGAGACTCGGGTTAGGCTTCCCCTGAAAGCTGGATTCCCACCGATCGTTTGTTGCAAATCTTCGCCCAGTAGCTGAAAAGTAGGCGCTAAAAAGTCCTGCCAAAGTCACATAGGTCGTCATGTTACAATTTAGTCAATAAAACCCTACTACTGGAGCGAAACAGAGTGCTTTGACGCTCGCCGTTCGGCCTCACGAGCTCCGAGAGGCTTGGAAGAGGCCTCCCTTGAAAGCTGGATTCCCAAGGCTTGTTTGTGTAAATTCCTAGCCCGCTAGGTAGAAATTAAGCGACCTAAAGTCGTGCCGAAGTCAAATCGGTCGTCATGGTACTCGAGCGAAACTGAGTGCTTTAACGCTCGCCGCTCGGCCCCACAGCCGTCCAGAGACTCGGGGGAGGACTCCCCTGAAAGCTGGATTCCCACCGATCGTTTGTTTCAAATCTTAGCGCACTAGGTCAAAAGTAAGCGCTAAAAAGTCCTGCCAAAATCACATAGGTCGTCATGTTACAATTTACTCAATAAAGGCCTCCTACTGGACCGAAACTGAGTGCTTTAACGCTCGCCGCTCGGCCCCACAGCCGTCCAGAGACTCGGGGGAGGACTCCCCTGAAAGCTGGATTCCCACCGATCGTTTGTTTCAAATCTTAGCGCACTAGGTCAAAAGTAAGCGCTAAAAAGTCCTGCCAAAATCACATAGGTCGTCATGTTACAATTTACTCAATAAAGGCCTCCTACTGGACCGAAACTGAGTGCTTTAACGCTTGCTGCTCGGCCCCACAGCCGTCCAGAGACTCGGGGGAGGTCCCCCCTGAAAGCTGGATTCCCACCGATCGTTCGTTTCAAATCTTAGCCCAGAAGCTGAAAAGTAGGCGCTAAAAAGTCCTGCCAAAGTCACATAGGTCGTCACGTTACAATTTAGTCAATAAAGGCCCACTACTGGAGCGAAAACGAGTGCTTTGACGCTCGCCGTTCAACCCCACAGCTGTCCAGAGACTCGGGGGAGGCCTCCCCTGAAAGCTGGATTCCCACCGATCGTTTGTTTCAAATCTTAGCCCACTAGCTCAAAAGTAGGCGCTAAAAAGTCATGCCAAAGTCACATAGGTCGTCATGTTACAATTTAGTCAATAAAGGCCTACTACTGTCGAGAAACCGAATGCTATGACGCTCGCCGTTCGGCCCCAAGACCTCCGAGAGGATTGGAAGAGGCCTCCCCTGAAAGCTGGATTCCCACCGATCGTTTGTTTCAAATCTTAGCCCAGTAGCTGAAAAGTAGGCGCTAAGAAGTCCTGCCAAAATCACATAGGTCGTTATGTTACAATTTACCCAATAAAGGCCTCCTACTGGACCGAAACTGAGTGCTTTAACGGTCGCCGCTCGGCCCCACAGCCGTCCAGAGACTCAAGGGAGGCGTCCCCTGAAAGCTGGATTCCCACCGATCGTTTGTTTCAAATCTTAGCCCACTAGCTCAAAAGTAGGCGCTAAAAAGTCATGCCAAAGTCACATAGGTCGTCATGTTACAATTTAGTCAATAAAGGCCCACTACTGGAGCGAAAACGAGTGCTTTGACGCTCGCCGTTCGGCCCCACAGCTGTCCAGAGACTCGGGGGAGTCCTCCCCTGAAAGCTGGATTCCCACCGATCGTTTGTTTCAAATCTTAGCCCACTAGCTTAAAAGTAAGCGCTAAAAAGTCCTGCCAAAGTCACATAGGTTGTCATGTTACAATTTAGTCAATAAAGGCCTACTACTGGAGCGAAACCGAGTGCTTTGACGCTCGCCGTTCGGCCCCACAACCTCCGAGAGGCTTGGAAGAGGCCTCCCCTGAAAGCTGGATTCCCACCGATCGTTTGTTTCATATCCTAGCACAGTAGCTGAAAAGTAGGCGCTAAAAAGTCCTGCCAAAATCACATAGGTCGTCATGTTACAATTTAGTCAATAAAGGCCTCCTACTGGACCGAAACTGAGTGCTTTAACGCTCGCCGCTCGGCCCCACAGCCGTCCAGAGACTTGGGGGAGGACTCCCCTGAAAGCTGGATTCCCACCGATCGTTTGTTTCAAATCTTAGCCCACTAGCTCAAAACTAGGCGCTAAAATGTCCTGCCAAAGTCACATAGGTCGTCATGTTACAATTTAGTCAATAAAGGCCTACTACTGGAGAGAAACCGAGTGCTTTGACGCTCGCAGATAGGCCCCACGACCTCTGAGAGGCTTGGAAGTGGCCTCCCCTGAAAGCTGGATTCCCAAGGATTGTCTGTGTGAATTCCTAGCCCGCTAGGCTGAAATTAAGCGACCTAAAGTCGTGCCGGAGTCAAATCGGTCGTCATGGTACTCGAACGAAACTGAGTGCTTTAACGCTCGCCGCTCGGCCCCACAGCCGTCCAGAGACTCGGGGGAGGACTCCCCTGAAAGCTGGATTCCCACCGATCGTTTGTTTCAAATCTTAGCACACTAGGTCAAAAGTAAGCGCTAAAACGTCCTGCCAAAGTCACATAGGTTGTCATGTTACAATTTAGTCAATAAAGGCCTCCTACTGGAGCGAAACCGAGTGCTTTAACGCTTGCCGCTCGGCCCCACAGCCGTCCAGACACTCGGGGGAGGCCTCCCCTGAAAGCTGGATTCCCACCGATCGTTTCTTTCAAATCTTAGCCTAGTAGCTGAAAAGTAGGCGCTAAAAAGTCCTGCCAAAATCACATAGGTCGTCATGTTACAATTTAGTCAATAAAGTCCTCCTACTGGACCGAAACTGAGTGCTTTAACGCTTGCCGCTCGGCCCCACAGCCGTCCAGACACTCGGGGGAGGCCTCCCCTGAAAGCTGGATTCCCACCGATAATTTGTTTCAAATTGTAGCCCACTAGCTCAAAAGTAGGTGCTAAAAAGTCTTACCAAAGTCACATAGGTCGTCATGTTACAATTTAGTCAATAAAGGCCTCCTACTGGACCGGAACTGAGTGCTTTAATGCTCGCCGTTCGGCCCCACAACCTCCGAGAGGCTTGGAAGAGGTCTCCCCTGAAAGCTGGATTCCCACCGATCGTTTGTTTCAAATCTTAGCCCAGTAGCAGAAAAGTAGGCGCTAAAAATTCCTGCCAAAATCACATAGGTCGTCATGTTACAATTTAGTCAATAAAGGCCTTCTACTGGAGCGAAACCGAGTGCTTTGACGCTCGCTGTTCGGCCCCACGACCTCTGAGAGGCTTGGAAGTGGCCTCCCCTGAAAACTGGATTCCCAAGGATTGTCTGTGTGAATTCCTAGCCCGCTAGGCTGAAATTAAGCGACCTAAAGTCGTGCCGAAGTCAAATCGGTCGTCATGATAACGAGCGAAACTGAGTGCTTTAAAGCTCGCCGCTCGGTCCCACAGCCGTCCAGAGACTCGGGGGAGGACTCCCCTGAAAGCTGTATTCCCACCGATCGTTAGTTTCAAATCTTAGCGCACGAGGTGAAAAGTAAACGCTAAAAAGTCCTGCCAAAGTCACATAGGTTGTCATGTTAAAATTTAGTCAATAAAGGCCTACTAAAGGAGCGAAACCGAGTGCTTTGATGCTCGCCGTTCGGGCCCACAACCTCCAAGAGGCTTGGAAGAGGCCTCCCCTGAAAGCTGGATTCCCACCGATCGTTTCTTTCAAATCTTAGCCCAGTAGCTGAAAAGTAGGCGCTAAAAAGTCCTGCCAAAATCACATAGGTCGTCATGTTACAATTTAGTCAATAAAGGCCTATTACTGGACCGAAACTGAGTGCTTTAACGCTCGCCGCTCGGCCCCACAGCCGTCCAGAGACTCGGGGGTAGCCTCCCCTGAAAGCTGGATTCCCACCGATCGTTTGTTTCAAATCTTAGCCCACTAGCTCAAAGGTAAGCGCTAAAACGTCTTGCCAAAGTCACATAGGTCGTCATGTTACAATTTAGTCAAAGGCCTACGACTGGAGCGAAACCGAGTGCTTCGACGCTCGCCGTTCGGCCCCACAAGCTCCGAGAGGCTTGGAAGAGGCCTCCCTTGAAAGCTGGATTCCCAAGGCTTGTCTGTGTGAATTCCTAGCCCGCTAGGCTGAAATTAAGCGACCTAAAGTCGTGCCGAAGTCAAATCGGTCGTCATGGTACTCGAGCGAAACTGAGTGCTTTAAAGCTCGCCGCTCGGCCCCACAGCCGTCCAGAGACTCGGGGGAGGACTCCCCTGAAAGCTGGATTCCCACCGATCGTTTGTTTCAAATCTTAGCGCACTAGGTAAAAAGTAAGCGCTAAAAAGTCCTGCCAAAGTCACATAGGTTGTCATGTTACAATTTAGTCAATAAAGGCCTACTACTGGAGCGAAACCGAATGCTTTGACGCTCGCCGTTCGGGCCCACAACCTCCGAGAGGCTTGGAAGAGGCCTCCCCTCAAAGCTGGATTCCCACCGATCGTTTCTTTCAAATCTTAGCCCACTAGCTCAAAAGTAGGCGCTAAAAAGTCTTACTAAAGTCACATAGGTTGTCATGTTACAATTAAGTCAATAAAGGCCTACTACTGGAGAGAAACCGAATGCTATGATGCTCGCCGTTCGGGCCCACGACCTCCGAGAGGCTTGGAAGAGGCCTCCCCTAAAAGCTGGATTCCCAAGGATTGTCTGTGTGAATTCCTAGCCCGCTAGGCTGAAATTAAGCAACCTAAAGCCGTGCCGAAGTCAAATCGGTCGTCATGGTACTCGAGCGAAACTGAGTGCTTTAACGCTCGCCGCTCGGCCCCACAGCCGTCCAGAGACTCGGGGGAGGACTCCCCTGAAAGCTGGATTCCCACCGATAATGTGTTTCAAATCTTAGCCCACTAACTCAAAAGTAAGCGCTAAATTGTCCTGCCAAAATCACAAAGGTCGTCATGGTACAATTTAGTCAATAAAGGCCTACTACTGGACTGAAAACGAATGCTTTGACGCTCGCCGTTATGCCCCACGACCTCCGAGAGGCTTGGAAGAGGCCTCCCCTGAAAGCTGGATTCCCACCGATCGTTTGTTTCAAATCTTCGCCCAGTAGCTGAAAAGTAGGCGCTAAAAAGTCCTGCCAAAATCACATAGGTCGTCATGGTACAATTTAGTCAATAAAGGCCTACTACTGGAGCGAAACTGAGTGCTTTAACGCTCGCCGCTCGGCCCCACAGCCGTCCAGAGACTCAAGGGAGGCGTCCCCTGAAAGCTGGATTTCCACCGATCGTTTGTTTCAAATCTTAGCCCACTAGCTCAAAAGTAGGCGCTAAAAAGTCATGCCAAAGTCACATAGGTCGTCATGTTACAATTTAGTCAATAAAGGCCCACTACTGGAGCGAAAACGAGTGCTTTGACGCTCGCCGTTCGGCCCCACAGCTGTCCAGAGACTCGGGGGAGGCCTCCCCTGAAAGCTGTATTCCCACCGATCGTTGCTTTCAAATCTTAGCGCACTAGGTAAAAAGTAAGCGCTAAAAAGTCCTGCCAAAGTCACATAGGTTGTCATGTTACAATTTAGTCAATAAAGGCCTACTACTGGAGCGAAACCGAATGCTTTGACGCTCGCCGTTCGGGCCCACGACCTCCGAGAGGCTTGGAAGAGGCCTCCCCTGAAAGCTGGATTCCCACCGATCGTTTCTTTCAAATCTTAGCCCACTAGCTCAAAAGTAGGCGCTAAAAACTCTTACCAAAGTCACATAGGTTGTCATGTTACAATTAAGTCAATAAAGGCCTACTACTGGAGAGAAACCGAATGCTATGATGCTCGCCGTTCGGGCCCACGACCTCCGAGAGGCTTGGAAGAGGCCTCCCCTAAAAGCTGGATTCCCAAGGATTGTCTGTGTGAATTCCTAGCCCGCTAGGCTGAAATTAAGCAACCTAAAGTCGTGCCGAAGTCAAATCGGTCGTCATGGTACTCGAGCGAAACTGAGTGCTTTAACGCTCGCCGCTCGGCCCCACAGCCGTCCAGAGACTCGGGGGAGGACTCCCCTGAAAGCTGGATTCCCACCGATAATGTGTTTCAAATCTTAGCCCACTAACTCAAAAGTAAGCGCTAAAATGTCCTGCCAAAATCACAAAGGTCGTCATGGTACAATTTAGTCAATAAAGGCCTACTACTGGACTGAAAACGAATGCTTTGACGCTCGCCGTTATGCCCCACGACCTCCGAGAGGCTTGGAAGAGGCCTCCCCTGAAAGCTGGATTCCCACCGATCGTTTGTTTCAAATCTTCGCCCAGTAGCTGAAAAGTAGGCGCTAAAAAGTCCTGCCAAAATCACATAGGTCGTCATGGTACAATTTAGTCAATAAAGGCCTACTACTGGAGCGAAACTGAGTGCTTTAACGCTCGCCGCTCGGCCCCACAGCCGTCCAGAGACTCAAGGGAGGCGTCCCCTGAAAGCTGGATTTCCACCGATCGTTTGTTTCAAATCTTAGCCCACTAGCTCAAAAGTAGGCGCTAAAAAGTCATGCCAAAGTCACATAGGTCGTCATGTTACAATTTAGTCAATAAAGGCCCACTACTGGAGCGAAAACGAGTGCTTTGACGCTCGCCGTTCGGCCCCACAGCTGTCCAGAGACTCGGGGGAGGCCTCCCCTGAAAGCTGTATTCCCACCGATCGTTTGTTTCAAATCTTAGCCCACTAGCTCAAAAGTGAGCGCTAAAAAGTCTTGCCAAAGTCACATAGGTCGTCATGTTACAATTTAGTCAATAAAGGCCTACTACTGGAGCGAAACCGAGTGCTTTGACGCTCGCCGATAGGCCCCACGACCTCTGAGAGGCTTGGAAGTGGCCTCCCCTGAAAGCTGGATTCCCAAGGATCGTCTGTGTGAATTCCTAGCCCGCTAGGCTGAAATTAAGCGACCTAAAGTCGTGCCGAAGTCAAATCGGTCGTCATGGTACTCGAGCGAAACTGAGTGCTTTAACGGTCGCCGCTCGGCCCCACAGCAGTCCAGAGACTCGGGGGAGGCCTCCCCTGAAAGCTGGATTCCCACCGATCGTTTGTTTTAAATCTTAGCCCACTAGCTCAAAAGTAGGCGCTAAAATGTCCTGCCAAAGTCACATAGGTCGTCATGTTACAATTTAGTCAATAAAGGCCCACTACTGGAGCGAAAACGAGTGCTTTGACGCTCGCCGTTCAACCCCACAGCTGTCCAGAGACTCGGGGGAGGCCTCCCCTGAAAGCTGGATTTCCACCGATCGTTTGTTTCAAATCTTAGCACACTAGCTTAAAAGTAGGCGCTAAAAAGTCTTACCAAAGTCACATTGGTCGTCATGTTACAATTTAGTCAATAAAGGCCTACTACTGTCGAGAAACCGAATGCTATGACGCTCGCCGTTCGGCCCCAAGACCTCCGAGAGGCTTGGAAGAGGCCTCCCCTGAAAGCTGGATTCCCACCGATCGTTTGTTTCAAATCTTAGCCCAGTAGCTGAAAAGTAGGCGCTAAGAAGTCCTGCCAAAATCACATAGGTCGTCATGTTACAATTTAGTCAATAAAGGCCCACTACTGGAGCGAAACCGAGTGCTTTGACGCTCGCCGATAGGCCCCACGACCTCTGAGAGGCTTGGAAGAGGCCTCCCTTGAAAGCTGGATTCCCAAGGCTTGTCTGTGTGAATTCCTAGCCCGCTAGGCTGAAATTAAGCGACCTAAAGTCGTGCCGAAGTCAAATCGGTTGTCATGGTACTCGAGCGAAACTGAGTGCTTTAACGGTCGCCGCTCGGGCCCACAGCAGTCCAGAGACCCGGGGTAGGCCTCCCCTGAAAGCTGGATTCCCACCGATTGTTTCTTTCAAATCTTCGCCCAGTAACTGAAAAGTAGGCGCTAAAAAGTCCTGCCAAAATCACATAGGTCGTCATGTTACAATTTAGTCAATAAAGGCCTCCTACTGGACCGAAACTGAGTGCTTTAACGCTCGCCGCTCGGCCCCACAGCCGTCCAGAGACTCGGGGGAGGCCTCCCCTGAAAGCTGGATTCCCACCGATCGTTTGTTTCAAATCTTAGCGCACGAGGTGAAAAGTAAACGCTAAAAAGTCCTGCCAAAGTCACATAGGTTGTCATGTTACAATTTAGTCAATAAAGGCCTACTACTGGAGCGAAACCGAGTGCTTTGACGCTCGCCGTTCGGGCCCACGACCTCCGAGAGGCTTGGAAGAGGCCTCCCCTGAAAGCTGGATTCCCACCGATCGTTTGTTTCAAATCTTCGCCCAGTAGCTGAAAAGTAGGCGCTAAAAAGTCCTGCCAAAGTCATATAGGTCGTCATGTTACAATTTAGTCAATAAAACCCTACTACTGGAGCGAAACAGAGTGCTTTGACGCTCGTCGTTCGGGCCCACGACCTCCGAGAGGCTTGGAAGAGGCCTCCCCTGAAAGCTGGATTCCCACCGATCGTTTGTTTCAAATCTTCGCCCAGTAGCTGAAAAGTAGGCGCTAAAAAGTCCTGCCAAAATCACATAGGTCGTCATGTTACAATTTAGTCAATAAAGGCCTCCTACTGGACCGAAACTGAGTGCTTTAACGCTCGCCGCTCGGCCCCACAGCCGTCCAGAGACTCGGGTGAGGCTTCCCCTGAAAGCTGGATTCCCACCGATCGTTTGTTTCAAATCTTAGCGCACTAGGTCAAAAGTAAGCGCTAAAAAGTCCTGCCAAAATCACATAGGTCGTCATGTTACAATTTACTCAATAAAGGCCTCCTACTGGACCGAAACTGAGTGCTTTAACGCTCGCCGCTCGGCCCCACAGCCGTCCAGAGACTCGGGTGAGGCTTCCCCTGAAAGCTGGATTCAAACCGATCGTTTGTTTCAAATCTTCGCCCAGTAGCTGAAAAGTAGGCGCTAAAAAGTCCTGCCAAAGTCACATAGGTCGTCATGTTACAATTTAGTCAATAAAACCCTACTACTGGAGAGAAACCAAGTGCTTTGACGCTCGCCGTTCGGCCCCACAGCTGTCCAGAGACTCGGGGGAGGCCTCCCCTGAAAGCTGTATTCCCACCGATCGTTTGTTTCAAATCTTAGCCCACTAGCTCAAAAGTAAGCGCTAAACAGTCTTGCCAAAGTCACATAGGTCGTCATGTTACAATTTAGTCAATAAAGGGCTACTACTGGAGCGAAACCGAGTGCTTTGACGCTCGCCGATAGGCCCCACGACCTCTGAGAGGCTTGGAACTGGCCTCCCCTGAAAGCTGGATTCCCAAGGATTGTCTGTGTGAATTCCTAGCCCGCTAGGCTGAAATTAAGCGACCTAAAGTCGTGCCGAAGTCAAATCGGTCGTCATGGTACTCGAGCGAAACTGAGTGCTTTAACGCTCGCCGCTCGGCCCCACAGCCGTCCAGAGACTCGGGGGAGGACTACCCGGAAAGCTGGATTCCCACCGATCGTTTGTTTCAAATCTTAGCGCACTAGGTCAAAAGTAAGCGCTAAAACGCCCTGCCAAAGTCACATAGGTTGTCATGTTACAATTTAGTCAATATAGGCCTCCTACTGGAGCGAAACCGAGTGCTTTGACGCTCGCCGTTCGGCCCCACGACCTCCGAGAGGCTTGGAAGAGGCCTCCCCTGAAAGCTGGATTCCCACCGATCGTTTGTTTCAAATCTTCGCCCAGTAGCTGAAAAGTAGGCGCTAAAAAGTCCTGCCAAAGTCACATAGGTCGTCATGTTACAATTTAGTCAATAAAACCCAACTACTGGAGCGAAACAGAGTGCTTTGACGCTCGCCGTTCGGCCTCACGAGCTCCGAGAGGCTTGGAAGAGGCCTCCCTTGAAAGCTGGATTCCAAAGGCTTGTTTGTGTAAATTCCTAGCCCGCTAGGTAGAAATTAAGCGACCTAAAGTCGTGCCGAAGTCAAATCGGTCGTCATGGTACTCGAGCGAAACTGAGTGCTTTAACGCTCGCCGCTCGGCCCCACAGCCGTCCAGAGACTCGGGGGAGGACTCCCCTGAAAGCTGGATTCCCACCGATCGTGTGTTTCAAATCTTAGCGCACTAGGTCAAAAGTAAGTGCTAAAAAGTGCTGCCACAATCACATAGGTCGTCATGTTACAATTTACTCAATAAAGGCCTCCTACTGGACCGAAACTGAGTGCTTTAACGCTCGCCGCTCGGCCCCACAGCCGTCCAGAGACTTGGGGGAGGACTCCCCTGAAAGCTGGATTCCCACCGATCGTTTGTTTCCAATCTTAGCCCACTAGCTCAAAACTAGGCGCTAAAATGTCCTGCCAAAGTCACATAGGTCGTCATGTTACAATTTAGTCAATAAAGGCCTACTACTGGAGAGAAACAGAGTGCTTTGACGCTCGCCGTTCGGCCTCACGAGCTCCGAGAGGCTTGGAAGAGGCCTCCCTTGAAAGCTGGATTCCCAAGGCTTGTTTGTGTAAATTCCTAGCCCGCTAGGTAGAAATTAAGCGACCTAAAGTCGTGCCGAAGTCAAATCGGTCGTCATGGTACTCGAGCGAAACTGAGTGCTTTAACGCTCGCCGCTCGGCCCCACAGCCGTCCAGAGACTCGGGGGAGGACTCCCCTGAAAGCTGGATTCCCACCGATCGTGTGTTTCAAATCTTAGCGCACTAGGTCAAAAGTAAGCGCTAAAAAGTCCTGCCAAAATCACATAGGTCGTCATGTTACAATTTACTCAATAAAGGCCTCCTACTGGACCGAAACTGAGTGCTTTAACGCTCGCCGCTCGGCCCCACAGCCGTCTAGAGACTCGGGGGAGGACTCCCCTGAAAGCTGGATTCCCACCGATCGTTTGTTTCAAATCTTAGCGCACTAGGTCAAAAGTAAGCGCTAAAAAGTCCTGCCAAAATCACATAGGTCGTCATGTTACAATTTACTCAATAAAGGCCTCCTACTGGACCGAAACTGAGTGCTTTAACGCTAACCGCTCGGCCCCACAGCCGTCCAGAGACTCGGGTGAGGCTTCCCCTGAAAGCTGGATTCCCACCGATCGTTTGCTTCAAATCTTAGCGCACTAGGTCAAAAGTAAGCGCTAAAAAGTCCTGCCAAAATCACATAGGTCGTCATGTTACAATTTACTCAATAAAGAACTCCTACTGGACCGAAACTGAGTGCTTTAACGCTCGCCGCTCGGCCCCACAGCCGTCCAGAGACTCGGGTTAGGCTTCCCCTGAAAGCTGGATTCCCACCGATCGTTTGTTGCAAATCTTCGCCCAGTAGCTGAAAAGTAGGCGCTAAAAAGTCCTGCCAAAGTCACATAGGTCGTCATGTTACAATTTAGTCAATAAAACCCTACTACTGGAGCGAAACAGAGTGCTTTGACGCTCGCCGTTCGGCCTCACAAGCTCCGAGAGGCTTGGAAGAGGCCTCCCTTGAAGGCTGGATTCCCAAGGCTTGTTTGTGTAAATTCCTACCCCGCTAGGTAGAAATTAAGCGACCTAAAGTCGTGCCGAAGTCAAATCGGTCGTCATGGTACTCGAGCGAAACTGAGTGCTTTAACGCTCGCCGCTCGGCCCCACAGCCGTCCAGAGACTCGGGGGAGGACTCCCCTGAAAGCTGGATTCCCACCGATCGTTTGTTTCAAATCTTAGCGCACTAGGTCAAAAGTAAGCTCTAAAAAGTCCTGCCAAAATCACATAGGTCGTCATGTTACAATTTACTCAATAAAGGCCTCCTACTGGACCGAAACTGAGTGCTTTAACGCTCGCCGCTCGGCCCCACAGCCGTCCAGAGACTCGGGGGAGGACTCCCCTGAAAGCTGGATTCCCACCGATCGTTTGTTTCAAATCTTAGCGCACTAGGTCAAAAGTAAGCGCTAAAAAGTCCTGCCAAAATCACATAGGTCGTCATGTTACAATTTACTCAATAAAGGCCTCCTACTGGACCGAAACTGAGTGCTTTAACGCTCGCCGCTCGGCCCCACAGCCGTCCAGAGACTCGGGTGAGACTTCCCCTGAAAGCTGGATTCCCACCGATCGTTTGCTTCAAATCTTAGCGCACTAGGTCAAAAGTAAGCGCTAAAAAGTCCTTCCAAAATCACATAGGTCGTCATGTTACAATTTACTCAATAAAGAACTCCTACTGGACCGAAACTGAGTGCTTTAACGCTCGCCGCTCGGCCCCACAGCCGTCCAGAGACTCGGGTGAGGCTTCCCCTGAAAGCTGGATTCCCACCGATCGTTTGTTTCAAATCTTCGCCCAGTAGCTGAAAAGTAGGCGCTAAAAAGTCCTGCCAAAGTCACATAGGTCGTCATGTTACAATTTAGTCAATAAAACCCTACTACTGGAGCGAAACAGAGTGCTTTGACGCTCGCCGTTCGGCCTCACGAGCTCCGAGAGGCTTGGAAGAGAAAGCCTCCCTTGAAAGCTGGATTCCCAAGGCTTGTTTGTGTAAATTCCTAGCCCGCTAGGTAGAAATTAAGCGACCTAAAGTCATGCCGAAGTCAAATCGGTCGTCATGGTACTCGAGCGAAACTGAGTGCTTTAACGCTCGCCGTTCGGCCCCACAGCCGTCCAGAGACTCGGGGGAGGACTACCCGGAAAGCTGGATTCCCACCGATCGTTTGTTTCAAATCCTAGCGCACTAGGTCAAAAGTAAGCGCTAAAACGTCCTGCCAAAGTCACATAGGTTGTCATGTTAAAATTTAGTCAATATAGGCCTCCTACTGGAGCGAAACCGAGTGCTTTGACGCTCGCCGTTCGGCCTCACGAGCTCCGAGAGGCTTGGAAGAGGCCTCCCTTGAAAGCTGGATTCCCAAGGCTTGTTTGTGTAAATTCCTAGCCCGCTAGGTAGAAATTAAGCGACCTAAAGTCGTGCCGAAGTCAAATCGGTCGTCATGGTACTCGAGCGAAACTGAGTGCTTTAACGCTCGCCGCTCGGCCCCACAGCCGTCCAGAGACTCGGGGGAGGACTCCCCTGAAAGCTGGATTCCCACCGATCGTGTGTTTCAAATCTTAGCGCACTAGGTCAAAAGTAAGGGCTAAAAAGTCCTGCCAAAATCACATAGGTCGTCATGTTACAATTTACTCAATAAAGGCCTCCTACTGGACCGAAACTGAGTGCTTTAACGCTCGCCGCTCGGCCCCACAGCCGTCCAGAGACTTGGGGGAGGACTCCCCTGAAAGCTGGATTCCCACCGATCGTTTGTTTCTAATCTTAGCCCAGTAGCTGAAAAGTAGGCGCTAAAACGTCCTGCCAAAATCACATAGGTCGTCATGTTACAATTTAGTCAATAAAGGCCTACTACTGGAGAGAAACCGAGTGCTTTGACGGTCGCCGTTCGGCCCCATGACCTCCGAGAGGCTTGGAAGAGGCCTCCCCTGAAAGCTGGATTCCCACCGATCGTTTGTTTCTAATCTTAGCCCAGTAGCTGAAAAGTAGGCGCTAAAAAGTCCTGCCAAAATCACATAGGTCGTCATGTTACAATTTAGTCAATAAAGGCCTCCTACTGGACCGAAACTGAGTGCTTTAACGCTAGCCGCTCGGCCCCACAGCCGTCCAGAGACTCGGGGGAGGCCTCCCCTTAAAGCTGGATTCCCACCGATCGTTTGTTTCAAATCATAGCCCACTAGCTCAAAAGTAGGCGCTAAAAAGTCTTGCCAAAGTCACATAGGTCGTCATGTTACAATTTAGTCAATAAAGGCCTACTACTGGAGAGAAACCGAGTGCTATGACGCTCGCCGTTCGGCCCCACGACCTCCGAGAAGCTTGGAAGAGGCCTCCCCTGAAAGCTGGATTCCCAAGGCTTGTCTGTGTGAATTCCTAGCCCGCTCGGCAGAAATTAAGCGGCCTAAAGTCGTGCCGAAGTCAAATCGGTCGTCATGGTACTCGAGCGAAACTGAGTGCTTTAACGCTCGCCGCTCGGCCCCACAGCCGTCCAGAGACTCGGGGGAGGCCTCCCCTGAAAGCTGGATTCCCACCGATCGTTTGTTTCAAATCTTAGCCCACTAGCTCAAAAGTAGGCGCTAAAAAGTCCTGCCAAAGTCACATAGGTCGTCATGTTACAATTTAGTCAATAAAGGCCTACTACTGGAGCGAAACCGAGTGCTTTGACGCTCGCCGTTCGGGCCCACGTTCTCCGAGAGGCTTGGAAGAGGCCTCCCCTGAAAGCTGGATTCCCACCGATCGTTTGTTTCAAATTTTAGCCCAGTAGCTGAAAAGTAGGCGATAAAAAGTCCTGCCAAAATCACATAGGTCGTCATGTTACAATTTAGTCAATAAAGGCCTCCTACTGGACCGAAACTGAGTGCTTTAACGCTCGTCGCTCGGCCCCACAGCCGTCCAGAGACTCAGGGGAGGCCTCCCCTGAAAGCTGGATTCCCACCGATCATTTGTTTCAAATCTTAGCGCAATAGCTCAAAAGTAAGCGCTAAAAGGTCCTGCCAAAGTCACATAGGTTGTCATGTTACAATTTAGTCAATAAAGGCCTACTACTGGAGCGAAACCGAGTGCTTTGATGCTCGCCGTTCGGCCCCACGACCTCCGAGAGGCTTGGAAGAGGCCTCCCCTGAAAGCTGGATTCCCACCGATCGTTTGTTTCAAATCTTAGCCCAGTAGCTGAAAAGTAGGCGCAAAAAAGTCCTGCCAAAATCACATAGGTCGTCATGTTACAATTTAGTCAATAAAGAACTCCTACTGGACCGAAACTGAGTGCTTTTACGCTTGCCGCTCGGCCCCACAGCCGTCCAGAGACTCAAGGGAGGCGTCCCCTGAAAGCTGGATTTCCACCGATCGTTTGTTTCAAATCTTAGCCCACTAGCTCAAAAGTAGGCGCTAAAAAGTCATGCCAAAGTCACATAGGTCGTCATGTTACAATTTAGTCAATAAAGGCCCACTACTGGAGCGAAAACGAGTGCTTTGACGCTCGCCGTTCGGCCCCACAGCTGTCCAGAGACTCGGGGGAGGCCTCCCCTGAAAGCTGTATTCCCACCGATCGTTTCTTTCAAATCTTAGCGCACTAGGTAAAAAGTAAGCGCTAAAAAGTCCTGCCAAAGTCACATAGGTTGTCATGTTACAATTTAGTCAATAAAGGCCTACTACTGGAGCGAAACCGAATGCTTTGACGCTCGCCGTTCGGGCCCACGACCTCCGAGAGGCTTGGAAGAGGCCTCCCCTGAAAGCTGGATTCCCACCGATCGTTTCTTTCAAATCTTAGCCCACTAGCTCAAAAGTAGGCGCTACAAACTCTTACCAAAGTCACATAGGTTGTCATGTTACAATTAAGTCAATAAAGGCCTACTACTGGAGAGAAACCGAATGCTATGATGCTCGCCGTTCGGGCCCACGACCTCCGAGAGGCTTGGAAGAGGCCTCCCCTAAAAGCTGGATTCCCAAGGATTGTCTGTGTGAATTCCTAGCCCGCTAGGCTGAAATTAAGCAACCTAAAGTCGTGCCGAAGTCAAATCGGTCGTCATGGTACTCGAGCGAAACTGAGTGCTTTAACGCTCGCCGCTCGGCCCCACAGCCGTCCAGAGACTCGGGGGAGGACTCCCCTGAAAGCTGGATTCCCACCGATAATGTGTTTCAAATCTTAGCCCACTAACTCAAAAGTAAGCGCTAAAATGTCCTGCCAAAATCACAAAGGTCGTCATGGTACAATTTAGTCAATAAAGGCCTACTACTGGACTGAAAACGAATGCTTTGACGCTCGCCGTTATGCCCCACGAGCTCCGAGAGGCTTGGAAGAGGCCTCCCCTGAAAGCTGGATTCCCACCGATCGTTTGTTTCAAATCTTCGCCCAGTAGCTGAAAAGTAGGCGCTAAAAAGTCCTGCCAAAATCACATAGGTCGTCATGGTACAATTTAGTCAATAAAGGCCTACTACTGGAGCGAAACTGAGTGCTTTAACGCTCGCCGCTCGGCCCCACAGCCGTCCAGAGACTCAAGGGAGGCGTCCCCTGAAAGCTGGATTTCCACCGATCGTTTGTTTCAAATCTTAGCCCACTAGCTCAAAAGTAGGCGCTAAAAAGTCATGCCAAAGTCACATAGGTCGTCATGTTACAATTTAGTCAATAAAGGCCCACTACTGGAGCGAAAACGAGTGCTTTGACGCTCGCTGTTCGGCCCCACAGCTGTCCAGAGACTCGGGGGAGGCCTCCCCTGAAAGCTGTATTCCCACCGATCGTTTGTTTCAAATCTTAGCCCACTAGCTCAAAAGTGAGCGCTAAAAAGTCTTGCCAAAGTCACATAGGTCGTCATGTTACAATTTAGTCAATAAAGGCCTACTACTGGAGCGAAACCGAGTGCTTTGACGCTCGCCGATAGGCCCCACGACCTCTGAGAGGCTTGGAAGTGGCCTCCCCTGAAAGCTGGATTCCCAAGGATCGTCTGTGTGAATTCCTAGCCCGCTAGGCTGAAATTAAGCGACCTAAAGTCGTGCCGAAGTCAAATCGGTCGTCATGGTACTCGAGCGAAACTGAGTGCTTTAACGGTCGCCGCTCGGCCCCACAGCAGTCCAGAGACTCGGGGGAGGCCTCCCCTGAAAGCTGGATTCCCACCGATCGTTTGTTTTAAATCTTAGCCCACTAGCTCAAAAGTAGGCGCTAAAATGTCCTGCCAAAGTCACATAGGTCGTCATGTTACAATTTAGTCAATAAAGGCCCACTACTGGAGCGAAAACGAGTGCTTTGACGCTCGCCGTTCAACCCCACAGCTGTCCAGAGACTCGGGGGAGGCCTCCCCTGAAAGCTGGATTTCCACCGATCGTTTGTTTCAAATCTTAGCACACTAGCTTAAAAGTAGGCGCTAAAAAGTCTTACCAAAGTCACATTGGTCGTCATGTTACAATTTAGTCAATAAAGGCCTACTACTGTCGAGAAACCGAATGCTATGACGCTCGCCGTTCGGCCCCAAGACCTCCGAGAGGCTTGGAAGAGGCCTCCCCTGAAAGCTGGATTCCCACCGATCGTTTGTTTCAAATCTTAGCCCAGTAGCTGAAAAGTAGGCGCTAAGAAGTCCTGCCAAAATCACATAGGTCGTCATGTTACAATTTACCCAATAAAGGCCTCCTACTGGACCGAAACTGAGTGCTTTAACGGTCGCCGCTCGGCCCCACAGCCGTCCAGAGACTCAAGGGAGGCGTCCCCTGAAAGCTGGATTCCCACCGATCGTTTGTTTCAAATCTTAGCCCACTAGCTCAAAAGTAGGCGCTAAAAAGTCATGCCAAAGTCACATAGGTCGTCATGTTACAATTTAGTCAATAAAGGCCCACTACTGGAGCGAAACCGAGTGCTTTGACGCTCGCCGATAGGCCCCACGACCTCTGAGAGGCTTGGAAGAGGCCTCCCTTGAAAGCTGGATTCCCAAGGCTTGTCTGTGTGAATTCCTAGCCCGCTAGGCTGAAATTAAGCGACCTAAAGTCGTGCCGAAGTCAAATCGGTTGTCATGGTACTCGAGCGAAACTGAGTGCTTTAACGGTCGCCGCTCGGGCCCACAGCAGTCCAGAGACTCGGGGTAGGCCTCCCCTGAAAGCTGGATTCCCACCGATTGTTTCTTTCAAATCTTCGCCCAGTAACTGAAAAGTAGGCGCTAAAAAGTCCTGCCAAAATCACATAGGTCGTCATGTTACAATTTAGTCAATAAAGGCCTCCTACTGGACCGAAACTGAGTGCTTTAACGCTCGCCGCTCGGCCCCACAGCCGTCCAGAGACTCGGGGGAGGCCTCCCCTGAAAGCTGGATTCCCACCGATCGTTTGTTTCAAATCTTAGCGCACGAGGTGAAAAGTAAACGCTAAAAAGTCCTGCCAAAGTCACATAGGTTGTCATGTTACAATTTAGTCAATAAAGGCCTACTACTGGAGCGAAACCGAGTGCTTTGACGCTCGCCGTTCGGGCCCACGACCTCCGAGAGGCTTGGAAGAGGCCTCCCCTGAAAGCTGGATTCCCACCGATCGTTGGTTTCAAATCTTCGCCCAGTAGCTGAAAAGTAGGCGCTAAAAAGTCCTGCCAAAGTCACATAGGTCGTCATGTTACAATTTAGTCAATAAAACCCTACTACTGGAGCGAAACAGAGTGCTTTGACGCTCGCCGTTCGGGCCCACGACCTCCGAGAGGCATGGAAGAGGCCTCCCCTGAAAGCTGGATTCCCACCGATCGTTTGTTTCAAATCTTCGCCCAGTAGCTGAAAAGTAGGCGCTAAAAAGTCCTGCCAAAATCACATAGGTCGTCATGTTACAATTTAGTCAATAAAGGCCTCCTACTGGACCGAAACTGAGTGCTTTAACGCTCGCCGCTCGGCCCCACAGCCGTCCAGAGACTCGGGTGAGGCTTCCCCTGAAAGCTGGATTCCCACCGATCGTTTGTTTCAAATCTTAGCGCACTAGGTCAAAAGTAAGCGCTAAAAAGTCCTGCCAAAATCACATAGGTCGTCATGTTACAATTTACTCAATAAAGGCCTCCTACTGGACCGAAACTGAGTGCTTTAACGCTCGCCGCTCGGCCCCACAGCCGTCCAGAGACTCGGGTGAGGCTTCCCCTGAAAGCTGGATTCAAACCGATCGTTTGTTTCAAATCTTCGCCCAGTAGCTGAAAAGTAGGCGCTAAAAAGTCCTGCCAAAGTCACATAGGTCGTCATGTTACAATTTAGTCAATAAAACCCTACTACTGGAGAGAAACCAAGTGCTTTGACGCTCGCCGTTCGGCCCCACAGCTGTCCAGAGACTCGGGGGAGGCCTCCCCTGAAAGCTGTATTCCCACCGATCGTTTGTTTCAAATCTTAGCCCACTAGCTCAAAAGTAAGCGCTAAACAGTCTTGCCAAAGTCACATAGGTCGTCATGTTACAATTTAGTCAATAAAGGCCTACTACTGGAGCGAAACCGAGTGCTTTGACGCTCGCCGATAGGCCCCACGACCTCTGAGAGGCTTGGAACTGGCCTCCCCTGAAAGCTGGATTCCCAAGGATTGTCTGTGTGAATTCCTAGCCCGCTAGGCTGAAATTAAGCGACCTAAAGTCGTGCCGAAGTCAAATCGGTCGTCATGGTACTCGAGCGAAACTGAGTGCTTTAACGCTCGCCGCTCGGCCCCACAGCCGTCCAGAGACTCGGGGGAGGACTACCCGGAAAGCTGGATTCCCACCGATCGTTTGTTTCAAATCTTAGCGCACTAGGTCAAAAGTAAGCGCTAAAACGCCCTGCCAAAGTCACATAGGTTGTCATGTTACAATTTAGTCAATATAGGCCTCCTACTGGAGCGAAACCGAGTGCTTTGACGCTCGCCGTTCGGCCCCACGACCTCCGAGAGGCTTGGAAGAGGCCTCCCCTGAAAGCTGGATTCCCACCGATCGTTTGTTTCAAATCTTCGCCCAGTAGCTGAAAAGTAGGCGCTAAAAAGTCCTGCCAAAGTCACATAGGTCGTCATGTTACAATTTAGTCAATAAAACCCTACTACTGGAGCGAAACAGAGTGCTTTGACGCTCGCCGTTCGGCCTCACGAGCTCCGAGAGGCTTGGAAGAGGCCTCCCTTGAAAGCTGGATTCCAAAGGCTTGTTTGTGTAAATTCCTAGCCCGCTAGGTAGAAATTAAGCGACCTAAAGTCGTGCCGAAGTCAAATCGGTCGTCATGGTACTCGAGCGAAACTGAGTGCTTTAACGCTCGCCGCTCGGCCCCACAGCCGTCCAGAGACTCGGGGGAGGACTCCCCTGAAAGCTGGATTCCCACCGATCGTGTGTTTCAAATCTTAGCGCACTATGTCAAAAGTAAGTGCTAAAAAGTGCTGCCAAAATCACATAGGTCGTCATGTTACAATTTACTCAATAAAGGCCTCCTACTGGACCGAAACTGAGTGCTTTAACGCTCGCCGCTCGGCCCCACAGCCGTCTAGAGACTCGGGGGAGGACTCCCCTGAAAGCTGGATTCCCACCGATCGTTTGTTTCAAATCTTAGCCCAGTAGCTGAAAAGTAGGCGCTAAAAAGTCCTGCCAAAATCACATAGGTCGTCATGTTAGAATTTAGTCAATGAACGCCTCCTACTGGACCGAAACTGAGTGCTTTAACGCTCGCCGCTCGGCCCCACAGCCGTCCAGAGACTCGGGGGAGGACTCCCCTGAAAGCTGGATTCCCACCGATCGTTTGTTTCAAATCTTAGCGCACTAGGTCAAAAGTAAGCGCTAAAAAGTCCTGCCAAAATCACATAGGTCGTCATGTTACAATTTACTCAATAAAGGCCTCCTACTGGACCGAAACTGAGTGCTTTAACGCTAACCGCTCGGCCCCACAGCCGTCCAGAGACTTGGGTGAGGCTTCCCCTGAAAGCTGGATTCCCACCGATCGTTTGCTTCAAATCTTAGCGCACTAGGTCAAAAGTAAGCGCTAAAAAGTCCTGCCAAAATCACATAGGTCGTCATGTTACAATTTACTCAATAAAGAACTCCTACTGGACCGAAACTGAGTGCTTTAACGCTCGCCGCTCGGCCCCACAGCCGTCCAGAGACTCGGGTTAGGCTTCCCCTGAAAGCTGGATTCCCACCGATCGTTTGTTGCAAATCTTCGCCCAGTAGCTGAAAAGTAGGCGCTAAAAAGTCCTGCCAAAGTCACATAGGTCGTCATGTTACAATTTAGTCAATAAAACCCTACTACTGGAGCGAAACAGAGTGCTTTGACGCTCGCCGTTCGGCCTCACGAGCTCCGAGAGGCTTGGAAGAGGCCTCCCTTGAATGCTGGATTCCCAAGGCTTGTTTGTGTAAATTCCTAGCCCGCTAGGTAGAAATTAAGCGACCTAAAGTCGTGCCGAAGTCAAATCGGTCGTCATTGTACTCGAGCGAAACTGAGTGCTTTAACGCTCGCAGCTCGGCCCCACAGCCGTCCAGAGACTCGGGGGAGGACTCCCCTGAAAGCTGGATTCCCACCGATCGTTTGTTTCAAATCTTAGCGCACTAGGTCAAAAGTAAGCACTAAAAAGTCCTGCCAAAATCACATAGGTCGTCATGTTACAATTTACTCAATAAAGGCCTCCTACTGGACCGAAACTGAGTGCTTTAACGCTCGCCGCTCGGCCCCACAGCCGTCCAGAGACTCGGGGGAGGACTCCCCTGAAAGCTGGATTCCCACCGATCGTTTGTTTCAAATCTTAGCGCACTAGGTCAAAAGTAAGCGCTAAAAAGTCCTGCCAAAATCACATAGGTCGTCATGTTACAATTTACTCAATAAAGGCCTCCTACTGGACCGAAACTGAGTGCTTTAACGCTTGCTGCTCGGCCCCACAGCCGTCCAGAGACTCGGGGGAGGTCCCCCCTGAAAGCTGGATTCCCACCGATCGTTCGTTTCAAATCTTAGCCCAGAAGCTGAAAAGTAGGCGCTAAAAAGTCCTGCCAAAGTCACATAGGTCGTCACGTTACAATTTATTCAATAAAGGCCCACTACTGGAGCGAAAACGAGTGCTTTGACGCTCGCCGTTCAACCCCACAGCTGTCCAGAGACTCGGGGGAGGCCTCCCCTGAAAGCTGGATTTCCACCGATCGTTTGTTTCAAATCTTAGCCCACTAGCTTAAAAGTAGGCGCTAAAAAGTCTTACCAAAGTCACATTGGTCGTCATGTTACAATTTAGTCAATAAAGGCCTACTACTGTCGAGAAACCGAATGCTATGACGCTCGCCGTTCGGCCCCAAGACCTCCGAGAGGCTTGGAAGAGGCCTCCCCTGAAAGCTGGATTCCCACCGATCGTTTGTTTCAAATCTTAGCCCAGTAGCTGAAAAGTAGGCGCTAAGAAGTCCTGCCAAAATCACATAGGTCGTCATGTTACAATTTACCCAATAAAGGCCTCCTACTGGACCGAAACTGAGTGCTTTAACGGTCGCCGCTCGGCCCCACAGCCGTCCAGAGACTCAAGGGAGGCGTCCCCTGAAAGCTGGATTCCCACCGATCGTTTGTTTCAAATCTTAGCCCACTAGCTCAAAAGTAGGCGCTAAAAAGTCATGCCAAAGTCACATAGGTCGTCATGTTACAATTTAGTCAATAAAGGCCCACTACTGGAGCGAAAACGAGTGCTTTGACGCTCGCCGTTCGGCCCCACAGCTGTCCAGAGACTCGGGGGAGTCCTCCCCTGAAAGCTGGATTCCCACCGATCGTTTGTTTCAAATCTTAGCCCACTAGCTTAAAAGTAAGCGCTAAAAAGTCCTGCCAAAGTCACATAGGTTGTCATGTTACAATTTAGTCAATAAAGGCCTACTACTGGAGCGAAAACGAGTGCTTTGACGCTCGCCGTTCAACCCCACAGCTGTCCAGAGACTCGGGGGAGGCCTCCCCTGAAAGCTGGATTTCCACCGATCGTTTGTTTCAAATCTTAGCACACTAGCTTAAAAGTAGGCGCTAAAAAGTCTTACCAAAGTCACATTGGTCGTCATGTTACAATTTAGTCAATAAAGGCCTACTACTGTCGAGAAACCGAATGCTATGACGCTCGCCGTTCGGCCCCAAGACCTCCGAGAGGCTTGGAAGAGGCCTCCCCTGAAAGCTGGATTCCCACCGATCGTTTGTTTCAAATCTTAGCCCAGTAGCTGAAAAGTAGGCGCTAAGAAGTCCTGCCAAAATCACATAGGTCGTCATGTTACAATTTACCCAATAAAGGCCTCCTACTGGACCGAAACTGAGTGCTTTAACGGTCGCCGCTCGGCCCCACAGCCGTCCAGAGACTCAAGGGAGGCGTCCCCTGAAAGCTGGATTCCCACCGATCGTTTGTTTCAAATCTTAGCCCACTAGCTCAAAAGTAGGCGCTAAAAAGTCATGCCAAAGTCACATAGGTCGTCATGTTACAATTTAGTCAATAAAGGCCCACTACTGGAGCGAAACCGAGTGCTTTGACGCTCGCCGATAGGCCCCACGACCTCTGAGAGGCTTGGAAGAGGCCTCCCTTGAAAGCTGGATTCCCAAGGCTTGTCTGTGTGAATTCCTAGCCCGCTAGGCTGAAATTAAGCGACCTAAAGTCGTGCCGAAGTCAAATCGGTTGTCATGGTACACGAGCGAAACTGAGTGCTTTAACGGTCGCCGCTCGGGCCCACAGCAGTCCAGAGACTCGGGGTAGGCCTCCCCTGAAAGCTGGATTCCCACCGATTGTTTCTTTCAAATCTTCGCCCAGTAACTGAAAAGTAGGCGCTAAAAAGTCCTGCCAAAATCACATAGGTCGTCATGTTACAATTTAGTCAATAAAGGCCTCCTACTGGACCGAAACTGAGTGCTTTAACGCTCGCCGCTCGGCCCCACAGCCGTCCAGAGACTCGGGGGAGGCCTCCCCTGAAAGCTGGATTCCCACCGATCGTTTGTTTCAAATCTTAGCGCACGAGGTGAAAAGTAAACGCTAAAAAGTCCTGCCAAAGTCACATAGGTTGTCATGTTACAATTTAGTCAATAAAGGCCTACTACTGGAGCGAAACCGAGTGCTTTGACGCTCGCCGTTCGGGCCCACGACCTCCGAGAGGCTTGGAAGAGGCCTCCCCTGAAAGCTGGATTCCCACCGATCGTTTGTTTCAAATCTTCGCCCAGTAGCTGAAAAGTAGGCGCTAAAAAGTCCTGCCAAAGTCACATAGGTCGTCATGTTACAATTTAGTCAATAAAACCCTACTACTGGAGCGAAACAGAGTGCTTTGACGCTCGCCGTTCGGGCCCACGACCTCCGAGAGGCTTGGAAGAGGCCTCCCCTGAAAGCTGGATTCCCACCGATCGTTTGTTTCAAATCTTCGCCCAGTAGCTGAAAAGTAGGCGCTAAAAAGTCCTGCCAAAATCACATAGGTCGTCATGTTACAATTTAGTCAATAAAGGCCTCCTACTGGACCGAAACTGAGTGCTTTAACGCTCGCCGCTCGGCCCCACAGCCGTCCAGAGACTCGGGTGAGGCTTCCCCTGAAAGCTGGATTCCCACCGATCGTTTGTTTCAAATCTTAGCGCACTAGGTCAAAAGTAAGCGCTAAAAAGTCCTGCCAAAATCACATAGGTCGTCATGTTACAATTTACTCAATAAAGGCCTCCTACTGGACCGAAACTGAGTGCTTTAACGCTCGCCGCTCGGCCCCACAGCCGTCCAGAGACTCGGGTGAGGCTTCCCCTGAAAGCTGGATTCAAACCGATCGTTTGTTTCAAATCTTCGCCCAGTAGCTGAAAAGTAGGCGCTAAAAAGTCCTGCCAAAGTCACATAGGTCGTCATGTTACAATTTAGTCAATAAAACCCTACTACTGGAGAGAAACCAAGTGCTTTGACGCTCGCCGTTCGGCCCCACAGCTGTCCAGAGACTCGGGGGAGGCCTCCCCTGAAAGCTGTATTCCCACCGATCGTTTGTTTCAAATCTTAGCCCACTAGCTCAAAAGTAAGCGCTAAACAGTCTTGCCAAAGTCACATAGGTCGTCATGTTACAATTTAGTCAATAAAGGCCTACTACTGGAGCGAAACCGAGTGCTTTGACGCTCGCCGATAGGCCCCACGACCTCTGAGAGGCTTGGAACTGGCCTCCCCTGAAAGCTGGATTCCCAAGGATTGTCTGTGTGAATTCCTAGCCCGCTAGGCTGAAATTAAGCGACCTAAAGTCGTGCCGAAGTCAAATCGGTCGTCATGGTACTCGAGCGAAACTGAGTGCTTTAACGCTCGCCGCTCGGCCCCACAGCCGTCCAGAGACTCGGGGGAGGACTACCCGGAAAGCTGGATTCCCACCGATCGTTTGTTTCAAATCTTAGCGCACTAGGTCAAAAGTAAGCGCTAAAACGCCCTGCCAAAGTCACATAGGTTGTCATGTTACAATTTAGTCAATATAGGCCTCCTACTGGAGCGAAACCGAGTGCTTTGACGCTCGCCGTTCGGCCCCACGACCTCCGAGAGGCTTGGAAGAGGCCTCCCCTGAAAGCTGGATTCCCACCGATCGTTTGTTTCAAATCTTCGCCCAGTAGCTGAAAAGTAGGCGCTAAAAAGTCCTGCCAAAGTCACATAGGTCGTCATGTTACAATTTAGTCAATAAAGGCCCACTACTGGAGCGAAACCGAGTGCTTTGACGCTCGCCGATAGGCCCCACGACCTCTGAGAGGCTTGGAAGAGGCCTCCCTTGAAAGCTGGATTCCCAAGGCTTGTCTGTGTGAATTCCTAGCCCGCTAGGCTGAAATTAAGCGACCTAAAGTCGTGCCGAAGTCAAATCGGTTGTCATGGTACTCGAGCGAAACTGAGTGCTTTAACGGTCGCCGCTCGGGCCCACAGCAGTCCAGAGACTCGGGGTAGGCCTCCCCTGAAAGCTGGATTCCCACCGATTGTTTCTTTCAAATCTTCGCCCAGTAACTGAAAAGTAGGCGCTAAAAAGTCCTGCCAAAATCACATAGGTCGTCATGTTACAATTTAGTCAATAAAGGCCTCCTACTGGACCGAAACTGAGTGCTTTAACGCTCGCCGCTCGGCCCCACAGCCGTCCAGAGACTCGGGGGAGGCCTCCCCTGAAAGCTGGATTCCCACCGATCGTTTGTTTCAAATCTTAGCGCACGAGGTGAAAAGTAAACGCTAAAAAGTCCTGCCAAAGTCACATAGGTTGTCATGTTACAATTTAGTCAATAAAGGCCTACTACTGGAGCGAAACCGAGTGCTTTGACGCTCGCCGTTCGGGCCCACGACCTCCGAGAGGCTTGGAAGAGGCCTCCCCTGAAAGCTGGATTCCCACCGATCGTTTGTTTCAAATCTTCGCCCAGTAGCTGAAAAGTAGGCGCTAAAAAGTCCTGCCAAAGTCACATAGGTCGTCATGTTACAATTTAGTCAATAAAACCCTACTACTGGAGCGAAACAGAGTGCTTTGACGCTCGCCGTTCGGGCCCACGACCTCCGAGAGGCTTGGAAGAGGCCTCCCCTGAAAGCTGGATTCCCACCGATCGTTTGTTTCAAATCTTCGCCCAGTAGCTGAAAAGTAGGCGCTAAAAAGTCCTGCCAAAATCACATAGGTCGTCATGTTACAATTTAGTCAATAAAGGCCTCCTACTGGACCGAAACTGAGTGCTTTAACGCTCGCCGCTCGGCCCCACAGCCGTCCAGAGACTCGGGTGAGGCTTCCCCTGAAAGCTGGATTCCCACCGATCGTTTGTTTCAAATCTTAGCGCACTAGGTCAAAAGTAAGCGCTAAAAAGTCCTGCCAAAATCACATAGGTCGTCATGTTACAATTTACTCAATAAAGGCCTCCTACTGGACCGAAACTGAGTGCTTTAACGCTCGCCGCTCGGCCCCACAGCCGTCCAGAGACTCGGGTGAGGCTTCCCCTGAAAGCTGGATTCAAACCGATCGTTTGTTTCAAATCTTCGCCCAGTAGCTGAAAAGTAGGCGCTAAAAAGTCCTGCCAAAGTCACATAGGTCGTCATGTTACAATTTAGTCAATAAAACCCTACTACTGGAGAGAAACCAAGTGCTTTGACGCTCGCCGTTCGGCCCCACAGCTGTCCAGAGACTCGGGGGAGGCCTCCCCTGAAAGCTGTATTCCCACCGATCGTTTGTTTCAAATCTTAGCCCACTAGCTCAAAAGTAAGCGCTAAACAGTCTTGCCAAAGTCACATAGGTCGTCATGTTACAATTTAGTCAATAAAGGCCTACTACTGGAGCGAAACCGAGTGCTTTGACGCTCGCCGATAGGCCCCACGACCTCTGAGAGGCTTGGAACTGGCCTCCCCTGAAAGCTGGATTCCCAAGGATTGTCTGTGTGAATTCCTAGCCCGCTAGGCTGAAATTAAGCGACCTAAAGTCGTGCCGAAGTCAAATCGGTCGTCATGGTACTCGAGCGAAACTGAGTGCTTTAACGCTCGCCGCTCGGCCCCACAGCCGTCCAGAGACTCGGGGGAGGACTACCCGGAAAGCTGGATTCCCACCGATCGTTTGTTTCAAATCTTAGCGCACTAGGTCAAAAGTAAGCGCTAAAACGCCCTGCCAAAGTCACATAGGTTGTCATGTTACAATTTAGTCAATATAGGCCTCCTACTGGAGCGAAACCGAGTGCTTTGACGCTCGCCGTTCGGCCCCACGACCTCCGAGAGGCTTGGAAGAGGCCTCCCCTGAAAGCTGGATTCCCACCGATCGTTTGTTTCAAATCTTCGCCCAGTAGCTGAAAAGTAGGCGCTAAAAAGTCCTGCCAAAGTCACATAGGTCGTCATGTTACAATTTAGTCAATAAAACCCTACTACTGGAGCGAAACAGAGTGCTTTGACGCTCGCCGTTCGGCCTCACGAGCTCCGAGAGGCTTGGAAGAGGCCTCCCTTGAAAGCTGGATTCCAAAGGCTTGTTTGTGTAAATTCCTAGCCCGCTAGGTAGAAATTAAGCGACCTAAAGTCGTGCCGAAGTCAAATCGGTCGTCATGGTACTCGAGCGAAACTGAGTGCTTTAACGCTCGCCGCTCGGCCCCACAGCCGTCCAGAGACTCGGGGGAGGACTCCCCTGAAAGCTGGATTCCCACCGATCGTGTGTTTCAAATCTTAGCGCACTAGGTCAAAAGTAAGTGCTAAAAAGTGCTGCCAAAATCACATAGGTCGTCATGTTACAATTTACTCAATAAAGGCCTTCTACTGGACCGAAACTGAGTGCTTTAACGCTCGCCGCTCGGCCCCACAGCCGTCTAGAGACTCGGGGGAGGACTCCCCTGAAAGCTGGATTCCCACCGATCGTTTGTTTCAAATCTTAGCGCACTAGGTCAAAAGTAAGCGCTAAAAAGTCCTGCCAAAATCACATAGGTCGTCATGTTACAATTTACTCAATAAAGGCCTCCTACTGGACCGAAACTGAGTGCTTTAACGCTAACCGCTCGGCCCCACAGCCGTCCAGAGACTCGGGTGAGGCTTCCCCTGAAAGCTGGATTCCCACCGATCGTTTGCTTCAAATCTTAGCGCACTAGGTCAAAAGTAAGCGCTAAAAAGTCCTGCCAAAATCACATAGGTCGTCATGTTACAATTTACTCAATAAAGAACTCCTACTGGACCGAAACTGAGTGCTTTAACGCTCGCCGCTCGGCCCCACAGCCGTCCAGAGACTCGGGTTAGGCTTCCCCTGAAAGCTGGATTCCCACCGATCGTTTGTTGCAAATCTTCGCCCAGTAGCTGAAAAGTAGGCGCTAAAAAGTCCTGCCAAAGTCACATAGGTCGTCATGTTACAATTTAGTCAATAAAACCCTACTACTGGAGCGAAACAGAGTGCTTTGACGCTCGCCGTTCGGCCTCACGAGCTCCGAGAGGCTTGGAAGAGGCCTCCCTTGAAAGCTGGATTCCCAAGGCTTGTTTGTGTAAATTCCTAGCCCGCTAGGTAGAAATTAAGCGACCTAAAGTCGTGCCGAAGTCAAATCGGTCGTCATGGTACTCGAGCGAAACTGAGTGCTTTAACGCTCGCCGCTCGGCCCCACAGCCGTCCAGAGACTCGGGGGAGGACTCCCCTGAAAGCTGGATTCCCACCGATCGTTTGTTTCAAATCTTAGCGCACTAGGTCAAAAGTAAGCGCTAAAAAGTCCTGCCAAAATCACATAGGTCGTCATGTTACAATTTACTCAATAAAGGCCTCCTACTGGACCGAAACTGAGTGCTTTAACGCTCGCCGCTCGGCCCCACAGCCGTCCAGAGACTCGGGGGAGGACTCCCCTGAAAGCTGGATTCCCACCGATCGTTTGTTTCAAATCTTAGCGCACTAGGTCAAAAGTAAGCGCTAAAAAGTCCTGCCAAAATCACATAGGTCGTCATGTTACAATTTACTCAATAAAGGCCTCCTACTGGACCGAAACTGAGTGCTTTAACGCTTGCTGCTCGGCCCCACAGCCGTCCAGAGACTCGGGGGAGGTCCCCCCTGAAAGCTGGATTCCCACCGATCGTTCGTTTCAAATCTTAGCCCAGAAGCTGAAAAGTAGGCGCTAAAAAGTCCTGCCAAAGTCACATAGGTCGTCACGTTACAATTTAGTCAATAAAGGCCCACTACTGGAGCGAAAACGAGTGCTTTGACGCTCGCCGTTCAACCCCACAGCTGTCCAGAGACTCGGGGGAGGCCTCCCCTGAAAGCTGGATTCCCACCGATCGTTTGTTTCAAATCTTAGCCCACTAGCTCAAAAGTAGGCGCTAAAAAGTCATGCCAAAGTCACATAGGTCGTCATGTTACAATTTAGTCAATAAAGGCCTACTACTGTCGAGAAACCGAATGCTATGACGCTCGCCGTTCGGCCCCAAGACCTCCGAGAGGCTTGGAAGAGGCCTCCCCTGAAAGCTGGATTCCCACCGATCGTTTGTTTCAAATCTTAGCCCAGTAGCTGAAAAGTAGGCGCTAAGAAGTCCTGCCAAAATCACATAGGTCGTCATGTTACAATTTACCCAATAAAGGCCTCCTACTGGACCGAAACTGAGTGCTTTAACGGTCGCCGCTCGGCCCCACAGCCGTCCAGAGACTCAAGGGAGGCGTCCCCTGAAAGCTGGATTCCCACCGATCGTTTGTTTCAAATCTTAGCCCACTAGCTCAAAAGTAGGCGCTAAAAAGTCATGCCAAAGTCACATAGGTCGTCATGTTACAATTTAGTCAATAAAGGCCCACTACTGGAGCGAAAACGAGTGCTTTGACGCTCGCCGTTCGGCCCCACAGCTGTCCAGAGACTCGGGGGAGTCCTCCCCTGAAAGCTGGATTCCCACCGATCGTTTGTTTCAAATCTTAGCCCACTAGCTTAAAAGTAAGCGCTAAAAAGTCCTGCCAAAGTCACATAGGTTGTCATGTTACAATTTAGTCAATAAAGGCCTACTACTGGAGCGAAACCGAGTGCTTTGACGCTCGCCGTTCGGCCCCACGACCTCCGAGAGGCTTGGAAGAGGCCTCCCCTGAAAGCTGGATTCCCACCAATCGTTTGTTTCAAATCTTAGCCCAGTAGCTGAAAAGTAGGCGCTAAAACGTCCTGCCAAAATCACATAGGTCGTCATGTTACAATTTAGTCAATAAAGGCCTACTACTGGAGAGAAACCGAGTGCTTTGACGCTCGCCGTTCGGCCCCACAGGGGTCCAGAGACTCGGGGGAGGCCTCCCCTGAAATCTGGATTCCCACCGATCGTTTGTTTCAAATCTTAGCGCACTAGGTCAAAAGTAAGCGCTAAAAAGTCCTGCCAAAGTCACATAGTTTGTCATGTTACAATTTAGTCAATAAAGGCCTACTACTGGAGCGAAACCGAGTGCTTTGACGCTCGCCGTTCGGGCCCACGACCTCCGAGAGGCTTGGAAGAGGCCTCCCCTGAAAGCTGGATTCCCACCGATCGTTTGTTTCAAATCTTAGCCCAGTAGCTGAAAAGTAGGCGCTAAAAAGTCCTGCCAAAATCACATAGGTCGTCATGTTACAATTTAGTCAATAAAGGCCTCCTACTGGACCGAAACTGAGTGCTTTAACGCTCGCCGCTCGGCCCCACAGCCGTCCAGAGACTCGGGGGAGGCCTCCCCTTAAAGCTGGATTCCCACCGATCGTTTGTGTCAAATCTTAGCCCACTAGCTCAAAAGTAGGCGCTAAAAAGTCTTGCCAAAGTCACATAGGTCGTCATGTTACAATTCAGTCAATAAAGGCCTACTACTGGACCGAAACCGAGTGCTTTGACGCTCGCCGTTAGGCCCCACGACCTCTGAGAGGCTTGGAAGTGGCCTCCCCTGAAAGCTGGATTCCCAAGGATTGTCTGTGTGAATTCCTAGCCCGCTAGGCTGAAATTAAGCAACCTAAAGTCGTGCCGAAGTCAAATCGGTCGTCATGGTACTCGAGCGAAACTGAGTGCTTTAAAGCTCGCCGCTCGGCTCCACACCCGCCCAGAGACTCGGGGGAGGACTCCCCTGAAAGCTGGATTCCCACCGATCGTTTGTTTCAAATCTTTGCGCACTAGGTCAAAAGTAAGCGCTAAAAAGTCCTGCCACAGTCACATAGGTTGTCATGTTACAATTTAGTCAATAAAGGCCTACTACTGGAGCGAAACCGAGTGCTTTGACGCTCGCCGTTCGGGCCCACGACCTCCAAGAGGCTTGGAAGAGGCCTCCCCTGAAAGCTGGATTCCCACCGATCGTTTCTTTCAAATCTTAGCCCAGTAGCTGAAAAGTAGGCGCTAAAACAACCTGCCAAAATCACATAGGTCGTCATGTAACAATTTAGTCAATAAAGGCCTACTACTGGAGCGAAACCGAGTGCTTTGACGCTCGCCGTTCGGCCCCACAGCTGTCCAGCGACTCGGGGGAGGCCTCCCCTGAAAGCTGGATTCCCACCGATCGTTTGTTTCAAATCTTCGCCCAGTAGCTGAAAAGTGGGCGCAAAAAAGTCCTGCCAAAATCACATAGGTCGTCATGTTACAATTTAGTCAATAAAGGCCTACTACTGGAGCGAAACCGAGTGCTTTGACGCTCGCCGTTCGGCCCCACAGCTGTCCAGCGACTCGGGGGAGGCCTCCCCTGAAAGCTGGATTCCCACCGATCGTGTGTTTCAAATCTTAGCACAGTAGGTGAAAAGTGGGCGCAAAAAAGTCCTGCCAAAATCACATAGGTCGTCATGTTACAATTTAGTCAATAAAGGCCTTCTACTGGAGCGAAACCGAGTGCTTTGACGCTCGCCGTTAGGCCCCACGACCTCTGAGAGGCTTGGAAGTGGCCTCCCCTGAAAGCTGGATTCCCAAGGATTGTCTGTGTGAATTCCTAGCCCGCTAGGCTGAAATTAAGCGACCTAAAGTCGTGCCGAAGTCAAATCGGTCGTCATGGTACTCGAGCGAAACTGAGTGCTTTAACGCTCGCCGCTCGGCCCCACAGCCGTCCAGAGACTCGGGGGTGGACTCCCCTGAAAGCTGGATTCCCACCGATCGTTTGTTTAAAATCTTAGCGCACTAGGTCAAAAGTAAGCGCTAAAATGTCCTGCCAAAGTCACATAGGTTGTCATGTTACAATTTAGTCAATGAAGGCCTACTACTGGAGTGAAACCAAGTGCTTTGACGCTCGCCGTTCGGCCCCACGACCTCCGAGAGGCTTGGAAGAGGCCTCCCCTGAAAGCTGGATTCCCACCAATCGTTTGTTTCAAATCTTAGCCCAGTAGCTGAAAAGTAGGCGCTAAAACGTCCTGCCAAAATCACATAGGTCGTCATGTTACAATTTAGTCAATAAAGGCCTCCTACTGGACCGAAACTGAGTGCTTTAACGCTCGCCGCTCGGCCCCACGACCTCTGAGAGGCTTGGAAGAGGCCTCCCCTGAAAGCTGGATTCCCACCGATCGTTTGTTTAAAATCTTAGCCCAGTAGCTTAAAAGTGGGCGCAAAAAGGTCCTGCCAAAATCACATAGGTCGTCATGTTACAATTTAGTCAATAAAGGCCTACTACTGGAGAGAAACCGAGTGCTTTGACGCTCGCCGTTCGGAGCCACAGCTGTCCAGAGACTCGGGGGAGGCCTCCCCTGAAATCTGGATTCCCACCGATCGTTTGTTTCAAATCTTAGCCCACTAGCTCAAAAGTAAGCACTAAAAAGTCTTGCCAAAGTCACATAGGTCGTCATGTTACAATTTCGTCAATAAAGGCCTACTACTGGAGCGAAACCGAGTGCTTTGACGCTCGCCGTTAGGCCCCACGACCTCTGAGAGGCTTGGAAGTGGCCTCCCCTGAAAGCTGGATTCCCAAGGATTGTCTGTGTGAATTCCTAGCCCGCTAGGCTGAAATTAAGCGACCTAAAGACGTGCCGAAGTCAAATCGGTCGTCATGGTACTCGAGCGAAACTGAGTGCTTTGACGCTCGCCGTTCGGCCCCACGACCTCCGAGAGGCTTGGAAGAGGCCTCCCCTGAAAGCTGGATTCCCACCAATCGTTTGTTTCAAATGTTAGCCCAGTAGCTGAAAAGTAGGCGCTAAAAAGTCCTGTCAAAATCACATAGGTCGTCATGTTACAATTTAGTCAATAAAGGCCTACTACTGGAGAGAAACCGAGTGCTTTGACGCTCGCCGTTCGGCCCCACAGCTGTCCAGAGACTCGGGGGAGGCCTCCCCTGAAATCTGGATTCCCACCGATCGTTTGCTTCAAATCTTAGCGCACTAGGTCAAAAGTAAGCGCTAAAAAGTCCTGCCAAAGTCACATAGTTTGTCATGTTACAATTTAGTCAATAAAGGCCTACTACTGGACCGAAACCGAGTGCTTTGACGCTCGCCGTTAGGCCCCACGACCTCTGAGAGGCTTGGAAGTGGCCTCCCCTGAAAGCTGGATTCCCAAGGATTGTCTGTGTGAATTCCTAGCCCGCTAGGCTGAAATTAAGCAACCTAAAGTCGTGCCGAAGTCAAATCGGTCGTCATGGTACTCGAGCGAAACTGAGTGCTTTAAAGCTCGCCGCTCGGCCCCACACCCGCCCAGAGACTCGGGGGAGGACTCGTCTGAAAGCTGGATTCCCACCGATCGTTTGTTTCAAATCTTTGCGCACTAGGTCAAAAGTAAGCGCTAAAAAGTCCTGCCACAGTCACATAGGTTGTCATGTTACAATTTAGTCAATAAAGGCCTACTACTGGAGCGAAACCGAGTGCTTTGACGCTCGCCGTTCGGGCCCATGACCTCCAAGAGGCTTGGAAGAGGCCTCCCCTGAAAGCTGGATTCCCACCGATCGTTTCTTTCAAATCCTAGCCCAGAAGCTGAAAAGTAGGCGCTAAAAAGTCCTGCCAAAATCACATAGGTTGTCATGTTAGAATTTAGTCAATAAAGGCCTACTACTAGACCGAAACTGAGTGCTTTAACGCTCGCCGCTCGGCCCCACAGCCGTCCAGAGACTCGGGGGAGGCCTCCCCTGAAAGCTGGATTCCCACCGATCGTTTGTTTCAAATCTTCGCCCAGTAGCTGAAAAGTGGGCGCAAAAAAGTCCTGCCAAAATCACATAGGTCGTCATGTTACAATTTAGTCAATAAAGCCCTACTACTGGACCGAAACCGAATGCTATGACGCTCGCCGTTCGGCCCCACGACCTCCGAGAGGCTTGGAAGAGGCCTCCCCTGAAAGCTGGCTTCCCAAGGATTGTCTATGTGAATTCCTAGCCCGCTAGGCTGAAATTAAGCGACCTAAAGTCGTGCCGAAGTCAAATCGGTCGTCATGGTACTCAAGCCAAACTGAGTGCTTTAACCCTCACCGCTCGGCCCCACAGCTGTCCAGAGACTCGGGGGAGGACTCCCCTGAAAGCTGGATTCCCACCGATAATTTGGTTCATATCTTAGCCCACTAGCTCAAAAGTAAGCGCTAAAACGTCCTGCCAAAATCACGTAGGTCGTCATGTTACAATTTAGTCAATAAAGGCCTACTACTGGACCGAAACTGAGTGCTTTAACGCTCGCCGTTCGGCCCCACGACCTCCGAGAGGCTTGGAAGAGGCCTCCCCTGAAAGCTGGATTCCCACCGATCATTTCTTTCAAATCTTAGCCCAGTAGCTGAAAAGTAAGCGCTAAAAAGTCCTGCCAAAATCACATAGGTCGTCATGTTACAATTTAGTCAATAAAGGCCTACTACTGGAGAGAAACCGAGTGCTTTGACGCTCGCCGTTCGGCCCCACAGCTGTCCAGAGACTCGGGGGAGGCCTCCCCTGAAATCTGGATTCCCACCGATCGTTTGTTTCAAATCTTAGCGCACTAGGTCAAAAGTAAGCGCTAAAAAGTCCTGCCAAAGTCACATAGTTTGTCATGTTACAATTTAGTCAATAAAGGCCTACTACTGGAGCGAAACCGAGTGCTTTGACGCTCGCCGTTCGGGCCCACGACCTCCGAGAGGCTTGGAAGAGGCCTCCCCTGAAAGCTGGATTCCCACCGATCGTTTGTTTCAAATCTTAGCCCAGTAGCTGAAAAGTAGGCGCTAAAAAGTCCTGCCAAAATCACATAGGTCGTCATGTTACAATTTAGTCAATAAAGGCCTCCTACTGGACCGAAACTGAGTGCTTTAACGCTCGCCGCTCGGCCCCACAGCCGTCCAGAGACTCGGGGGAGGCCTCCCCTTAAAGCTGGATTCCCACCGATCGTTTGTGTCAAATCTTAGCCCACTAGCCCAAAAGTAAGCGCTAAAAAGTCTTGCCAAAGTCACATAGGTCGTCATGTTACAATTTAGTCAATAAAGGCCTACTACTGGACCGAAACCGAGTGCTTTGACGCTCGCCGTTAGGCCCCACGACCTCTGAGAGGCTTGGAAGTGGCCTCCCCTGAAAGCTGGATTCCCAAGGATTGTCTGTGTGAATTCCTAGCCCGCTAGGCTGAAATTAAGCAACCTAAAGTCGTGCCGAAGTCAAATCGGTCGTCATGGTACTCGAGTGAAACTGAGTGCTTTAAAGCTCGCCGCTCGGCCCCACACCCGCCCAGAGACTCGGGGGAGGCCTCCCCTGAAAGCTGGATTCCCACCGATCGTTTGTTTCAAATCTTCGCCTAGTAGCTGAAAAGTGGGCGCAAAAAAGTCCTGCCAAAATCACATAGGTTGTCATGTTAGAATTTAGTCAATAAAGGCCTACTACTGGACCGAAACTGAGTGCTTTAACGCTCGCCGCTCGGGCCCACAGCCGTCCAGAGACTCGGGGGAGGCCTCCCCTGAAAGCTGGATTCCCACCGATCGTTTGTTTCAAATCTTCGCCCAGTAGCTGAAAAGTGGGCGCAAAAAAGTCCTGCCAAAATCACATAGGTCGTCATGTTACAATTTAGTCAATAAAGGCCTACTACTGGAGCGAAACGGAATGCTTCGACGCTTGTGTTTCGGCCGCACGACCTCCGAGAGGCTTGGAAGAGACCTCATCTGAAAGGTAGATTCACAACGATCGAGTGTGTCGAACGTCAGCCCACTAGCTCAAACTTAAGGGTTCCAAAGTTCTGCCGAAATTACATAGGTCGTCATGTTTCAATTTATTCAATAAAGGCCTACTACTGGAGCGAAACGGAATGCTTCGACGCTCGTGTTTCAGCCGCACGACCTCCGAGAGGCTTGGAAGAGACCTCATCTGAAAGGTGGATTCACAACGATCGACTGTGTCGAACGTCAGCCCACAATCTCAAACTTAAGTGTTCAAAAGTTCTGCCGAAATCACATCGGGCGTCATGTTACAATTTAGTCAAAGGACTAGTACTGGAGCGGAACGGAATGCTTCGACGCTCGTGTTTCGGCCGCACGACCTACGAGAGGTTTGGAAGAGACCTCATCTGAAAGGTGGATTCCCAAAGATGGAGTGTGTCGAACGTCAGCCCACTAGTTCAAACTTAAGGGTTCAAAAGTTCTGCATGAATCACATAGGTCGTCATGTTACAATTTAGTCAATATAGGCCTACTACTGGAGCGAAACGGAATGCTTCGACGCTCGTGTTTCGGCCGCACGACCTCCGAGAGGCTTGGAAGAGACCTCATCTGAAAGGTGGATTCACAACGATCGAGTGTGTCGAACGTCAGTCCACTAGTTCAAACTTAAGGGTTCAAAAGTTCTGCATAAATCACATAGGTCGACATGTTGCAATTTAGTCAATAAAGGCCTACCACTGGAGCGAAACGGAATGCTTCGAAGCTCGGGTTTCGGCTGCACGAACTCCGAGAGGATTGGAAGAGACCTCATCTGAAAGGTGGATTCACAACGATCGAGTGTGTCGAACGTCAGCCCACAATCTCAAACTTAAGGGTTCAAAGGTTCTGCCGAAATCACATAGATCGTCATGTTACAATTTAGTCAATAAAGGCCTACTATTGGAGCGAAACGGAATGCTTCGAAGCTCTTGTTTCGGCTGCACGAACTCCGAGAGGATTGGAAGAGACCTCATCTGAAAGGTGGATTCACAACGATCGAGTGTGTCGAACGTCAGCCCACTAGCTCAAACTTAAGGGATCAAAAGTTCTGCCGAAATCACAAAGGTCATCATGTGACAATTTAGTCAATAAAGGCCTACTCGTGGAGCGAAACGGAATGGTTCGAAGCTCGTGTTTCGGCCGCACGAACTCCGAGAGGATTGCAAGAGACCTCATCTAAAAGGTGGATTCAAAACGATCGAGTGTGTCGAATGTCAGTCTACTAGCTCAAACTTAAAGGTTCAAAAGTTCTGCCGAAATCACAAAGGTCATCATGTGACAATTTAGTCAATAAAGGCCTACTCCTGGAGCGAAACGGAATGCTTCGAAGCTCGTGTTTCGGCTGCACGACCTCCGAGAGGCTTGGAAGAGACCTCATCTGAAAGGTGGATTCACAACGATCGGGTGTGTCAAACGTCAGCCCACTAGCTCAAACTTAAGGGTTCAAAAGTTCTGCCGAAATCACATAGGTCGTCATGTTTCAATTTAGTCAATAAAGGCCAACTACTGGAGCGAAACGGAATGCTTCGACGCTCGTGTTTCAGCCGCACGACCTCCGAGAGGCTTGGAAGAGACCTCATCTGAAAGGTGGATTCACAACGATCAAGTGTGTCGAACGTCAGCCCACAAGCTCAAACTTAAGGGTTCAAAAGTTCTGCCGAAATCACATCGGTCATGATGTTACAATTTAGTCAATAAAGGACTACTACTGGAGCGAAACGGAATGCTTCGACGCTCGTGTTTCGGTCGCACGACCTACGAGAGGCTTGGAAGAGACCTCATCTGAAAGGTGGATTCCCAACGATCGAGTGTGTCGAACGTCAGCCCACAATCTCAAACTTAAGGGTTCAAAAGTTCTGCCGAAATCATATCGGACGTCATGTTACAATTTAGTCAATAAAGGCCTACGACTGGAGCGAAACGGAATGCTTCGACGCTTATGTTTTGGCCGCACGACCTCCGAGAGGCTTGGAAGAGACCTCATATGAAAGGTGGATTCACAACGATCGAGTGTGTCGAACGTCAGCCCACTAGCTCAAACTTAAGGGTTCCAAAGTTCTGCCGAAATCACAAAAGTCGTCATGTTTCAATTTAGTCAATAAAGGCCTACTACTGGAGCGAAACGGAATGCTTCGATGCTCGTGTTTCAGCCGCACGACCTCCGAGAGGCTTGGAAGAGACCTCATCTGAAAGGTGGATTCACAACGATCGAGTGTGTCGAACGTCAGCCCACAAGCTCAAACTTAAAGGTTCAAAAGTTCTGCCGAAATCACATAGGTCGTCATGTTACAATTTAGTCAAAGGACTAGTCCTGGAGCGAAACGGAATGCTTCGACGCTCGTGTTTCGGCCGCACGACCTACGAGAGGTTTGGAAGAGACCTCATCTGAAAGGTGGATTCCCAACGATCGAGTGTGTCGAACGTCAGCCCACTAGTTCAAACTTAAGGGTTCAAAAGTTCTGCATAAATCACATAGGTCGTCATGTTACAATTTAGTCAATAAAGGCCAACTACTGGAGCGAAACGGAATGCTTCGAAGCTCGTGTTTCGGCTGCACGAACTCCGAGAGGATTGGAAGAGACATCATCTGAAAGGTGGATTCACAACGATCGAGTGTGTCGAAGGTCAGCCCACTAGCTCAAACTTAAGGGATCAAACGGTCTGCCGAAATCACATAGGTCGTCATGTTTCAATTTGGTCAATAAAGGCCTACTACTGGAGCGAAACGGAATGCTTCGACGCTTGTGTTTCGGCCGCACGATCTCCGAGAAGCTTGGAAAAGACGTCATCTGAAAGGTGGATTCAAAACGATCGAGTGTTTCGAAGGTCACCCTACTAGCTCAAACTTAAGCGTTCTTAAGTTCTGCTGAAATCACATAGGTCGACATGTTACAATTTAGTCAATAAAGGCCTACCATTGGAGCAAAACGGAATGCTTCGAAGCTCGGGTTTCGGCTGCACGAACTCCGAGAGGATTGGAAGAGACCTCATCTGAAAGGTGGATTCACAACGATCAAGTGTGTCAAACGTCAGCCCACTAGCTCAAACTTAAGGGTTCAAAAGCTCTGCCGAAATCATATCGGTCGTCATGTTACAATTTAGTCAATAAAGGCCTAAGACTGGAGCGAAACGGAATGCTTCGGCGCTTGTGTTTCGTCCGCACGACCTCCGAGAGGCATGGAAGAGAACTCATCTGAAAGGTGGATTCACAACGATCGATTGTGTCGAACGTCAGCCCACTAGCTCAAACTTAAGAGTTCAAAAGTTCTGCCGAAATCACATAGATCGTCATGTTTCAATTTAGTCAAGAAAGGCCTACTATTGGAGCGAAACGGAATGCTTCGAAGCTCGTGTTTCGGCTGCACGACCTCCGAGAGGATTGGAAGAGACCTCATCTGAAAGGTAGATTCACAACGATCGAGTGTGTCGAACGTCAGCTCACTAGCTCAAACTTAAGGGTTCCAAAGTTCTGCCGAAATCACATCGGGCGTCATGTTACAATTTAGTCAAAGGACTAGTACTGGAGCGAAACGGAATGCTTCGACGCTCGTGTTTCGGCCGCACGACCTACGAGAGGTTTGGAAGAGACCTCATCTGAAAGGTGGATTCCCAAAGATGGAGTGTGTCGAACGTCAGCCCACTAGTTCAAACTTAAGGGTTCAAAAGTTCTGCATGAATCACATAGGTCGTCATGTTACAATTTAGTCAATATAGGCCTACTACTGGAGCGAAACGGAATGCTTCGACGCTCGTGTTTCGGCCGCACGACCTCCGAGAGGCTTGGAAGAGACCTCATCTGAAAGGTGGATTCACAACGATCGAGTGTGTCGAACGTCAGTCCACTAGTTCAAACTTAAGGGTTCAAAAGTTCTGCATAAATCACATAGGTCGACATGTTGCAATTTAGTCAATAAAGGCCTACCACTGGAGCGAAACGGAATGCTTCGAAGCTCGGGTTTCGGCTGCACGAACTCCGAGAGGATTGGAAGAGACCTCATCTGAAAGGTGGATTCACAACGATCGAGTGTGTCGAACGTCAGCCCACAATCTCAAACTTAAGGGTTCAAAGGTTCTGCCGAAATCACATAGATCGTCATGTTACAATTTAGTCAATAAAGGCCTACTATTGGAGCGAAACGGAATGCTTCGAAGCTCTTGTTTCGGCTGCACGAACTCCGAGAGGATTGGAAGAGACCTCATCTGAAAGGTGGATTCACAACGATCGAGTGTGTCGAACGTCAGCCCACTAGCTCAAACTTAAGGGATCAAAAGTTCTGCCGAAATCACAAAGGTCATCATGTGACAATTTAGTCAATAAAGGCCTACTCGTGGAGCGAAACGGAATGGTTCGAAGCTCGTGTTTCGGCCGCACGAACTCCGAGAGGATTGCAAGAGACCTCATCTAAAAGGTGGATTCAAAACGATCGAGTGTGTCGAATGTCAGTCTACTAGCTCAAACTTAAAGGTTCAAAAGTTCTGCCGAAATCACAAAGGTCATCATGTGACAATTTAGTCAATAAAGGCCTACTCCTGGAGCGAAACGGAATGCTTCGAAGCTCGTGTTTCGGCTGCACGACCTCCGAGAGGCTTGGAAGAGACCTCATCTGAAAGGTGGATTCACAACGATCGGGTGTGTCAAACGTCAGCCCACTAGCTCAAACTTAAGGGTTCAAAAGTTCTGCCGAAATCACATAGGTCGTCATGTTTCAATTTAGTCAATAAAGGCCAACTACTGGAGCGAAACGGAATGCTTCGACGCTCGTGTTTCAGCCGCACGACCTCCGAGAGGCTTGGAAGAGACCTCATCTGAAAGGTGGATTCACAACGATCAAGTGTGTCGAACGTCAGCCCACAAGCTCAAACTTAAGGGTTCAAAAGTTCTGCCGAAATCACATCGGTCATGATGTTACAATTTAGTCAATAAAGGACTACTACTGGAGCGAAACGGAATGCTTCGACGCTCGTGTTTCGGTCGCACGACCTACGAGAGGCTTGGAAGAGACCTCATCTGAAAGGTGGATTCCCAACGATCGAGTGTGTCGAACGTCAGCCCACAATCTCAAACTTAAGGGTTCAAAAGTTCTGCCGAAATCATATCGGACGTCATGTTACAATTTAGTCAATAAAGGCCTACGACTGGAGCGAAACGGAATGCTTCGACGCTTATGTTTTGGCCGCACGACCTCCGAGAGGCTTGGAAGAGACCTCATATGAAAGGTGGATTCACAACGATCGAGTGTGTCGAACGTCAGCCCACTAGCTCAAACTTAAGGGTTCCAAAGTTCTGCCGAAATCACAAAAGTCGTCATGTTTCAATTTAGTCAATAAAGGCCTACTACTGGAGCGAAACGGAATGCTTCGATGCTCGTGTTTCAGCCGCACGACCTCCGAGAGGCTTGGAAGAGACCTCATCTGAAAGGTGGATTCACAACGATCGAGTGTGTCGAACGTCAGCCCACAAGCTCAAACTTAAAGGTTCAAAAGTTCTGCCGAAATCACATAGGTCGTCATGTTACAATTTAGTCAAAGGACTAGTCCTGGAGCGAAACGGAATGCTTCGACGCTCGTGTTTCGGCCGCACGACCTACGAGAGGTTTGGAAGAGACCTCATCTGAAAGGTGGATTCCCAACGATCGAGTGTGTCGAACGTCAGCCCACTAGTTCAAACTTAAGGGTTCAAAAGTTCTGCATAAATCACATAGGTCGTCATGTTACAATTTAGTCAATAAAGGCCAACTACTGGAGCGAAACGGAATGCTTCGAAGCTCGTGTTTCGGCTGCACGAACTCCGAGAGGATTGGAAGAGACATCATCTGAAAGGTGGATTCACAACGATCGAGTGTGTCGAAGGTCAGCCCACTAGCTCAAACTTAAGGGATCAAACGGTCTGCCGAAATCACATAGGTCGTCATGTTTCAATTTGGTCAATAAAGGCCTACTACTGGAGCGAAACGGAATGCTTCGACGCTTGTGTTTCGGCCGCACGATCTCCGAGAAGCTTGGAAAAGACGTCATCTGAAAGGTGGATTCAAAACGATCGAGTGTTTCGAAGGTCACCCTACTAGCTCAAACTTAAGCGTTCTTAAGTTCTGCTGAAATCACATAGGTCGACATGTTACAATTTAGTCAATAAAGGCCTACCATTGGAGCAAAACGGAATGCTTCGAAGCTCGGGTTTCGGCTGCACGAACTCCGAGAGGATTGGAAGAGACCTCATCTGAAAGGTGGATTCACAACGATCAAGTGTGTCAAACGTCAGCCCACTAGCTCAAACTTAAGGGTTCAAAAGCTCTGCCGAAATCATATCGGTCGTCATGTTACAATTTAGTCAATAAAGGCCTAAGACTGGAGCGAAACGGAATGCTTCGGCGCTTGTGTTTCGTCCGCACGACCTCCGAGAGGCATGGAAGAGAACTCATCTGAAAGGTGGATTCACAACGATCGATTGTGTCGAACGTCAGCCCACTAGCTCAAACTTAAGAGTTCAAAAGTTCTGCCGAAATCACATAGATCGTCATGTTTCAATTTAGTCAAGAAAGGCCTACTATTGGAGCGAAACGGAATGCTTCGAAGCTCGTGTTTCGGCTGCACGACCTCCGAGAGGATTGGAAGAGACCTCATCTGAAAGGTAGATTCACAACGATCGAGTGTGTCGAACGTCAGCTCACTAGCTCAAACTTAAGGGTTCCAAAGTTCTGCCGAAATCACATCGGGCGTCATGTTACAATTTAGTCAAAGGACTAGTACTGGAGCGAAACGGAATGCTTCGACGCTCGTGTTTCGGCCGCACGACCTACGAGAGGTTTGGAAGAGACCTCATCTGAAAGGTGGATTCCCAAAGATGGAGTGTGTCGAACGTCAGCCCACTAGTTCAAACTTAAGGGTTCAAAAGTTCTGCATGAATCACATAGGTCGTCATGTTACAATTTAGTCAATAAAGGCCAACTACTGGAGCGAAACGGAATGCTTCGAAGCTCGTGTTTCGGCTGCACGAACTCCGAGAGGTTTGGAAGAGACATCATCTGAAAGGTGGATTCACAACGATCGATTGTGTCGAACGTCAGCCCACTAGCTCAAACTTAAGGGATCAAAAGTTCTGCCGAAATCACATAGGTCGTCATGTATTAATTTAGTCAATAAAGGCCTACTACTGGAGCGAAACGGAATGCTTCGACGCTCGTGTTTTAGCCGCACGACCTCCGAGAGGCTTGGAAGAGACCTCATCTGAAAGGTGGATTCAAAACGATCGAGTGTGTCGAATGTCAGTCTACTAGCTCAAACTTAAAGGTTCAAAAGTTCTGCCTAAATCACATAGGTCGTCATGTTACAATTTAGTCAATAAAGGCATCCTACTGGAGCTAAACGGAATGCTTCGACGCTCGTGTTTCTGCCGCACGATCTCCGAGAAGCTTGGAAAAGACGTCATCTGAAAGGTGGATTCAAAACGATTGAGTGTTTCGAAGGTCAGCCTACGAGCTCAAACTTAAGGGTTCTAAAGTTCTGCCGAAATCACAAAGGTTGACATGTTGCAATTTAGTCAATAAAGGCCTACCACTGAAGCGAAACGGAATGCTTCGAAGCTCGGGTTTCGGCTGCACGAACTCCGAGAGGATTGGAAGAGACCTCATCTGAAAGGTGGATTCACAACGATCGAGTGTGTCGAACGTCAGCCCACAAGCTCAAACTTAAGGGTTCAAAAGTTCTGCCGAAATCACATAGGTCGTCATGTTACAATTTAGTCAAAGGACTAGTCCTGGAGCGAAACGGAATGCTTCGACGCTCGTGTTTCGGCCGCACGACCTAGGAGAGGTTTGGAAGAGACCTCATCTGAAAGGTGGATTCCCAACGATCGAGTGTGTCGAACGTCAGCCCACTAGTTCAAACTTAAGGGTTCAAAAGTTCTGCATAAATCACATAGGTCGTCATGTTACAATTTAGTCAATAAAGGCCAACTACTGGAGCGAAACGGAATGCTTCGAAGCTCGTGTTTCGGCTGCACGAACTCCGAGAGGATTGGAAGAGACATCATCTGAAAGGTGGATTCACAACGATCGAGTGTGTCGAAGGTCAGCCCACTAGCTCAAACTTAAGGGATCAAACGTTCTGCCGAAATCACATAGGTCGTCATGTTTCAATTTAGTCAATAAAGGCCTACTACTGGAGCGAAACGGAATGCTTCGACGCTCGTGTTTCAGCCGCACGACCTCCGAGAGGCTTGGAAGAGACCTCATCTGAAAGGTGGATTCAAAACGATCGAGTGTGTCAAATGTCAGTCTACTAGCTCAAACTTAAAGGTTCAAAAGTTCTGCCTAAATCACATATGTCGTCATGTTACAATTTAGTCAATAAAGGCTTACTACTGGAGCTAAACGGAATGGTTCGACGCTCGTGTTTCGGCCGCACGATCTCCGAGAAGCTTGGAAAAGACGTCATCTGAAAGGTGGATTCAAAACGATCGAGTGTTTCGAAGGTCACCCTACTAGCTCAAACTTAAGCGTTCTAAAGTTCTGCTGAAATCACATAGGTCGACATGTTACAATTTAGTCAATAAAGGCCAACTACTGGAGCGAAACGGAATGCTTCGAAGCTCGTGTTTCGGCTGCACGAACTCCGAGAGGATTGGAAGAGACATCATCTGAAAGGTGGATTCACAACGATCGAGTGTGTCGAAGGTCAGCCCACTAGCTCAAACTTAAGGGATCAAAAGCTCTGCCGAAATCATATCGGTCGTCATGTTACAATTTAGTCAATAAAGGACTACTACTGGAGCGAAACGGAATGCTTCGACGCTCGTGTTTCGGCCGCACGACCTCCGAGAGGCTTGGAAGAGACCTCATCTGAAAGGTGGATTAAAAACGATCGAGTGTGTCGCATGTCAGCTTACTAGCTCAAACTTAAGGGTTCTAAAGTTCTGCCGAAATCATATCGGTCGTCATGTTACAATTTAGTCAATAAAGGCCAACTACTGGAGCGAAACGGAATGCTTCGAAGCTCGTGTTTCGGCTGCACGAACTCCGAGAGGATTTGAAGAGACCTCATCTGAAAGGTGGATTCAGAACGATCGAGTGTGTCGAACGTCAGCCCACAAGCACAAACTTAAGGGATCAAAATTTCTGCCGAAATCACATAGGTCGTCATGTTACAATTTAGTCAAAGGACTAGTCCTGGAGCGAAACGGAATGCTTCGACGCTCGTGTTTCGGCCGCACGACCTACGAGAGGTTTGGAAGAGACCTCATCTGAAAGGTGGATTCCCAACGATCGAGTGTGTCGAACGTCAGCCCACAAGCTCAAACTTAAGGGATCAAACGTTCTGCCTAATTCACATATGTCGTCATGTTACAATTTAGTCAATAAAGGCTTACTACTGGAGCTAAACGGAATGGTTCGACGCTCGTGTTTCGGCCGCACGATCTCCGAGTAGCTTGGAAAAGACGTCATCTGAAAGGTGGATTCAAAACGATCGAGTGTTTCGAAGTCAGCCTACTAGCTCAAACTTAAGCGTTCTAAAGTTCTGCTGAAATCACATAGGTCGACATGTTACAATTTAGTCAATAAAGGCCTACCATTGGAGCAAAACGGAATGCTTCGAAGCTCGGGTTTCGGCTGCACGAACTCCGAGAGGATTGGAAGAGACCTCATCTGAAAGGTGGATTCACAACGATCAAGTGTGTCGAACGTCAGCCCACAAGCTCAAACTTAAGGGTTCAAAAGCTCTGCCGAAATCATATCGGTCGTCATGTTACAATTTAGTCAATAAAGGCCTAAGACTGGAGCGAAACGGAATGCTTCGGCGCTTGTGTTTCGTCCGCACGACCTCCGAGAGGCATGGAAGAGAACTCATCTGAAAGGTGGATTCCCAACGATCGAGTGTGTCGAACGTCAGCCCACAATCTCAAACTTAAGGGTTCAAAGGTTCTGCCGAAATAGCATAGGTCGTCATGTTACAATTTAGTCAATAAAGGCCTACTACTGGAGCGAAACGGAATGCTTCGAAGCTCGTGTTTCGGCTGCACGACCTCCGAGAGGATTGGAAGAGACCTCATCTGAAAGGTGGATTCACAACGATCGAGTGTGTCGAACGTCAGCCCACAATCTCAAACTTAAGAGTTCAAAAGTTCTGCCGAAATCACATCGGGCGTCATGTTACAATTTAGTCAAAGGACTAGTAATGGAGCGAAACGGAATGCTCGTGTTTCGGCCGCACGACCTACGAGAGGTTTGGAAGAGACCTCATCTGAAAGGTGGATTCCCAAAGATGGAGTGTGTCGAACGTCAGCCCACTAGTTCAAACTTAAGGGTTCAAAAGTTCTGCATAAATCACATAGGTCGTCATGTTACAATTTAGTCAATAAAGGCCAACTACTGGAGCGAAACGGAATGCTTCGAAGCTCGTGTTTCAGCCGCACGACCTCCGAGAGGCTTGGAAGAGACCTCATCTGAAAGGTGGATTCAAAACGATCGAGTGTGTCGAATGTCAGCTTACTAGCTCAAACTTAAGGGTTCTAAAGTTCTGCCGAAATCATATCGGTCGACATGTTACAATTTAGTCAATAAAGGCCAACTACTGGAGCGAAACGGAATGCTTCGAAGCTCGTGTTTCGGCTGCACGAACTCCGAGAGGATTGGAAGAGACCTCATCTGAAAGGTGGATTCAGAACGATCGAGTGTGTCGAACGTCAGCCCACAAGCTCAAACTTAAGGGATCAAAAGTTCTGCCGAAATCACATAGGTCGTCATGTTACAATTTAGTCAAAGGACTAGTCCTGGAGCGAAACGGAATGCTTCGACGCTCGTGTTTCAGCCGCACGACCTCCGAGAGGCTTGGAAGAGACCTCATCTGAAAGGTGGATTCAAAAAAATCCAGTGTGTCGAATGTCAGTCTACTAGCTCAAACTTAAAGGTTCAAAAGTTCTGCCTAAATCACATAGGTCGTCATGTTACAATTTAGTCAATAAAGGCTTCCTACGGGAGCTAAACGGAATGCTTCGACGCTCGTGTTTCTGCCGCACGATCTCCGAGAAGCTTGGAAAAGACGTCATCTGAAAGGTGGATTCAAAACGATCGAGTGTTTCGAAGGTCAGCCTACTAGCTCAAACTTAAGGGTTTAAAAGCTCTGCCGAAATCATATCGGTCGTCATGTTACAATTTAGTCAATAAAGGCCTAAGACTGGAGCGAAACGGAATGCTTCGACGCTTGTGTTTCGGCCGCACGACCTCCGAGAGGCTTGGAAGAGACCTCATCTGAAAGGTGGATTCACAACGATCAAGTGTGTCGAACGTCAGGCCACAAGCTCAAACTTAAGGGTTCAAAAGTTCTGCCGAAATCACATAGGTCATCATGTTACAATTTAGTCAATAAAGGACTACTACTGGAGCAAAACGGAATGCTTCTACGCTCGTGTGTCGGCCGCACGACCTCCGAGAGGCTTGGAAGAGACCTCATCTGAAAGGTGGAATCCCAACGATCGAGTGTGTCGAACATCAGCCCATAATCTCAAACTTAAGGGTTCAAAAGTTCTGCCGAAATCATATCGGTCGTCATGTTACAATTTAGTCAATAAAGGCCTACTATTGGAGCGAAACGGAATGCTTCGGCGCTTGTGTTTCGTCCGCACGACCTCCGAGAGGCATTGAAGAGAACTCATCTGAAAGGTGGATTCACAACGATCAAGTGTATCGAACGTCAGCCCACTAGCTCAAACTTAAGGGTTCAAAAGTTCTGCCGAAATCACATCGGTCATCATGTTACAATTTAGTCAATAAAGGCCTACAACTGGAGCGAAACGGAATGCTTCGACGCTCGGGTTTCGGCTGCACGAACTCCGAGAGGATTGGAAGAGACCTCATCTGAAAGGTGGATTCACAACGATCAAGTGTATCGAACGTCAGCCCACTAGCTCAAACTTAAGGGTTCAAAAGTTCTGCCGAAATCACATCGGTCATCATGTTACAATTTAGTCAATAAAGGCCAACTACTGGAGCGAAACGGAATGCTTCGAAGCTCGTGTTTCGGCTGCACGAACTCCGAGAGGATTGAAAGAGACATCATCTGAAAGGTGGATTCACAACGATCGAGTGTGTCGAAGGTCAGCCCACTAGCTCAAACTTAAGGGATCAAAGGTTCTGCCTAAATCACATATGTCGTCATGTTACAATTTAGTCAATAAAGGCTTACTACTGGAGCTAAACGGAATGGTTCGACGCTCGTGTTTCGGCCGCACGATCTCCGAGAAGCTTGGAAAAGACGTCATCTGAAAGGTGGATTCAAAACGATCGAGTATTTCGAAGGTCAGCCTACTAGCTCAAACTTAAGCGTTCTAAAGTTCTGCTGAAATCACATAGGTCGACATGTTACAATTTAGTCAATAAAGGCCTACCATTGGAGCAAAACGGAATGCTTCGAAGCTCGGGTTTCGGCTGCACGAACTCCGAGAGGATTGGAAGAGACCTCATCTGAAAGGTGGATTCACAACGATCAAGTGTGTCGAACGTCAGCCCACTAGCTCAAACTTAAGGGTTCAAAAGCTCTGCCGAAATCATATCGGTCGTCATGTTACAATTTAGTCAATAAAGGCCTAAGACTGGAGCGAAACGGAATGCTTCGGCGCTTGTGTTTCGTCCGCACGACCTCCGAGAGGCATGGAAGAGAACTCATCTGAAAGGTGGATTCCCAACGATCGAGTGTGTCGAACGTCAGCCCACTAGCTCAAACTTAAGGGATCAAAAGTTCTGCCGAAATCACAAAGGTCATCATGTGACAATTTAGTCAATAAAGGCCTACTCCTGGAGCGAAACGAAATGCTTCGAAGCTCGTGTTTCGGCTGCACGACCTCCGAGAGGCTTGGAAGAGACCTCATCTGAAACGTGGATTCACAACGATCGGGTGTGTCAAACGTCAGCCCACTAGCTCAAACTTAAGGGTTCAAAAGTTCTGCCGAAATCACATAGGTCGTCATGTTTCAATTTAGTCAATAAAGGCCAACTACTGGAGCGAAACGGAATGCTTCGACGCTCGTGTTTCAGCCACACGACCTCCGAGAGGCTTGGAAGAGACCTCATCTGAAAGGTGGATTCACAACAATCGAGTGTGTCGAACGTCAGCCCACAAGCTCAAACTTAAGGGTTCAAAAGTTCTGCCGAAATCACATAGGTCGTCATGTTACAATTTAGTCAATAAAGGACTAGTACAGGAGCGAAACGGAATGCTTCGACGCTCGTGTTTCGGTCGCACGACCTACGAGAGGCTTGGAAGAGACCTCATCTGAAAGGTGGATTCCCAATGATCGAGTGTGTCGAACGTCAGCCCACAATCTCAAACTTAAGGGTTCAAAAGTTCTGCCGAAATCATATCGGACGTCATGTTACAATTTAGTCAATAAAGGCCTACGACTGGAGCGAAACGGAATGCTTCGACGCTTGTGTTTTGGCCGCACAACCTCCGAGAGGCTTGAAAGAGACCTCATATGAAAGGTGGATTCACAACGATCGAGTGTGTCGAACGTCAGCCCACTAGCTCAAACTTAAGGGTTCCAAAGTTCTGCCGAAATCAAAAAAGTCGTCATGTTTCAATTTAGTCAATAAAGGCCTACTACTGGAGCGAAACGGAATGCTTCGACGCTCGTGTTTCGGCCGCACGACCTACGAGAGGTTTGGAAGAGACCTCATCTGAAAGGTGGATTCCCAACGATTGAGTGTGTCGAACGTCAGCCCACTAGTTCAAACTTAAGGGTTCAAAAGTTCTGCATAAATCACATAGGTCGTCATGTTACAATTTAGTCAATAAAGGCCAACTACTGGAGCGAAACGGAATGCTTCGAAGCTCGTGTTTCGGCTGCACGAACTCCGAGAGGATTTGAAGAGACATCATCTGAAAGGTGGATTCACAACGATCGAGTGTGTCGAAGGTCAGCCCACAAGCTCAAACTTAAGGGTTCAAAAGTTCTGCCGAAATCACATAGGTCGTCATGTTACAATTTAGTCAATAAAATCCAACTACTGGAGCGAAACGGAATGCTTCGAAGCTCGTGTTTCGGCTGCACGAACTCCGAGAAGCTTGGAAAAGACGTCATCTGAAAGGTGGATTCAAAACGATCAAGTGTTTCGAAGGTCAGCCTACTAGCTCAAACTTAAGCGTTCTAAAGTTCTGCTGAAATCACATAGGTCGACATGTTACAATTTAGTCAATAAAGGCCTACCATTGGAGCAAAACGGAATGCTTCGAAGCTCGGGTTTCGGCTGCACGAACTCCGAGAGGATTCGAAGAGACCTCATCTGAAAGGTGGATTCACAACGATCAAGTGTGTCGAACGTCAGCCCACTAGCTCAAACTTAAGGGTTAAAAGCTCTGCCGAAATCATATCGGTCGTCATGTTACAATTTATTCAATAAAGGCCTAAGACTGGAGCGAAACGGAATGCTTCGGCGCTTGTGTTTCGTCCGCACGACCTCCGAGAGGCATGGAAGAGAACTCATCTGAAAGGTGGATTCCCAACGATCGAGTGTGTCGAACGTCAGCCCACAATCTCAAACTTAAGGGTTCAAAAGTTCTGCCGAAATCATATCGGTCGTCATGTTACAATTTAGTCAATAAAGGCCTACGACTGGAGCGAAACGGAATGCTTCGACGCTTGTGTTTCGACCGCAAGACCTCCAAGAGGCTTGGAAGAGACCTCATCTGAAAGGGGGATTCACAACGATCGAGTGTGTCGAATGTCAGCCCACAATCTCAAACTTAAGGGTTCAAAGGTTCTGCCGAAATCATATCGGTCGTCATGTTACAATTTAGTCAATAAAGGCCTACTACTGGAGCGAAACGGAATGCTTCGATGCTCGTGTTTCAGCCGCACGACCTCCGAGAGGCTTGGAAGAGACCTCATCTGAAAGGTGGATTCAAAACGATCGAGTGTGTCGAACGTCAGCCCACAAGCTCAAACTTAAGGGTTCAAAAGTTCTGCCGAAATCACATAGGTCGTCATGTTACAATTTAGTCAAAGGACTAGTCCTGGAGCGAAACGGAATGCTTCGACGCTCGTGTTTCGGCCGCACGACCTACGAGAGGTTTGGAAGACACCTCATCGGAAAGGTGGATTCACAACGATCGAGTGTGTCGAACGTCAGCCCACTAGCTCAAACTTAAGGGATCAAAAGTTCTGCCGAAATCACATAGGTCGTCATGTTACAATTTAGTCAATAAAGGCCAACTACTGGAGCGAAACGGAATGCTTCGAAGCTCGTGTTTCGGCTGCACGAACTCCGAGAGGTTTGGAAGAGACATCATCTGAAAGGTGGATTCACAACGATCGAGTGTGTCGAACGTCAGCCCACTAGCTCAAACTTAAGGGATCAAAAGTTCTGCCGAAATCACATAGGTCGTCATGTTACAATTTAGTCAATAAAGGCCAACTACTGGAGCGAAACGGAATGCTTCGAAGCTCGTGTTTCGGCTGCACGAACTCCGAGAGGTTTGGAAGAGACATCATCTGAAAGGTGGATTCACAACGATCGAGTGTGTTGAATGTCAGTCTACTAGCTCAAACTTAAAGGTTCAAAAGTTCTGCCTAAATCACATAGGTCGTCATGTTACAATTTAGTCAATAAAGGTTTCCTACGGGAGCTAAACGGAATGCTTCGACGCTCGTGTTTCTGCCGCACGATCTCCGAGAAGCTTGGAAAAGACGTCATCTGAAAGGTGGATTCAAAACGATCGAGTGTTTCGAAGGTCAGCCTACTAGCTCAAACTTAAGGGTTTAAAAGCTCTGCCGAAATCATATCGGTCGTCATGTTACAATTTAGTCAATAAAGGCCTACAACTGGAGCGAAACGGAATGCTTCGAAGCTCGGGTTTCGGCTGCACGAACTCCGAGAGGATTGGAAGAGACCTCATCTGAAAGGTGGATTCACAACGATCAAGTGTGTCGAACGTCAGCCCACTAGCTCAAACTTAAGGGTTCAAAAGTTCTGCCGAAATCACATCGGTCATCATGTTACAATTTAGTCAATAAAGGACTACTACTGGAGCGAAACGGAATGCTTCGGCGCTTGTGTTTCGTCCGCACGACCTCCGAGAGGCATGGAAGAGAACTCATCATAAAGGAGGATTCACAACGATCGAGTGTGTCGAACGTCAGCCCACTAGCTCAAACTTAAGAGTTCAAAAGTTCTGCCGAAATCACATAGGTCGTCATGTTTCAATTTCGTCAATAAAGGCCTACAACTGGAGCGAAACGGAATGCTTCGACGCTCGTGTTTCAGCCGCACGGCCTCCGAGAGGCTTGGAAGAGACCTCATCTGAAAGGTGGATTCACAACGATCAAGTGTATCGAACGTCAGCCCACAAGCTCAAACTTAAGGGTTCAAAAGTTCTGCCGAAATCACATAGGTCGTCATGTTACAATTTAGTCAAAGGACTAGTCCTGGAGCGAAACGGAATGCTTCGACGCTCGTGTTTCGGCCGCACGACCTACGAGAGGTTTGGAAGAGACCTCATCTGAAAGGTGGATTCCCAACGATCGAGTGTGTCGAACGTCAGCCCACTAGTTCAAACTTAAGGGTTCAAAAGTTCTGCATAAATCACATAGGTCGTCATGTTACAATTTAGTCAATAAAGGCCAACTACTGGAGCGAAACGGAATGCTTCGAAGCTTGTGTTTCGGCTGCACGAACTCCGAGAGGATTGGAAGAGACATCATCTGAAAGGTGGATTCACAACGATCGAGTGTGTCGAAGGTCAGCCCACAAGCTCAAACTTAAGGGTTCAAAAGTTCTGCCGAAATCACATAGGTCGTCATGTTACAATTTAGACAATAAAGGACAAGTACTGGAGCGAAACGGAATGCTTCGACGCTCGTGTTTCGGTCGCACGACCTACGAGAGGCTTGGAAGAGACCTCATCTGAAAGGTGGATTCCCAAAGATGGAGTGTGTCGAACGTCAGCCCACTAGCTCAAACTTAAGGGTTCAAAAGCTCTGCCGAAATCATATCGGTCGTCATGTTACAATTTAGTCAATAAAGGCCTAAGACTGGAGCGAAACGGAATGCTTCGGCGCTTGTGTTTCGTCCGCACAACCTCCGAGAGGCATGGAAGAGAACTCATCTGAAAGGTGGATTCCCAACGATCGAGTGTGTCGAACGTCAGCCCACAATCTCAAACTTAAGGGTTCAAAAGTTCTGCCGAAATCATATCGGTCGTCATGTTACAATTTAGTCAATAAAGGCCTACGACTGGAGCGAAACGGAATGCTTCGACGCTTGTGTTTTGGCCGCACGACCTCCGAGAGGCTTGAAAGAGACCTCATATGAAAGGTGGATTCACAACGATCGAGTGTGTCGAACGTCAGCCCACTAGCTCAAACTTAAGGGTTCCAAAGTTCTGCCGAAATCACAAAAGTCGTCATGTTTCAATTTAGTCAATAAAGGCCTACTACTGGAGCGAAACGGAATGCTTCGATGCTCGTGTTTCAGCCGCACGACGTCCGAGAGACTTGGAAGAGACCTCATCTGAAAGGTGGATTCACAACGATCGAGTGTGTCGAACGTCAGCCCACAAGCTCAAACTTAAGGGTTCCAAAGTTCTGCCGAAATCACAAAAGTCGTCATGTTACAATTTAGTCAATAAAGGCCAACTACTGGAGCGAAACGGAATGCTTCGAAGCTCGTGTTTCGGCTGCACGAACTCCGAGAGGTTTGGAAGAGACATCATCTGAAAGGTGGATTCACAACGATCGAGTGTGTTGAATGTCAGTCTACTAGCTCAAACTTAAAGGTTCAAAAGTTCTGCCTAAATCACATAGGTCGTCATGTTACAATTTAGTCAATAAAGGTTTCCTACGGGAGCTAAACGGAATGCTTCGACGCTCGTGTTTCTGCCGCACGATCTCCGAGAAGCTTGGAAAAGACGTCATCTGAAAGGTGGATTCAAAACGATCGAGTGTTTCGAAGGTCAGCCTACTAGCTCAAACTTAAGGGTTTAAAAGCTCTGCCGAAATCATATCGGTCGTCATGTTACAATTTAGTCAATAAAGGCCTACAACTGGAGCGAAACGGAATGCTTCGAAGCTCGGGTTTCGGCTGCACGAACTCCGAGAGGATTGGAAGAGACCTCATCTGAAAGGTGGATTCACAACGATCAAGTGTGTCGAACGTCAGCCCACTAGCTCAAACTTAAGGGTTCAAAAGTTCTGCCGAAATCACATCGGTCATCATGTTACAATTTAGTCAATAAAGGACTACTACTGGAGCGAAACGGAATGCTTCGGCGCTTGTGTTTCGTCCGCACGACCTCCGAGAGGCATGGAAGAGAACTCATCTGAAAGGAGGATTCACAACGATCGAGTGTGTCGAACGTCAGCCCACTAGCTCAAACTTAAGAGTTCAAAAGTTCTGCCGAAATCACATAGGTCGTCATGTTTCAATTTCGTCAATAAAGGCCTACAACTGGAGCGAAACGGAATGCTTCGACGCTCGTGTTTCAGCCGCACGGCCTCCGAGAGGCTTGGAAGAGACCTCATCTGAAAGGTGGATTCACAACGATCAAGTGTATCGAACGTCAGCCCACAAGCTCAAACTTAAGGGTTCAAAAGTTCTGCCGAAATCACATAGGTCGTCATGTTACAATTTAGTCAAAGGACTAGTCCTGGAGCGAAACGGAATGCTTCGACGCTCGTGTTTCGGCCGCACGACCTACGAGAGGTTTGGAAGAGACCTCATCTGAAAGGTGGATTCCCAACGATCGAGTGTGTCGAACGTCAGCCCACTAGTTCAAACTTAAGGGTTCAAAAGTTCTGCATAAATCACATAGGTCGTCATGTTACAATTTAGTCAATAAAGGCCAACTACTGGAGCGAAACGGAATGCTTCGAAGCTTGTGTTTCGGCTGCACGAACTCCGAGAGGATTGGAAGAGACATCATCTGAAAGGTGGATTCACAACGATCGAGTGTGTCGAAGGTCAGCCCACAAGCTCAAACTTAAGGGTTCAAAAGTTCTGCCGAAATCACATAGGTCGTCATGTTACAATTTAGACAATAAAGGACAAGTACTGGAGCGAAACGGAATGCTTCGACGCTCGTGTTTCGGTCGCACGACCTACGAGAGGCTTGGAAGAGACCTCATCTGAAAGGTGGATTCCCAAAGATGGAGTGTGTCGAACGTCAGCCCACTAGCTCAAACTTAAGGGTTCAAAAGCTCTGCCGAAATCATATCGGTCGTCATGTTACAATTTAGTCAATAAAGGCCTAAGACTGGAGCGAAACGGAATGCTTCGGCGCTTGTGTTTCGTCCGCACAACCTCCGAGAGGCATGGAAGAGAACTCATCTGAAAGGTGGATTCCCAACGATCGAGTGTGTCGAACGTCAGCCCACAATCTCAAACTTAAGGGTTCAAAAGTTCTGCCGAAATCATATCGGTCGTCATGTTACAATTTAGTCAATAAAGGCCTACGACTGGAGCGAAACGGAATGCTTCGACGCTTGTGTTTTGGCCGCACGACCTCCGAGAGGCTTGAAAGAGACCTCATATGAAAGGTGGATTCACAACGATCGAGTGTGTCGAACGTCAGCCCACTAGCTCAAACTTAAGGGTTCCAAAGTTCTGCCGAAATCACAAAAGTCGTCATGTTTCAATTTAGTCAATAAAGGCCTACTACTGGAGCGAAACGGAATGCTTCGATGCTCGTGTTTCAGCCGCACGACGTCCGAGAGACTTGGAAGAGACCTCATCTGAAAGGTGGATTCACAACGATCGAGTGTGTCGAACGTCAGCCCACAAGCTCAAACTTAAGGGTTCCAAAGTTCTGCCGAAATCACAAAAGTCGTCATGTTTCAATTTAGTCAATAAAGGCCTACTACTGGAGCGAAACGGAATGCTTCGATGCTCGTGTTTCAGCCGCACGACCTCCGAGAGGCTTGGAAGAGACCTCATCTGAAAGGTGGATTCACAACGATCGAGTGTGTCGAACGTCAGCCCACAAGCTCAAACTTAAGGGTTCAAAGGTTCTGCCGAAATCACATAGGTCGTCATGTTACAATTTAGTCAAAGGACTAGTCCTGGAGCGAAACGGAATGCTTCGACGCTCGTGTTTCGGCCGCACGACCTACGAGAGGTTTGGAAGAGACCTCATCTGAAAGGTGGATTCCCAACGATCGAGTGTGTCGAACGTCAGCCCACTAGTTCAAACTTAAGGGTTCAAAAGTTCTGCATAAATCACATAGGTCGTCATGTTACAATTTAGTCAATAAAGGCCAACTACTGGAGCGAAACGGAATGCTTCGACGCTTGTGTTTCGACCGCAAGACCTCCGAGAGGCTTGGAAGAGACCTCATCTGAAAGGGGGATTCACAACGATCGAGTGTGTCGAATGTCAGCACACAATCTCAAACTTAAGGGTTCAAAGGTTCTGCCGAAATCACATAGGTCGTCATGTTACAATTTAGTCAATAAAGGCCTACTATTGAAGCGAAACGGAATGCTTCGAAGCTCGTGTTTCGGCTGCACGACCTCCGAGAGGATTGGAAGAGACCTCATCTGAAAGGTAGATTCACAACGATCGAGTGTGTCGAACGTCAGCCCACTAGCTCAAACTTAAGGGTTCCAAAGTTCTGCCGAAATCACATAGGTCGTCATGTTTCAATTTAGTCAATAAAGGCCTACGACTGGAGCGAAACGGAATGCTTCGACGCTTGTGTTTTGGCCGCACGACCTCCGAGAGGCTTGAAAGAGACCTTATATGAAAGGTGGATTCACAACGATCGAGTGTGTCGAACGTCAGCCCACTAGCGCAAACTTAAGGGTTCCAAAGTTCTGCCGAAATCACAAAAGTCGTCATGTTTCAATTTAGTCAATAAAGGCCTACTACTGGAGCGAAACGGAATGCTTCGATGCTCGTGTTTCAGCCGCACGACGTCCGAGAGACTTGGAAGAGACCTCATCTGAAAGGTGGATTCACAACGATCGAGTGTGTCGAACGTCAGCCCACAAGCTCAAACTTAAGGGTTCCAAAGTTCTGCCGAAATCACAAAAGTCGTCATGTTTCAATTTAGTCAATAAAGGCCTACTACTGGAGCGAAACGGAATGCTTCGATGCTCGTGTTTCAGCCGCACGACCTCCGAGAGGCTTGGAAGAGACCTCATCTGAAAGGTGGATTCACAACGATCGAGTGTGTCGAACGTCAGCCCACAAGCTCAAACTTAAGGGTTCAAAAGTTCTGCCGAAATCACATAGGTCGACATGTTACAATTTAGTCAATAAAGGCCTACCATTGGAGCAAAACGGAATGCTTCGAAGCTCGGGTTTCGGCTGCACGAACTCCGAGAGGATTGGAAGAGACCTCATCTGAAAGGTGGATTCACAACGATCAAGTGTGTCGAACGTCAGCCCACTAGCTCAAACTTAAGGGTTCAAAAGCTCTGCCGAAATCATATCGGTCGTCATGTTACAATTTAGTCAATAAAGGCCTAAGACTGGAGCGAAACGGAATGCTTCGGCGCTTGTGTTTCGTCCGCACGACCTCCGAGAGGCATGGAAGAGAACTCATCTGAAAGGTGGATTCCCAACGATCGAGTGTGTCGAACGTCAGCCCACTAGCTCAAACTTAAGGGATCAAAAGTTCTGCCGAAATCACAAAGGTCATCATGTGACAATTTAGTCAATAAAGGCCTACTCCTGGAGCGAAACGAAATGCTTCGAAGCTCGTGTTTCGGCTGCACGACCTCCGAGAGGCTTGGAAGAGACCTCATCTGAAACGTGGATTCACAACGATCGGGTGTGTCAAACGTCAGCCCACTAGCTCAAACTTAAGGGTTCAAAAGTTCTGCCGAAATCACATAGGTCGTCATGTTTCAATTTAGTCAATAAAGGCCAACTACTGGAGCGAAACGGAATGCTTCGACGCTCGTGTTTCAGCCACACGACCTCCGAGAGGCTTGGAAGAGACCTCATCTGAAAGGTGGATTCACAACAATCGAGTGTGTCGAACGTCAGCCCACAAGCTCAAACTTAAGGGTTCAAAAGTTCTGCCGAAATCACATAGGTCGTCATGTTACAATTTAGTCAATAAAGGACTAGTACAGGAGCGAAACGGAATGCTTCGACGCTCGTGTTTCGGTCGCACGACCTACGAGAGGCTAGGAAGAGACCTCATCTGAAAGGTGGATTCCCAACGATCGAGTGTGTCGAACGTCAGCCCACAATCTCAAACTTAAGGGTTCAAAAGTTCTGCCGAAATCATATCGGACGTCATGTTACAATTTAGTCAATAAAGGCCTACGACTGGAGCGAAACGGAATGCTTCGACGCTTGTGTTTTGGCCGCACAACCTCCGAGAGGCTTGAAAGAGACCTCATATGAAAGGTGGATTCACAACGATCGAGTGTGTCGAACGTCAGCCCACTAGCTCAAACTTAAGGGTTCCAAAGTTCTGCCGAAATCAAAAAAGTCGTCATGTTTCAATTTAGTCAATAAAGGCCTACTACTGGAGCGAAACGGAATGCTTCGACGCTCGTGTTTCGGCTGCACGAACTCCGAGAGGATTGGAAGAGACCCCATCTGAAAGGTGGATTCACAACGATCGAGTGTGTCGAACGTCAGCCCACTAGCTCAAACTTAAGGGTTCAAAAGTTCTGCCGAAATCACATAGGTCGTCATGTTTCAATTTAGTCAATAAAGGCCTACGACTGGAGCGAAACGGACTGCTTCGACGCTCGTGTTTCAGCCGCACGACCTCCGAGAGGTTTGGAAGAGACCTCATCTGAGAGGTGGATTCACAACGATCGAGTGTGTCGAACGTCAGCCCACTAGCTCAAACTTAAGGGTTCAAAGGTTCTGCCGAAATCACAAAGATCGTCATGTTACAATTTAGTCAATAAAGGCCTACTCCTGTAGCAAAACGGAATGCTTCGACGCTCGTGTTTCGGCTGCACGACCTCCGAGAGGCTTGGAAGAGACCTCATCTGAAAGGTGGATTCAAAACGATCGAGTGTGTCGAACGTCAGCCCACAAGCTCAAACTTAAGGGTTCAAAAGTTCTGCCGAAATCACATAGGTCGTCATGTTACAGTTTAGTCAATAAAGGCCTACTACTGGCACGTAACGGAATGCTTCGACGCTCGTGTTTCAGCCGCACGATCTCAGAGAGGCTTGGAAGAGACCTCATCTGAAAGGTGGATTCACAACGATAGAGTGTGTCAAACGTCAGCCTACTAGCTCAAATTTAAGGGTTCAAAAGTTGTGCAGAAATCACATAGGTCGTCATGTCACAATGTCGTCAATAAGGGCCTATTACTGGAGCGAAACGGAATGCTTCGACAATCGTGTTTCAGCCGCACGACCTCCGAGAGGCTTGGAAGAGACCTCATCTGAAAGGTGGATTCACAACTTTCGAGTGTGTCGAACGTCAGCCCACTAGCTCAAACTTAAGGGTTCAAAAGTTCTGCCGAAATCACATAGGTTGTCATATTATAATTTAGTCAATAAAGGCCTACTACTGGAGAGAAACTGAATGCTTTGACAGTCACCGCTCGTCCGCACGAATTCTGAGAGGTTTGGAACAGACCTCAACTGAAATGTGGATTCACAACGATCGAGTGTGTCGAACGTCAGCCCACTACCTCAAACTTAAGGGTTCAAAGGTTCTGCCGAAATTACACAGGTCGTCATTTTACAATTTAGTCAAAAAAGGCCTACTACTGGAGCAAAACTGAATGCTTTGACAGTCGCCGCTCGGCCGCACGAAGTCCGAGAGGCTTGCAAGAGACGTCATCTGAAAGGTGGATTCAAAACGATCGAGTGTCGAATATCAGCCTCCAAGCTCAAACTTAAGGGTTCAAAAGTTGTGCCGAAATCACATCGATTGTCATGTTACAATTTAGTCAATAAAGGCCAACTACTGGAGCGAAACTGAATGCTTGGACTGTCGCCGCTCGGCCGCACGAAGTCCGAGAGGCTTGGAAGAGACCTCATCTGAATGGTGGATTCACAACGATCGAGTGCGTCGAACGTCAGCCCACGAGCTCAAACGTAAGGGTTCAAAGGTTCTGATGAAATCACATAGGTCGTTATGTATCACTTTAGTCAATAAAGGCCTACTCCTGTAGCAAAACGGAATGCTTCGACGCTCGTGTTTCGGCTGCACGACCTCCGAGAGGCTTGGAAGAGACCTCATCTGAAAGGTGGATTCAAAACTATCGAGTGTGTCGAATGTCAGCCTACTAGCTCAAACTTAAGGGTTCAAAAGTTCTGCCGAAATCACATAGTTCGTCATGTTACAATTTAGTCAATAAAGTCCTACTACTGGAGCGAAACTGAATTGTTTGAAGGTCGCCGCTCGGCTGCACAAAGTCTGAGAGGCTTGGAAGAGACCCCATCTGAAAGGTGGATTCACAACGATCGAGTGTGAAGAACGTCAGCCCACTAGCTCAACCTTAAGGGTTGAAAAGTTCTGCTGAAATCACATAGGGCGTCATGTTACAATTTAGTCAATAAAGGCCTCCGACTGGAGCAAAACTGAATGCTTTGGCGGTTGCCGCTCGGCCGCATGAAGTCCGAGACTCTTGGAATAGACCTCATCTGAAAGGTGGATCCACAACAATCTAGTGTGTCGAACGTCAGCCCACGAGCTCAAACTTAAGGGTTCAAAAGTTCTGCCGAAATCATATCGGTCGTCATGTTTCAATTTAGTCAATAAAGGCCTACGACTTGAGCGAAACAGAATGCTTTGACGCTTGTGTTTCGGCCACAAGACCTCCGAGAGGCTTGGAAGAGACCTCATCTGAAAGGTGGATTCACAACGATCAAGTGTGTCGAATGTCAGCCCACAATCTCAAACTTAAGGGTTCAAAGGTTCTGCCGAAATCACATAGGTCGTCATGTTTCAATTTAGTCAATAAAGGCCTACTACTGGAGCGAATCGGAATGCTTCGACGCTCGTGTTTCAGCCGCACGACCTCTGAGAGGCTTGGAAGAGACCTCATCTGAAAGGTGGATTCACAACGATCGAGTGTGTCGAACGTCAGCCCACTAGCTCAAACTTAAGGGATCAAAAGTTCTGCCGAAATCACATAGGTCGTCATGTTTCAATTTAGTCAATAAAGGCCTACTACTGGAGCGAAACGGAATGCTTCGACGCTCGTGTTTCAGCCGCACGACCTCCGAGAGGCTTGAAAGAGACCTAATCTGAAAGGTGGATTCAAAACGATCGGTTGTGTCAAATGTCAGTCTACTAGCTCAAACTTAAAGGTTCAAAAGTTCTGCCGAAATCACATAGGTCGTCATGTTAAAATTTAGTCAAAGGACTAGTATTGGAGCGAAACGGAATGCTTCGACGCTCGTGTTTCGGCCGCACGACCTACGAGAGGCTTGGAAGAGACCTCATCTGAAAGGTGGATTCACAACGATCGAGTGTGTCGAATGTCAGCCCACAATCTCAAACTTAAGGGTTCAAAGGTTCTGCCGAAATCACATAGGTCGTCATGTTACAATTTAGTCAATAAAGGCCAACGACTGGAGCGAAACGGAATGCTTCGAAGCTCGTGTTTCGGCTGCACGAACTCCGAGAGGATTGGAAGAGACCTCATCTGAAAGGTGGATTCACAACGATCGAGTGTGTCGAACGTCAGCCCACTAGCTCAAACTTAAGGGATCAAAGGTTCTGCCGAAATCACATAGGTCGTCTTGTTTCAATTTAGTCAATAAAGGCCTACTACTGGAGCGAAACGGAATGCTTCGACGCTCGTGTTTCAGCCGCACGACCTCCGAGAGGCTTGGAAGAGACCTCATCTGAAAGGTGGATTCACAACGATCGAGTGTGTTGAACGTCAGCCCACAAGCTCAAACTTAAGGGTTCAAAAGTTCTGCCGAAATCACATAGGTCATCATGTTACAATTTAGTCGAAGGACTAGTACTGGAGCGAAACGGAATTCTTCCTCGCTCGTGTTTCGGCCGCACGACCTACGAGAGGATTGGAAGAGACATCATCTGAAAGGTGGATTCACAACGATCGAGTGTGTCGAACGTCAGCCCACAAGCTCAAACTTAAGGGTTCAAAAGTTCTGCCGAAATCACACAGGTTGTATTGTTACAATTTAGTCAATAAAGGCCTAGTATTGGAGCGAAACGGAATGCTTCGAAGCTCGTGTTTCGGCTGCACGAACTCCGAGAGGCTTGGAAGAGACCTCATCTGAAAGGTGGATTCCCAACGATCGAGTGTGTCGAACGTCAGCCCACAAGCTCAAACTTAAGGGTTCAAAAGTTCTGCCGAAATCACACAGGTTGTATTGTTACAATTTAGTCAATAAAGGCCTAGTATTGGAGCGAAACGGAATGCTTCGAAGCTAGTGTTTCGGCTGCACGAACTCCGAGAGGATTGGAAGAGACATCATCTGAAAGGTGGATTCACAACGATCGAGTCTGTCGAACGTCAGCCCACTAGCTCAAACTTAAGGGATCAAAAGTTTTGCCGAAATCACATAGGTCGTCATGTTTCAATTTAGTCAATAAAGGCCTACTACTGGAGCGAAACGGAATGCTTCGACGCTCGTGTTTCAGCCGCACGACCTCCGAGAGGCTTGAAAGAGACCTAATCTGAAAGGTGGATTCAAAACGATCGTGTGTCAAATGTCAGTCTACTAGCTCAAACTTAAAGGTTCAAAAGTTCTGCCGAAATCACATAGGTCGTCATGTTAAAATTTTGTCAAAGGACTAGTATTGGAGCGAAACGGAATGCTTCGACGCTCGTGTTTCGGCCGCACGACCTACGAGAGGCTTGGAAGAGACCTCATCTGAAAGGTGGATTCACAACGATCGAGTGTGTCGAATGTCAGCCCACAATCTCAAACTTAAGGGTTCAAAGGTTCTGCCGAAATCACATAGGTCGTCATGTTACAATTTAGTCAATAAAGGCCAACGACTGGAGCGAAACGGAATGCTTCGAAGCTCGTGTTTCGGCTGCACGAACTCCGAGAGGATTGGAAGAGACCTCATCTGAAAGGTGGATTCACAACGATCGAGTGTGTCGAACGTCAGCCCACTAGCTCAAACTTAAGGGATCAAAAGTTCTGCCGAAATCACATAGGTCGTCATGTTTCAATTTAGTCAATAAAGGCCTACTACTGGAGCGAAACGGAATGCTTCGACGCTCGTGTTTCAGCCGCACGACCTCCGAGAGGCAAGAAAGAGACCTCATCTGAAAGGTGGATTCAAAACGATCGAGTGTGTCGAATGTCAGTCTACTAGCTCAAAATTAAAGGTTCTAAAATTCAGCCGAAATCACATAGGTCGACATGTTACAATTTAGTCAATAAAGGCCTACCATTGGAGCGAAACGGAATGCTTCGAAGCTCGTGTTTCGGCTGCACGAACTCCGAGAGGATTGGAAGAGACCCCATCTGAAAGGTGGATTCACAACGATCGAGTGTGTCGAACGTCAGCCCACTAGCTCAAACTTAAGGGTTCAAAAGTTCTGCCGAAATCACATAGGTCGTCATGTTTCAATTTAGTCAATAAAGGCCTACGACTGGAGCGAAACGGACTGCTTCGACGCTCGTGTTTCAGCCGCACGACCTCCGAGAGGCTTGGAAGAGACCTCATCTGAAAGGTGGATTCAAAACGATCGAGTGTGTCGAATGTCAGTCTACTCGCTCAAACTTGAAGGTTCAAAGGTTCTGCCGAAATCACATAGGTCGTCATGTTACAATTTAGTCAATAAAGGCCAACTACTGGGGCGAAACGGAATGCTTCGACGCTCGTGTTTCGGCCGCACGACCTCCGAGAGGATTGGAAGAGACCTCATCTGAAAGGTGGATTCAAAACGATCGAGTGTGTCGAATGTCAGTCTACTAGCTCAAAATTAAAGGTTCTAAAATTCAGCCGAAATCACATAGGTCGACATGTTACAATTTAGTCAATAAAGGCCTACCATTGGAGCGAAACGGAATGCTTCGAAGCTCGTGTTTCGGCTGCACGAACTCCGAGAGGATTGGAAGAGACCTCATCTGAAAGGTGGATTCACAACGATCGAGTGTGTCGAACGTCAGCCCACTAGCTCAAACTTAAGGGTTCAAAAGTTCTGCCGAAATCACATAGGTCGTCATGTTTCAATTTAGTCAATAAAGGCCTACTACTGGAGCGAAACGGACTGCTTCGACGCTCGTGTTTCAGCCGCACGACCTCCGAGAGGCTTGGAAGAGACCTCATCTGAAAGGTGGATTCAAAACGATCGAGTGTGTCGAATGTCAGTCTACTCGCTCAAACTTGAAGGTTCAAAGGTTCTGCCGAAATCACATAGGTCGTCATGTTACAATTTAGTCAATAAAGGCCAACTACTGGAGCGAAACGGAATGCTTCGACGCTCGTGTTTCAGCCGCACGACCTCCGAGAGGCTTGAAAGAGACCTAATCTGAAAGGTGGATTCAAAACGATCGGTTGTGTCAAATGTCAGTCTACTAGCTCAAACTTAAAGGTTCAAAAGTTCTGCCGAAATCACATAGGTCGTCATGTTAAAATTTAGTCAAAGGACTAGTATTGGAGCGAAACGGAATGCTTCGACGCTCGTGTTTCGGCCGCACGACCTACGAGAGGCTTGGAAGAGACCTCATCTGAAAGGTGGATTCACAACGATCGAGTGTGTCGAATGTCAGCCCACAATCTCAAACTTAAGGGTTCAAAGGTTCTGCCGAAATCACATAGGTCGTCATGTTACAATTTAGTCAATAAAGGCCAACGACTGGAGCGAAACGGAATGCTTCGAAGCTCGTGTTTCGGCTGCACGAACTCCGAGAGGATTGGAAGAGACCTCATCTGAAAGGTGGATTCACAACGATCGAGTGTGTCGAACGTCAGCCCACTAGCTCAAACTTAAGGGATCAAAGGTTCTGCCGAAATCACATAGGTCGTCTTGTTTCAATTTAGTCAATAAAGGCCTACTACTGGAGCGAAACGGAATGCTTCGACGCTCGTGTTTCAGCCGCACGACCTCCGAGAGGCTTGGAAGAGACCTCATCTGAAAGGTGGATTCACAACGATCGAGTGTGTTGAACGTCAGCCCACAAGCTCAAACTTAAGGGTTCAAAAGTTCTGCCGAAATCACATAGGTCATCATGTTACAATTTAGTCGAAGGACTAGTACTGGAGCGAAACGGAATTCTTCGTCGCTCGTGTTTCGGCCGCACGACCTACGAGAGGATTGGAAGAGACATCATCTGAAAGGTGGATTCACAACGATCGAGTGTGTCGAACGTCAGCCCACAAGCTCAAACTTAAGGGTTCAAAAGTTCTGCCGAAATCACACAGGTTGTATTGTTACAATTTAGTCAATAAAGGCCTAGTATTGGAGCGAAACGGAATGCTTCGAAGCTCGTGTTTCGGCTGCACGAACTCCGAGAGGCTTGGAAGAGACCTCATCTGAAAGGTGGATTCCCAACGATCGAGTGTGTCGAACGTCAGCCCACAAGCTCAAACTTAAGGGTTCAAAAGTTCTGCCGAAATCACACAGGTTGTATTGTTACAATTTAGTCAATAAAGGCCTAGTATTGGAGCGAAACGGAATGCTTCGAAGCTCGTGTTTCGGCTGCACGAACTCCGAGAGGCTTGGAAGAGACCTCATCTGAAAGGTGGATTCCCCACGATCGAGTGTGTCGAACGTCAGCCCACTAGTTCAAACTTAAGGGTTCAAAAGTTCTGCATAAATCACATAGGTCGTCATGTTACAATTTAGTCAATAAAGGCCAACTACTGGAGCGAAACGGAATGCTTCGAAGCTAGTGTTTCGGCTGCACGAACTCCGAGAGGATTGGAAGAGACATCATCTGAAAGGTGGATTCACAACGATCGAGTCTGTCGAACGTCAGCCCACTAGCTCAAACTTAAGGGATCAAAAGTTTTGCCGAAATCACATAGGTCGTCATGTTTCAATTTAGTCAATAAAGGCCTACTACTGGAGCGAAACGGAATGCTTCGACGCTCGTGTTTCAGCCGCACGACCTCCGAGAGGCTTGAAAGAGACCTAATCTGAAAGGTGGATTCAAAACGATCGTGTGTCAAATGTCAGTCTACTAGCTCAAACTTAAAGGTTCAAAAGTTCTGCCGAAATCACATAGGTCGTCATGTTAAAATTTTGTCAAAGGACTAGTATTGGAGCGAAACGGAATGCTTCGACGCTCGTGTTTCGGCCGCACGACCTACGAGAGGCTTGGAAGAGACCTCATCTGAAAGGTGGATTCACAACGATCGAGTGTGTCGAATGTCAGCCCACAATCTCAAACTTAAGGGTTCAAAGGTTCTGCCGAAATCACATAGGTCGTCATGTTACAATTTAGTCAATAAAGGCCAACGACTGGAGCGAAACGGAATGCTTCGAAGCTCGTGTTTCGGCTGCACGAACTCCGAGAGGATTGGAAGAGACCTCATCTGAAAGGTGGATTCACAACGATCGAGTGTGTCGAACGTCAGCCCACTAGCTCAAACTTAAGGGATCAAAAGTTCTGCCGAAATCACATAGGTCGTCATGTTTCAATTTAGTCAATAAAGGCCTACTACTGGAGCGAAACGGAATGCTTCGACGCTCGTGTTTCAGCCGCACGACCTCCGAGAGGCAAGAAAGAGACCTCATCTGAAAGGTGGATTCAAAACGATCGAGTGTGTCGAATGTCAGTCTACTAGCTCAAAATTAAAGGTTCTAAAATTCAGCCGAAATCACATAGGTCGACATGTTACAATTTAGTCAATAAAGGCCTACCATTGGAGCGAAACGGAATGCTTCGAAGCTCGTGTTTCGGCTGCACGAACTCCGAGAGGATTGGAAGAGACCCCATCTGAAAGGTGGATTCACAACGATCGAGTGTGTCGAACGTCAGCCCACTAGCTCAAACTTAAGGGTTCAAAAGTTCTGCCGAAATCACATAGGTCGTCATGTTTCAATTTAGTCAATAAAGGCCTACGACTGGAGCGAAACGGACTGCTTCGACGCTCGTGTTTCAGCCGCACGACCTCCGAGAGGCTTGGAAGAGACCTCATCTGAAAGGTGGATTCAAAACGATCGAGTGTGTCGAATGTCAGTCTACTCGCTCAAACTTGAAGGTTCAAAGGTTCTGCCGAAATCACATAGGTCGTCATGTTACAATTTAGTCAATAAAGGCCAACTACTGGGGCGAAACGGAATGCTTCGACGCTCGTGTTTCGGCCGCACGACCTCCGAGAGGATTGGAAGAGACCTCATCTGAAAGGTGGATTCAAAACGATCGAGTGTGTCGAATGTCAGTCTACTAGCTCAAAATTAAAGGTTCTAAAATTCAGCCGAAATCACATAGGTCGACATGTTACAATTTAGTCAATAAAGGCCTACCATTGGAGCGAAACGGAATGCTTCGAAGCTCGTGTTTCGGCTGCACGAACTCCGAGAGGATTGGAAGAGACCTCATCTGAAAGGTGGATTCCCCACGATCGAGTGTGTCGAACGTCAGCCCACTAGTTCAAACTTAAGGGTTCAAAAGTTCTGCATAAATCACATAGGTCGTCATGTTACAATTTAGTCAATAAAGGCCAACTACTGGAGCGAAACGGAATGCTTCGAAGCTAGTGTTTCGGCTGCACGACCTCCGAGAGGCTTGAAAGAGACCTAATCTGAAAGGTGGATTCAAAACGATCGTGTGTCAAATGTCAGTCTACTAGCTCAAACTTAAAGGTTCAAAAGTTCTGCCGAAATCACATAGGTCGTCATGTTAAAATTTTGTCAAAGGACTAGTATTGGAGCGAAACGGAATGCTTCGACGCTCGTGTTTCGGCCGCACGACCTACGAGAGGCTTGGAAGAGACCTCATCTGAAAGGTGGATTCACAACGATCGAGTGTGTCGAATGTCAGCCCACAATCTCAAACTTAAGGGTTCAAAGGTTCTGCCGAAATCACATAGGTCGTCATGTTACAATTTAGTCAATAAAGGCCAACGACTGGAGCGAAACGGAATGCTTCGAAGCTCGTGTTTCGGCTGCACGAACTCCGAGAGGATTGGAAGAGACCTCATCTGAAAGGTGGATTCACAACGATCGAGTGTGTCGAACGTCAGCCCACTAGCTCAAACTTAAGGGATCAAAAGTTCTGCCGAAATCACATAGGTCGTCATGTTTCAATTTAGTCAATAAAGGCCTACTACTGGAGCGAAACGGAATGCTTCGACGCTCGTGTTTCAGCCGCACGACCTCCGAGAGGCAAGAAAGAGACCTCATCTGAAAGGTGGATTCAAAACGATCGAGTGTGTCGAATGTCAGTCTACTAGCTCAAAATTAAAGGTTCTAAAATTCAGCCGAAATCACATAGGTCGACATGTTACAATTTAGTCAATAAAGGCCTACCATTGGAGCGAAACGGAATGCTTCGAAGCTCGTGTTTCGGCTGCACGAACTCCGAGAGGATTGGAAGAGACCCCATCTGAAAGGTGGATTCACAACGATCGAGTGTGTCGAACGTCAGCCCACTAGCTCAAACTTAAGGGTTCAAAAGTTCTGCCGAAATCACATAGGTCGTCATGTTTCAATTTAGTCAATAAAGGCCTACGACTGGAGCGAAACGGACTGCTTCGACGCTCGTGTTTCAGCCGCACGACCTCCGAGAGGCTTGGAAGAGACCTCATCTGAAAGGTGGATTCAAAACGATCGAGTGTGTCGAATGTCAGTCTACTCGCTCAAACTTGAAGGTTCAAAGGTTCTGCCGAAATCACATAGGTCGTCATGTTACAATTTAGTCAATAAAGGCCAACTACTGGGGCGAAACGGAATGCTTCGACGCTCGTGTTTCGGCCGCACGACCTCCGAGAGGATTGGAAGAGACCTCATCTGAAAGGTGGATTCAAAACGATCGAGTGTGTCGAATGTCAGTCTACTAGCTCAAAATTAAAGGTTCTAAAATTCAGCCGAAATCACATAGGTCGACATGTTACAATTTAGTCAATAAAGGCCTACCATTGGAGCGAAACGGAATGCTTCGAAGCTCGTGTTTCGGCTGCACGAACTCCGAGAGGATTGGAAGAGACCTCATCTGAAAGGTGGATTCACAACGATCGAGTGTGTCGAACGTCAGCCCACTAGCTCAAACTTAAGGGTTCAAAAGTTCTGCCGAAATCACATAGGTCGTCATGTTTCAATTTAGTCAATAAAGGCCTACTACTGGAGCGAAACGGACTGCTTCGACGCTCGTGTTTCAGCCGCACGACCTCCGAGAGGCTTGGAAGAGACCTCATCTGAAAGGTGGATTCAAAACGATCGAGTGTGTCGAATGTCAGTCTACTCGCTCAAACTTGAAGGTTCAAAGGTTCTGCCGAAATCACATAGGTCGTCATGTTACAATTTAGTCAATAAAGGCCAACTACTGGGGCGAAACGGAATGCTTCGACGCTCGTGTTTCGGCCGCACGACCTCCGAGAGGATTGGAAGAGACCTCATCTGAAAGGTGAATTCATAACGATCGAGTGTGTCGAATGTCAGCCCACAAGCTCAAACTTAAGGGTTCAATAGTTCTGCCGAAATCACATAGGTCGTCATGTTTCAATTTAGTCAATAAAGGCCTACTACTGGAGCGAAACGGAATGCTTCGACGCTCGTGTTTCGGCCGCACGACCTCCGAGAGGCTTGCAAAAGACGTCATCTAAAAGGTGGATTCAAAACGATCCAGTGTGTCGAATGTCAGCCTACTAGCTCAAATTTAAAGGTTCAAAAGTTCTGCCGAAATCACATAGGTCGTCATGTTACAATTTAGTCAATAAAGGCCTCCTACTGGAGCGAAACGGATTGCTTCGACGCTCGTGTTTCGGCCGCACGACCTCCGAGAAGCTTGGAAAAGACGTCATCTGAAAGGTGGATTCAAAACGATCGAGTGTGTCGAAGGTCAGCCGACTAGCTCAAACTTAAGGGTTCTAAAGTTCTGCCGAAATCACATAGGTCGACAAGTTACAATTTAGTCAATAAAGGCCTACTACTGGAGCGAAACGGAATGCTTCGACGCTCGTGTTTCAGCCGCACGACCTCCGAGAGGCTTGGAAGAGGTCTCATCTGAAAGGTGGATTCAAAACGATCGAGTGTGTCGAATGTCAGTCAACTAGCTCAAACTTAAAGGTTCAAAAGTTCTGCCTAAATCACATAGGTCGTCATGTTACAATTTAGTCAATAAAGGCCGACTCCTGGAGCGAAACGGAATGGTTCGACGCTCGTGTTTCAGGCGCACGACCTCCGAGAGGATTGGAAGAGACCTCATCTGAAAGGTGGATTCAAAACGATCGAGTGTGTCGAATGTCAGTCGACTAGCTCAAACTTAAAGGTTCAAAGGTTCTGCCGAAATCACATAGGTCGTCATGTTACAATTTAGTCAATAAAGGCCTCCTACTGGAGCGAAACGGAATGCTTTGACAGTCGCCGCTCGGCCGCACGAAGTCTGAGAGGCTTGGAAGAGACGTCATCTGAAAGGTGGTTTCACAACGATCGAGTGTGTCGAACGTCAGCCCACAAGCTCAAACTTAAGGGTTTAAAAGTTCTGCCGAAATCACATCGGTCGTCATGTTACAATTTAGACAATAAAGGCCTACTACTGGAGCGAAACGGAATGCTTCGATGCTCGTGTTTCGGCCGCACGACCTACGAGAGGCTTGGAAGAGACCTCATTTGAAAGGTGGATTCAAAACGATCGAGTGTGTCGAATGTCAGCCGACTAGCTCAAACTTAAGGGTTCAAACGTTCGGCCGAAAACACATAGGTCGTCATGTTACAATTTAGTCAATATAGGCCTACTACTGGAGTGAAACGGAATGCTTCGACGCTCGTGTTTCAGCCGCACGACCTCCGAGAGGCTTGGAAGAGACCTCATCTGAAAGGTGGATTCAAAACGATCGAGTGTGTCGAAGGTCAGCCTACTAGCTCAAACTTAAGGGTTCTAAACTTCTGCCGAAATCACATAGGTCGACATGTTACAATTTAGTCAATAAAGGCCTACTATTGGAGCGAAACGGAATGCTTCGAAGCTCGTGTTTCGGCTGCACGAACTCCGAGAGGATTGGAAGAGACCTCATCTGAAAGGTGGATTCACAACGATCGAGTGTGTCGAACGTCAGCCCACTAGCTCAAACTTAAGGGTTCAAACGTTCTGCCGAAATCACAGAGGTGGTCATGTTTCAATTTAGTCAATAAAGGCCTACAACTGGAGCGAAACGGAATGCTTCGAAGCTCGTGTTTCGGCTGCACGAACTCCGAGAGGATTGGAAGAGACCTCATCTGAGAGGTGGATTCACAACGATCGAGTGTGTCGAACGTCAGCCCACTAGCTCAAACTTAAGGGTTCAAAAGTTCTGCCGAAATCACAAAGGTCGTCATGTTACAGTTTAGTCAATAAAGGCCTACTACTGGCACGTAACGGAATGCTTCGACGCTCGTGTTTCAGCCGCACGATCTCAGAGAGGCTTGGAAGAGACCTCATCTGAAAGGTGGATTCACAACTTTCGAGTGTGTCGAACGTCAGCCCACTAGCTCAAACTTAAGGGTTCAAAAGTTCTGCCGAAATCACATAGGTTGTCATATTATAATTTAGTCAATAAAGGCCTACTACTGGAGAGAAACTGAATGCTTTGACAGTCACCGCTCGTCCGCACAAATTCTGAGAGGTTTGGAACAGACCTCAACTGAAATGTGGATTCACAACGATCGAGTGTGTCGAACGTCAGCCCACTACCTCAAACTTAAGGGTTCAAAGGTTCTGCCGAAATTACACAGGTCGTCATTTTACAATTTAGTCAAAAAAGGCCTACTACTGGAGCGAAACTGAATGCTTTGACAGTCGCCGCTCGGCCGCACGAAGTCCGAAAGGCTTGCAAGAGACGTCATCTGAAAGGTGGATTCAAAACGATCGAGTGTCGAATATCAGCCTACAAGCTCAAACTTATGGGTTCAAAAGTTCTGCCGAAATCACATCGATTGTCATGTCACAATTTAGTCAATAAAGGCCAACTACTGGAGCGAAACTGAATGCTTGGACTGTCGCCGCTCGGCCGCACGAAGTCCGAGAGGCTTGGAAGAGACCTCATCTGAATGGTGGATTCACAACGATCGAGTGCGTCGAACGTCAGCCCACGAGCTCAAACGTAAGGGTTCAAAGGTTCTGCCGAAATCACATAGGTCGTTATGTATCAATTTAGTCAATAAAGGCCTACTCCTGTAGCAAAACGGAATGCTTCGACGCTCGTGTTTCGGCTGCACGACCTCCGAGAGGCTTGGAAGAGACCTCATCTGAAAGGTGGATTTAAAACTATCGAGTGTGTCGAATGTCAGCCTACTAGCTCAAACTTAAGGGTTCAAAAGTTCTGCCGAAATCACATAGTTCGTCATGTTACAATTTAGTCAATAAAGGCCTACTATTGGAGCGAAACGGAATGCTTCGACGCTCGTGTTTCAGCCGCACGACCTCCGAGAGGCTTGGAAGAGGTCTCATCTGAAAGGTGGATTCAAAACGATCGAGTGTGTCGAATGTCAGTCAACTAGCTCAAACTTAAAGGTTCAAAAGTTCTGCCTAAATCACATAGGTCGTCATGTTACAATTTAGTCAATAAAGGCCGACTCCTGGAGCGAAACGGAATGGTTCGACGCTCGTGTTTCAGGCGCACGACCTCCGAGAGGATTGGAAGAGACCTCATCTGAAAGGTGGATTCAAAACGATCGAGTGTGTCGAATGTCAGTCGACTAGCTCAAACTTAAAGGTTCAAAGGTTCTGCCGAAATCACATAGGTCGTCATGTTACAATTTAGTCAATAAAGGCCTCCTACTGGAGCGAAACGGAATGCTTTGACAGTCGCCGCTCGGCCGCACGAAGTCTGAGAGGCTTGGAAGAGACGTCATCTGAAAGGTGGTTTCACAACGATCGAGTGTGTCGAACGTCAGCCCACAAGCTCAAACTTAAGGGTTTAAAAGTTCTGCCGAAATCACATCGGTCGTCATGTTACAATTTAGACAATAAAGGCCTACTACTGGAGCGAAACGGAATGCTTCGATGCTCGTGTTTCGGCCGCACGACCTACGAGAGGCTTGGAAGAGACCTCATTTGAAAGGTGGATTCAAAACGATCGAGTGTGTCGAATGTCAGCCGACTAGCTCAAACTTAAGGGTTCAAACGTTCGGCCGAAAACACATAGGTCGTCATGTTACAATTTAGTCAATATAGGCCTACTACTGGAGTGAAACGGAATGCTTCGACGCTCGTGTTTCAGCCGCACGACCTCCGAGAGGCTTGGAAGAGACCTCATCTGAAAGGTGGATTCAAAACGATCGAGTGTGTCGAAGGTCAGCCTACTAGCTCAAACTTAAGGGTTCTAAACTTCTGCCGAAATCACATAGGTCGACATGTTACAATTTAGTCAATAAAGGCCTACTATTGGAGCGAAACGGAATGCTTCGAAGCTCGTGTTTCGGCTGCACGAACTCCGAGAGGATTGGAAGAGACCTCATCTGAAAGGTGGATTCACAACGATCGAGTGTGTCGAACGTCAGCCCACTAGCTCAAACTTAAGGGTTCAAACGTTCTGCCGAAATCACAGAGGTGGTCATGTTTCAATTTAGTCAATAAAGGCCTACAACTGGAGCGAAACGGAATGCTTCGAAGCTCGTGTTTCGGCTGCACGAACTCCGAGAGGATTGGAAGAGACCTCATCTGAGAGGTGGATTCACAACGATCGAGTGTGTCGAACGTCAGCCCACTAGCTCAAACTTAAGGGTTCAAAAGTTCTGCCGAAATCACAAAGGTCGTCATGTTACAGTTTAGTCAATAAAGGCCTACTACTGGCACGTAACGGAATGCTTCGACGCTCGTGTTTCAGCCGCACGATCTCAGAGAGGCTTGGAAGAGACCTCATCTGAAAGGTGGATTCACAACTTTCGAGTGTGTCGAACGTCAGCCCACTAGCTCAAACTTAAGGGTTCAAAAGTTCTGCCGAAATCACATAGGTTGTCATATTATAATTTAGTCAATAAAGGCCTACTACTGGAGAGAAACTGAATGCTTTGACAGTCACCGCTCGTCCGCACAAATTCTGAGAGGTTTGGAACAGACCTCAACTGAAATGTGGATTCACAACGATCGAGTGTGTCGAACGTCAGCCCACTACCTCAAACTTAAGGGTTCAAAGGTTCTGCCGAAATTACACAGGTCGTCATTTTACAATTTAGTCAAAAAAGGCCTACTACTGGAGCGAAACTGAATGCTTTGACAGTCGCCGCTCGGCCGCACGAAGTCCGAAAGGCTTGCAAGAGACGTCATCTGAAAGGTGGATTCAAAACGATCGAGTGTCGAATATCAGCCTACAAGCTCAAACTTATGGGTTCAAAAGTTCTGCCGAAATCACATCGATTGTCATGTCACAATTTAGTCAATAAAGGCCAACTACTGGAGCGAAACTGAATGCTTGGACTGTCGCCGCTCGGCCGCACGAAGTCCGAGAGGCTTGGAAGAGACCTCATCTGAATGGTGGATTCACAACGATCGAGTGCGTCGAACGTCAGCCCACGAGCTCAAACGTAAGGGTTCAAAGGTTCTGCCGAAATCACATAGGTCGTTATGTATCAATTTAGTCAATAAAGGCCTACTCCTGTAGCAAAACGGAATGCTTCGACGCTCGTGTTTCGGCTGCACGACCTCCGAGAGGCTTGGAAGAGACCTCATCTGAAAGGTGGATTTAAAACTATCGAGTGTGTCGAATGTCAGCCTACTAGCTCAAACTTAAGGGTTCAAAAGTTCTGCCGAAATCACATAGTTCGTCATGTTACAATTTAGTCAATAAAGGCCTACTATTGGAGCGAAACGGAATGCTTCGAAGCTCGTGTTTCGGCTGCACGAACTCCGAGAGGCTTGGAAGAGACCTCATCTGAAAGGTGGATTCACAACGATCGACTGTGTCGAACGTCAGCCCACGAGCTCAAACTTAAGGGTTCAAAAGTTCTGCCGAAATCATATCGGTCGTCATGTTACAATTTAGTCAATAAAGGCCTACGACTGGAGCGAAACGGAATGCTTTGACGCTTGTGTTTCGGCCGCACGACCTCCGAGAGGCTTGGAAGAGACCTCATCTGAAAGGTGGATTCACAACGATCGAGTGTGTCGAATGTCAGCCCACAATCTCAAACTTAAGGGTTCAAAGGTTCTGCCGAAATCACACAGGTCGTCATGTTACAATTTAGTCAATAAAGGCCTACTATTGGAGCGAAACGGAATGCTTCGAAGCTCGTGTTTCGGCTGCACGAACTCCGAGAGGCTTGGAAGAGACCTCATCTGAAAGGTGGATTCACAACGATCGACTGTGTCGAACGTCAGCCCACTAGCTCAAACTTAAGGGTTCAAAAGTTCTGCCGAAATCACATAGGTCATCATGTTACAATTTAGTCGAAGGACTAGTACTGGAGCGAAACGGAATGCTTCGACGCTCGTGTTTCGGCTGCACGACCTACGAGAGGCTTGGAAGAGACCTCATCTGAAAGGTGGATTCCCAACGATCGAGTGTGTCGAACGTCAGCCTACTAGTTCAAACTTAAGGGTTCAAACGTTCTGCATAAATCACATAGGTCGTCATGTTACAATTTAGTCAATAAAGGCCAACTACTGGAGCGAAACGGAATGCTTCGAAGCTCGTGTTTCGGCTCCACGAACTCCGAGAGGATTGGAAGAGACATCATCTGAAAGGTGGATTCACAACGATCGAGTGTGTCGAACGTCAGCCCACAAGCTCAAACTTAAGGGTTCAAAAGTTCTGCCGAAATCACACAGGTTGTCATGTTACAATTTAGTCAATAAAGGCCTAGTATTGGAGCGAAACGGAATGCTTCGAAGCTCGTGTTTCGGCTGCACGAACTCCGAGAGGCTTGGAAGAGACCTCATCTGAAAGGTGGATTCCCATCGATCGAGTGTGTCGAACGTCAGCCCACTAGTTCAAACTTAAGGGTTCAAAAGTTCTGCATAAATCACATAGGTCGTCATGTTACAATTTAGTCAATAAAGGCCAACTACTGGAGCGAAACGGAATGCTTCGAAGCTCGTGTTTCGGCTGCACGAACTCCGAGAGGATTGGAAGAGACATCATCTGAAAGGTGGATTCACAACGATCGAGTCTGTCGAACGTCAGCCCATAATCTCAAACTTAAGGGTTCAAAAGTTCTGCCGAAATCATATCGGTCGTCATGTTACAATTTAGTCAATAAAGGCCTACGACTGGAGCGAAACAGAATGCTTCGACGCTTGTGTTTCGGCCGCACGACCTCCGAGAGGCTTGGAAGAGACCTCATCTGAAAGGTGGATTCACAACGATCGAGTGTGTCGAATGTCAGCCCACAATCTCAAACTTAAGGGTTCAAAGGTTCTGCCAAAATCACATAGGTCGTCATGTTTCAATTTAGTCAATAAAGGCCTACTACTGGAGCGAAACGGAATGCTTCGACGCTCGTGTTTCAGCCGCACGACCTCCGAGAGGCTTGGAAGAGACCTCATCTGAAAGGTGGATTCACAACGATCGAGTGGGTCGAACGTCAGCCCACAAGCTCAAACTTAAGGGTTCTAAAGTTCTGCCGAAATCACATAGGTCATCATGTTACAATTTAGTCAATAAAGGACTACTACTGGAGCGAAACGGAATGCTTCGACGCTCGTGTTTCGGCCGCACGACCTCCGAGAGGCTTGGAAGAGACCTCATCTGAAAGGTGGATTCACAACGATCGAGTGTGTCGAATGTCAGCCCACAATCTCAAACTTAAGGGTTCAAAGGTTCTGCCGAAATCACACAGGTCGTCATGTTACAATTTAGTCAATAAAGGCCTACTACTGGAGCGAAACGGAATGCTTCGACGCTCGTGTTTCAGCCGCACGACCTCCGAGAGGCTTGGAAGAGACCTCATCTGAAAGGTGGATTCACAATGATCGAGTGTGTCGAACGTCAGCCCACAAGCTCAAACTTAAGGGTTCAAAAGTTCTGCCGAAATCACATAGGTCATCATGTTACAATTTAGTCGAAGGACTAGTACTGGAGCGAAACGGAATGCTTCGACGCTCGTGTTTCGGCCGCACGACCTACGAGAGGCTTGGAAGAGACCTCATCTGAAAGGTGGATTCCCAACGATCGAGTGTGTCGAACGTCAGCCCACTAGTTCAAACTTAAGGGTTCAAACGTTCTGCATAAATCACATAGGTCGTCATGTTACAATTTAGTCAATAAAGGCCAACTACTGGAGCGAAACGGAATGCTTCGAAGCTCGTGTTTCGGCTGCACGAACTCCGAGAGGATTGGAAGAGACCTCATCTGAAAGGTGGATTCCCAACGATCGAGTGTGTCGAACGTCAGCCCACTAGTTCAAACTTAAGGGTTCAAACGTTCTGCATAAATCACATAGGTCGTCATGTTACAATTTAGTCAATAAAGGCCAACTACTGGAGCGAAACGGAATGCTTCGAAGCTCGTGTTTCGGCTGCACGAACTCCGAGAGGATTGGAAGAGACATCATCTGAAAGGTGGATTCACAACGATCGAGTCTGTCGAACGTCAGCCCACTAGCTCAAACTTAAGGGATCAAAAGTTCTGCCGAAATCACATAGGTCGTCATGTTACAATTTAGTCAAAGGACTAGTATTGGAGCGAAACGGAATGCTTCGAAGCTCGTGTTTCGGCTGCACGAACTCCGAGAGGATTGGAAGAGACCTCATCTGAAAGGTGGATTCACAACGATCGAGTGGGTCGAACGTCAGCCCACAAGCTCAAACTTAAGGGTTCTAAAGTTCTGCCGAAATCACATAGGTCATCATGTTACAATTTAGTCAATAAAGGACTACTACTGGAGCGAAACGGAATGCTTCGACGCTCGTGTTTCGGCCGCACGACCTCCGAGAGGCTTGGAAGAGACCTCATCTGAAAGGTGGATTCACAACGATCGAGTGTGTCGAATGTCAGCCCACAATCTCAAACTTAAGGGTTCAAAGGTTCTGCCGAAATCACACAGGTCGTCATGTTACAATTTAGTCAATAAAGGCCTACTACTAGAGCGAAACGGAATGCTTCGACGCTCGTGTTTCAGCCGCACGACCTCCGAGAGGCTTGGAAGAGACCTCATCTGAAAGGTGGATTCCCAACGATCGAGTGTGTCAAACGTCAGCCCACTAGTTCAAACTTAAGGGTTCAAACGTTCTGCATAAATCACATAGGTCGTCATGTTACAATTTAGTCAATAAAGGCCAACTACTGGAGCGAAACGGAATGCTTCGAAGCTCGTGTTTCGGCTGCACGAACTCCGAGAGGATTGGAAGAGACATCATCTGAAAGGTGGATTCACAACGATCGAGTGTGTCGAACGTCAGCCCACAAGCTCAAACTTAAGGGTTCAAAAGTTCTGCCGAAATCACACAGGTTGTATTGTTACAATTTAGTCAATAAAGGCCTAGTATTGGAGCGAAACGGAATGCTTCGAAGCTCGTGTTTCGGCTGCACGAACTCCGAGAGGCTTGGAAGAGACCTCATCTGAAAGGTGGATTCCCAACGATCGAGTGTGTCGAACGTCAGCCCACTAGTTCAAACTTAAGGGTTCAAAAGTTCTGCATATATCAAATAGGTCGTCATGTTACAATTTAGTCAATAAAGGCCAACTACTGGAGCGAAACGGAATGCTTCGAAGCTAGTGTTTCGGCTGCACGAACTCCGAGAGGATTGGAAGAGACATCATCTGAAAGGTGGATTCACAACGATCGAGTCTGTCGAACGTCAGCCCACTAGCTCAAACTTAAGGGATCAAAAGTTCTGCCGAAATCACATAGGTCGTCATGTTACAATTTAGTCAAAGGACTAGTATTGGAGCGAAACGGAATGCTTCGACGCTCGTGTTTCGGCCGCACGACCTACGAGAGGCTTGGAAGAGACCTCATCTGAAAGGTGGATTCACAACGATCGAGTGTGTCGAATGTCAGCCCACAATCTCAAACTTAAGGGTTCAAAGGTTCTGCCGAAATCACATAGGTCGTCATGTTACAATTTAGTCAATAAAGGCCAACGACTGGAGCGAAACGGAATGCTTCGAAGCTCGTGTTTCGGCTGCACGAACTCCGAGAGGATTGGAAGAGACCTCATCTGAAAGGTGGATTCACAACGATCGAGTGTGTCGAACGTCAGCCCACTAGCTCAAACTTAAGGGATCAAAAGTTCTGCCGAAATCACATAGGTCGTCATGTTTCAATTTAGTCAATAAAGGCCTACTACTGGAGCGAAACGGAATGCTTCGACGCTCGTGTTTCAGCCGCACGACCTCCGAGAGGCAAGAAAGAGACCTCATCTGAAAGGTGGATTCAAGACGATCGAGTGTGTCGAATGTCAGTCTACTAGGTCAAAATTAAAGGTTCTAAAATTCAGCCGAAATCACATAGGTCGACATGTTTCAATTTAGTCAATAAAGGCCTACTACTGGAGCGAAACGGAATGCTTCGACGCTCGTGTTTCAGCCGCACGACCTCCGAGAGGCTTGGAAGAGACCTCATCTGAAAGGTGGATTCAAAACGATCGAGTGTGTCGAATGTCAGTCTACTCGCTCAAACTTAAAGGTTCAAAAGTTCTGCCGAAATCACATAGGTCATCATGTTACAATTTAGTCGAAGGACTAGTACTGGAGCGAAACGGAATGCTTCGACGCTCGTGTTTCGGCCGCACGACCTACGAGAGGCTTGGAAGAGACCTCATCTGAAAGGTGGATTCCCAACGATCGAGTGTGTCGAACGTCAGCCCACAATCTCAAACTTAAGGGTTCAAAAGTTCTGCCGAAATCATATCGGTCGTCATGTTACAATTTAGTCAATAAAGGCCTACGACTGGAGCGAAACGGAATGCTTCGACGCTTGTGTTTCGACCGCAAGACCTCCGAGAGGCTTGGAAGAGACCTCATCTGAAAGGGGGATTCACAACGATCGAGTGTGTCGAATGTCAGCCCACAATCTCAAACTTAAGAGTTCAAAAGTTCTGCATAAATCACATAGGTCGTCATGTTACAATTTAGTCAATAAAGGCCAACTACTGGAGCGGAACGGAATGCTTCGAAGCTCGTGTTTCGGCTGCACGAACTCCGAGAGGTTTGGAAGAGACATCATCTGAAAGGTGGATTCACAACGATCGAGTGTGTCGAACGTCAGCCCACTAGCTCAAACTTAAGGGATCAAAAGTTCTGCCGAAATCACATAGGTCGTCATGTATTAATTTAGTCAATAAAGGCCTACTACTGGAGCGAAACGGAATGCTTCGACGCTCGTGTTTCAGCCGCACGACCTCCGAGAGGCTTGGAAGAGACCTCATCTGAAAGGTGGATTCAAAACGATCGAGTGTGTCGAATGTCAGTCTACTAGCTCAAACTTAAAGGTTCAAAAGTTCTGCCTAAATCACATAGGTCGTCATGTTACAATTTAGTCAATAAAGGCTTCCTACTGGAGCTAAACGGAATGCTTCGAAGCTCGGGTTTCGGCTGCACGAACTCCGAGAGGCTTGGAAGAGACCTCATCTGAAAGGTGGATTCACAATGATCGAGTGTGTCGAACGTCAGCCCACTAGCTCAAACTTCAGGGTTCAAAAGCTCTGCCGAAATCATATCGGTCGTCATGTTACAATTTAGTCAATAAAGGCCTAAGACTGGAGCGAAACGGAATGCTTCGACGCTCGTGTTTCGGTCGCACGACCTACGAGAGGCTTGGAAGAGACCTCATCTGAAAGGTGGATTCCCAACGATCGAGTGTGTCGAACGTCAGCCCACAATCTCAAACTTAAGGGTTCAAAAGTTCTGCCGAAATCATATCGGACGTCATGTTACAATTTAGTCAATAAAGGCCTACGACTGGAGCGAAACGGAATGCTTCAACGCTTGTGTTTTGGCCGCACGACCTCCGAGAGGCTTTGAAGAGGCCTCATATGAAAGGTGGATTCACAACGATCGAGTGTGTCGAACGTCAGCCCACTAGCTCAAACTTAAGGGTTCCAAAGTTCTGCCGAAATCACAAAGGTCGTCATGTTTCAATTTAGTCAATAAAGGCCTACTACTGGAGCGAAACGGAATGCTTCGATGCTCGTGTTTCAGCCGCACGACCTCCGAGAGGCTTGGAAGAGACCTCATCTGAAAGGTGGATTCACAACGATCGAGTGTGTCGAACGTCAGCCCACAAGCTCAAACTTAAGGGTTCAAAAGTTCTGCCGAAATCACATAGGTCGTCATGTTACAATTTAGTCAATAAAGGCTTAATACTGGAGCTAAACGGAATGGTTCGACGCTCGTGTTTCGGCCGCACGATCTCCGAGAAGCTTGGAAGAGACCTCATCTGAAAGGGGGATTCACAACGATCGAGTGTGTCGAATGTCAGCCCACAATCTCAAACTTAAGGGTTCAAAGGGTCTGCCGAAATCACATAGGTCGTCATGTTACAATTTAGTCAATAAAGGCCTACTATTGGAGCGAAACGGAATGCTTCGAAGCTCGTGTTTCGGCTGCACGACCTCCGAGAGGATTGGAAGAGACCTCATCTGAAAGGTAGATTCACAACGATCGAGTGTGTCGAACGTCAGCCCACTAGCTCAAACTTAAGGGTTCCAAAGTTCTGCCGAAATCACATAGGTCGTCATGTTTCAATTTAGTCAATAAAGGCCTACTACTGGAGCGAAACGGAATGCTTCGACGCTCGTGTTTCAGCCGCACGACCTCCGAGAGGCTTGGAAGAGACCTCATCTGAAAGGTGGATTCACAACGATCGAGTGTGTCGAACGTCAGCCCACAAGCTCAAACTTAAGGGTTCAAAAGTTCTGCCGAAATCACATAGGTCATCATGTTACAATTTAGTCGAAGGACTAGTACTGGAGCGAAACGGAATGCTTCGACGCTCGTGTTTCGGCCGCACGACCTACGAGAGGCTTGGAAGAGACCTCATCTGAAAGGTGGATTCCCAACGATCGAGTGTGTCGAACGTCAGCCCACTAGTTCAAACTTAAGGGTTCAAACGTTCTGCATAAATCACATAGGTCGTCATGTTACAATTTAGTCAATAAAGGCCAACTACTGGAGCGAAACGGAATGCTTCGAAGCTCGTGTTTCGGCTGCACGAACTCCGAGAGGATTGGAAGAGACATCATCTGAAAGGTGGATTCACAACGATCGAGTGTGTCGAACGTCAGCCCACAAGCTCAAACTTAAGGGTTCAAAAGTTCTGCCGAAATCACACAGGTTGTATTGTTACAATTTAGTCAATAAAGGCCTAGTATTGGAGCGAAACGGAATGCTTCGAAGCTCGTGTTTCGGCTGCACGAACTCCGAGAGGCTTGGAAGAGACCTCATCTGAAAGGTGGATTCCCAACGATCGAGTGTGTCGAACGTCAGCCCACTAGTTCAAACTTAAGGGTTCAAAAGTTCTGCATAAATCAAATAGGTCGTCATGTTACAATTTAGTCAATAAAGGCCAACTACTGGAGCGAAACGGAATGCTTCGAAGCTAGTGTTTCGGCTGCACGAACTCCGAGAGGATTGGAAGAGACATCATCTGAAAGGTGCATTCACAACGATCGAGTCTGTCGAACGTCAGCCCACTAGCTCAAACTTAAGGGATCAAAAGTTCTGCCGAAATCACATAGGTCGTCATGTTACAATTTAGTCAAAGGACTAGTATTGGAGCGAAACGGAATGCTTCGACGCTCGTGTTTCGGCCGCACGACCTACGAGAGGCTTGGAAGAGACCTCATCTTAAAGGTGGATTCACAACGATCGAGTGTGTCGAATGTCAGCCCACAATCTCAAACTTAAGGGTTCAAAGGTTCTGCCGAAATCACATAGGTCGTCATGTTACAATTTAGTCAATAAAGGCCAACGACTGGAGCGAAACGGAATGCTTCGAAGCTCGTGTTTCGGCTGCACGAACTCCGAGAGGATTGGAAGAGACCTCATCTGAAAGGTGGATTCACAACGATCGAGTGGGTCGAACGTCAGCCCACAAGCTCAAACTTAAGGGTTCTAAAGTTCTGCCGAAATCACATAGGTCATCATGTTACAATTTAGTCAATAAAGGACTACTACCGGAGCGAAACTGAATGCTTTGACAGTCGCCGCTCGGCCGCACGAACTCCGAGAGGATTGCAAGAGACCTCATCTGAAAGGTGGATTCAAAACGATCGAGTGTGTCGAATGTCAGTCGACTAGCTCAAACTTAAAGGTTCAAAAGTTCTGCCGAAATCACAAAGTTCATCATGTGACAATTTAGTCAATAAAGGCCTACTCCTGGAGCGAAACGGAATGCTTCGAAGCTCGTGTTTCGGCTGCACGACCTCCGAGAGGCTTGGAAGAGACCTCATCTGAAAGGTGGATTCACAACGATCGAGTGTGTCAAACGTCAGCCCACTAGCTCAAACTTAAGGGTTCAAAGGTTCTGCCGAAATCACATAGGTCGTCATGTTACAATTTAGTCAAGAAAGGCCTACTATTGGAGCGAAACCGAATGCTTCGAAGCTCGTGTTTCGGCTGCACGAACTCCGAGAGGATTGGAAGAGACCTCATCTGAACGGTGGATTCACAACGATCGAGTGTGTCGAACGTCAGCCCACAATCTCAAACTTAAGGGTTCAAAAGTTCTGCCGAAATCATATCGGTCGTCATGTTACAATTTAGTCAATAAAGGCCTACGACTGGAGCGAAACGGAATGCTTCGACGCTTGTGTTTCGGCCGCACGACCTCCGAGAGGCTTGGAAGAGAACTCATCTGAAAGGTGGATTCACAACGATCGAGTGTGTCGAACGTCAGCCCATAATCTCAAACTTAAGGGATCAAAAGTTCTGCCGAAATCACATAGGTCGTCATGTTACAATTTAGTCAAGAAAGGCCAACTACTGGAGCGAAACGGAATGCTTCGAAGCTCGTGTTTCGGCTGCACGAACTCCGAGAGGATTGGAAGAGACCTCATCTGAAAGGTGGATTCACAACGATCGAGTGTGTCGAACGTCAGCCCACTAGCTCAAACTTAAGGGTTCCAAAGTTCTGCCGAAATCACATAGGTCGACATGTTACAATTTAGTCAATAAAGGCCTACGACTGGAGCGAAACTGAATGCTTTGACAGTCGCCGCTCGGCCGCACGAACTCCGAGAGGATTGCAAGAGACCTCATCTGAAAGGTGGATTCAAAACGATCGAGTGTGTCGAATGTCAGTCTACTAGCTCAAACTTACAGGTTCAAAAGTTCTGCCGAAATCACAAAGGTCATCATGTGACAATTTAGTCAATAAAGGCCTACTCCTGGAGCGAAACGGAATGCTTCGAAGCTCGTGTTTCGGCTGCACGACCTCCGAGAGGCTTGGAAGAGACCTCATCTGAAAGGTGGATTCACAACGATCGAGTGTGTCGAACGTCAGCCCACAATCTCAAACTTAAGGGTTCAAAAGTTCTGCCGAAATTACATAGGTCGTCATGTTACAATTTAGTCAAGAAAGGCCTACTATTGGAGCGAAACGGAATGCTTCGAAGCTCGTGTTTCGGCTGCACGAACAACCGAGAGGATTGGAAGAGACCTCATCTGAAAGGTGGATTCACAACGATCGAGTGTGTCAAACGTCAGCCCACTAGCTCAAACTTAAGGGTTCAAAAGTTCTGCCGAAATCACATAGGTCGTCATGTTTCTATTTAGTCAATAAAGGCCAACTACTGGAGCGAAACGGAATGCTACGACGCTCGTGTTTCAGCCGCACGACCTCCGAGAGGCTTGGAAGAGACCTCATCTGAAAGGTGGATTCACAACGATCGAGTGTGTCGAACGTCAGCCCACAAGCTCAAACTTAAGGGTTCAAAAGTTCTGCCGAAATCACATAGGTCGACATGTTACAATTTAGTCAATAAAGGCCTACGACTGGAGCGAAACTGAATGCTTTGACAGTCGCCGCTCGGCCGCACGAACTCCGAGAGGATTGCAAGAGACCTCATCTGAAAGGTGGATTCAAAACGATCGAGTGTGTCGAATGTCAGTCTACTAGCTCAAACTTAAAGGTTCAAAAGTTCTGCCGAAATCACAAAGGTCATCATGTGACAATTTAGTCAATAAAGGCCTACTCCTGGAGCGAAACGGAATGCTTCGAAGCTCGTGTTTCGGCTGCACGACCTCCGAGAGGCTTGGAAGAGACCTCATCTGAAAGGTGGATTCACAACGATCGAGTGTGTCGAACGTCAGCCCACAATCTCAAACTTAAGGGTTCAAAAGTTCTGCCGAAATCACATAGGTCGTCATGTTACAATTTAGTCAAGAAAGGCCTACTATTGGAGCGAAACGGAATGCTTCGAAGCTCGTGTTTCGGCTGCACGAACTCCGAGAGGATTGGAAGAGACCTCATCTGAAAGGTGGATTCACAACGATCGAGTGTGTCAAACGTCAGCCCACTAGCTCAAACTTAAGGGTTCAAAAGTTCTGCCGAAATCACATAGGTCGTCATGTTTCAATTTAGTCAATAAAGGCCAACTACTGGAGCGAAACGGAATGCTTCGACGCTCGTGTTTCAGCCGCACGACCTCCGAGAGGCAAGAAAGAGACCTCATCTGAAAGGTGGATTCAAAACGATCGAGTGTGTCGAATGTCAGTCTACTCGCTCAAACTTAAAGGTTCAAAAGTTCTGCCGAAATCACATAGGTCATCATGTTACAATTTAGTCGAAGGACTAGTACTGGAGCGAAACGGAATGCTTCGACGCTCGTGTTTCGGCCGCACGACCTACGAGAGGCTTGGAAGAGACCTCATCTGAAAGGTGGATTCCCAACGATCGAGTGTGTCGAACGTCAGCCCACAATCTCAAACTTAAGGGTTCAAAAGTTCTGCCGAAATCATATCGGTCGTCATGTTACAATTTAGTCAATAAAGGCCTACGACTGGAGCGAAACGGAATGCTTCGACGCTTGTGTTTCGACCGCAAGACCTCCGAGAGGCTTGGAAGAGACCTCATCTGAAAGGGGGATTCACAACGATCGAGTGTGTCGAATGTCAGCCCACAATCTCAAACTTAAGAGTTCAAAAGTTCTGCATAAATCACATAGGTCGTCATGTTACAATTTAGTCAATAAAGGCCAACTACTGGAGCGGAACGGAATGCTTCGAAGCTCGTGTTTCGGCTGCACGAACTCCGAGAGGTTTGGAAGAGACATCATCTGAAAGGTGGATTCACAACGATCGAGTGTGTCGAACGTCAGCCCACTAGCTCAAACTTAAGGGATCAAAAGTTCTGCCGAAATCACATAGGTCGTCATGTATTAATTTAGTCAATAAAGGCCTACTACTGGAGCGAAACGGAATGCTTCGACGCTCGTGTTTCAGCCGCACGACCTCCGAGAGGCTTGGAAGAGACCTCATCTGAAAGGTGGATTCAAAACGATCGAGTGTGTCGAATGTCAGTCTACTAGCTCAAACTTAAAGGTTCAAAAGTTCTGCCTAAATCACATAGGTCGTCATGTTACAATTTAGTCAATAAAGGCTTCCTACTGGAGCTAAACGGAATGCTTCGAAGCTCGGGTTTCGGCTGCACGAACTCCGAGAGGCTTGGAAGAGACCTCATCTGAAAGGTGGATTCACAATGATCGAGTGTGTCGAACGTCAGCCCACTAGCTCAAACTTCAGGGTTCAAAAGCTCTGCCGAAATCATATCGGTCGTCATGTTACAATTTAGTCAATAAAGGCCTAAGACTGGAGCGAAACGGAATGCTTCGACGCTCGTGTTTCGGTCGCACGACCTACGAGAGGCTTGGAAGAGACCTCATCTGAAAGGTGGATTCCCAACGATCGAGTGTGTCGAACGTCAGCCCACAATCTCAAACTTAAGGGTTCAAAAGTTCTGCCGAAATCATATCGGACGTCATGTTACAATTTAGTCAATAAAGGCCTACGACTGGAGCGAAACGGAATGCTTCAACGCTTGTGTTTTGGCCGCACGACCTCCGAGAGGCTTTGAAGAGACCTCATATGAAAGGTGGATTCACAACGATCGAGTGTGTCGAACGTCAGCCCACTAGCTCAAACTTAAGGGTTCCAAAGTTCTGCCGAAATCACAAAGGTCGTCATGTTTCAATTTAGTCAATAAAGGCCTACTACTGGAGCGAAACGGAATGCTTCGATGCTCGTGTTTCAGCCGCACGACCTCCGAGAGGCTTGGAAGAGACCTCATCTGAAAGGTGGATTCACAACGATCGAGTGTGTCGAACGTCAGCCCACAAGCTCAAACTTAAGGGTTCAAAAGTTCTGCCGAAATCACATAGGTCGTCATGTTACAATTTAGTCAATAAAGGCTTAATACTGGAGCTAAACGGAATGGTTCGACGCTCGTGTTTCGGCCGCACGATCTCCGAGAAGCTTGGAAGAGACCTCATCTGAAAGGGGGATTCACAACGATCGAGTGTGTCGAATGTCAGCCCACAATCTCAAACTTAAGGGTTCAAAGGGTCTGCCGAAATCACATAGGTCGTCATGTTACAATTTAGTCAATAAAGGCCTACTATTGGAGCGAAACGGAATGCTTCGAAGCTCGTGTTTCGGCTGCACGACCTCCGAGAGGATTGGAAGAGACCTCATCTGAAAGGTAGATTCACAACGATCGAGTGTGTCGAACGTCAGCCCACTAGCTCAAACTTAAGGGTTCCAAAGTTCTGCCGAAATCACATAGGTCGTCATGTTTCAATTTAGTCAATAAAGGCCTACTACTGGAGCGAAACGGAATGCTTCGACGCTCGTGTTTCAGCCGCACGACCTCCGAGAGGCTTGGAAGAGACCTCATCTGAAAGGTGGATTCACAACGATCGAGTGTGTCGAACGTCAGCCCACAAGCTCAAACTTAAGGGTTCAAAAGTTCTGCCGAAATCACATAGGTCATCATGTTACAATTTAGTCGAAGGACTAGTACTGGAGCGAAACGGAATGCTTCGACGCTCGTGTTTCGGCCGCACGACCTACGAGAGGCTTGGAAGAGACCTCATCTGAAAGGTGGATTCCCAACGATCGAGTGTGTCGAACGTCAGCCCACTAGTTCAAACTTAAGGGTTCAAACGTTCTGCATAAATCACATAGGTCGTCATGTTACAATTTAGTCAATAAAGGCCAACTACTGGAGCGAAACGGAATGCTTCGAAGCTCGTGTTTCGGCTGCACGAACTCCGAGAGGATTGGAAGAGACATCATCTGAAAGGTGGATTCACAACGATCGAGTGTGTCGAACGTCAGCCCACAAGCTCAAACTTAAGGGTTCAAAAGTTCTGCCGAAATCACACAGGTTGTATTGTTACAATTTAGTCAATAAAGGCCTAGTATTGGAGCGAAACGGAATGCTTCGAAGCTCGTGTTTCGGCTGCACGAACTCCGAGAGGCTTGGAAGAGACCTCATCTGAAAGGTGGATTCCCAACGATCGAGTGTGTCGAACGTCAGCCCACTAGTTCAAACTTAAGGGTTCAAAAGTTCTGCATAAATCAAATAGGTCGTCATGTTACAATTTAGTCAATAAAGGCCAACTACTGGAGCGAAACGGAATGCTTCGAAGCTAGTGTTTCGGCTGCACGAACTCCGAGAGGATTGGAAGAGACATCATCTGAAAGGTGCATTCACAACGATCGAGTCTGTCGAACGTCAGCCCACTAGCTCAAACTTAAGGGATCAAAAGTTCTGCCGAAATCACATAGGTCGTCATGTTACAATTTAGTCAAAGGACTAGTATTGGAGCGAAACGGAATGCTTCGACGCTCGTGTTTCGGCCGCACGACCTACGAGAGGCTTGGAAGAGACCTCATCTTAAAGGTGGATTCACAACGATCGAGTGTGTCGAATGTCAGCCCACAATCTCAAACTTAAGGGTTCAAAGGTTCTGCCGAAATCACATAGGTCGTCATGTTACAATTTAGTCAATAAAGGCCAACGACTGGAGCGAAACGGAATGCTTCGAAGCTCGTGTTTCGGCTGCACGAACTCCGAGAGGATTGGAAGAGACCTCATCTGAAAGGTGGATTCACAACGATCGAGTGGGTCGAACATCAGCCCACAAGCTCAAACTTAAGGGTTCTAAAGTTCTGCCGAAATCACATAGGTCATCATGTTACAATTTAGTCAATAAAGGACTACTACTGGAGCGAAACTGAATGCTTTGACAGTCGCCGCTCGGCCGCACGAACTCCGAGAGGATTGCAAGAGACCTCATCTGAAAGGTGGATTCAAAACGATCGAGTGTGTCGAATGTCAGTCGACTAGCTCAAACTTAAAGGTTCAAAAGTTCTGCCGAAATCACAAAGTTCATCATGTGACAATTTAGTCAATAAAGGCCTACTCCTGGAGCGAAACGGAATGCTTCGAAGCTCGTGTTTCGGCTGCACGACCTCCGAGAGGCTTGGAAGAGACCTCATCTGAAAGGTGGATTCACAACGATCGAGTGTGTCAAACGTCAGCCCACTAGCTCAAACTTAAGGGTTCAAAGGTTCTGCCGAAATCACATAGGTCGTCATGTTACAATTTAGTCAAGAAAGGCCTACTATTGGAGCGAAACCGAATGCTTCGAAGCTCGTGTTTCGGCTGCACGAACTCCGAGAGGATTGGAAGAGACCTCATCTGAACGGTGGATTCACAACGATCGAGTGTGTCGAACGTCAGCCCACAATCTCAAACTTAAGGGTTCAAAAGTTCTGCCGAAATCATATCGGTCGTCATGTTACAATTTAGTCAATAAAGGCCTACGACTGGAGCGAAACGGAATGCTTCGACGCTTGTGTTTCGGCCGCACGACCTCCGAGAGGCTTGGAAGAGAACTCATCTGAAAGGTGGATTCACAACGATCGAGTGTGTCGAACGTCAGCCCATAATCTCAAACTTAAGGGATCAAAAGTTCTGCCGAAATCACATAGGTCGTCATGTTACAATTTAGTCAAGAAAGGCCAACTACTGGAGCGAAACGGAATGCTTCGAAGCTCGTGTTTCGGCTGCACGAACTCCGAGAGGATTGGAAGAGACCTCATCTGAAAGGTGGATTCACAACGATCGAGTGTGTCGAACGTCAGCCCACTAGCTCAAACTTAAGGGTTCCAAAGTTCTGCCGAAATCACATAGGTCGACATGTTACAATTTAGTCAATAAAGGCCTACGACTGGAGCGAAACTGAATGCTTTGACAGTCGCCGCTCGGCCGCACGAACTCCGAGAGGATTGCAAGAGACCTCATCTGAAAGGTGGATTCAAAACGATCGAGTGTGTCGAATGTCAGTCTACTAGCTCAAACTTACAGGTTCAAATGTTCTGCCGAAATCACAAAGATCATCATGTGACAATTTAGTCAATAAAGGCCTACTCCTGGAGCGAAACGGAATGCTTCGAAGCTCGTGTTTCGGCTGCACGACCTCCGAGAGGCTTGGAAGAGACCTCATCTGAAAGGTGGATTCACAACGATCGAGTGTGTCGAACGTCAGCCCACAATCTCAAACTTAAGGGTTCAAAAGTTCTGCCGAAATCACATAGGTCGTCATGTTACAATTTAGTCAAGAAAGGCCTACTATTGGAGCGAAACGGAATGCTTCGAAGCTCGTGTTTCGGCTGCACGAACAACCGAGAGGATTGGAAGAGACCTCATCTGAAAGGTGGATTCACAACGATCGAGTGTGTCAAACGTCAGCCCACTAGCTCAAACTTAAGGGTTCAAAAGTTCTGCCGAAATCACATAGGTCGTCATGTTTCTATTTAGTCAATAAAGGCCAACTACTGGAGCGAAACGGAATGCTACGACGCTCGTGTTTCAGCCGCACGACCTCCGAGAGGCTTGGAAGAGACCTCATCTGAAAGGTGGATTCACAACGATCGAGTGTGTCGAACGTCAGCCCACAAGCTCAAACTTAAGGGTTCAAAAGTTCTGCCGAAATCACATAGGTCGACATGTTACAATTTAGTCAATAAAGGCCTACGACTGGAGCGAAACTGAATGCTTTGACAGTCGCCGCTCGGCCGCACGAACTCCGAGAGGATTGCAAGAGACCTCATCTGAAAGGTGGATTCAAAACGATCGAGTGTGTCGAATGTCAGTCTACTAGCTCAAACTTAAAGGTTCAAAAGTTCTGCCGAAATCACAAAGGTCATCATGTGACAATTTAGTCAATAAAGGCCTACTCCTGGAGCGAAACGGAATGCTTCGAAGCTCGTGTTTCGGCTGCACGACCTCCGAGAGGCTTGGAAGAGACCTCATCTGAAAGGTGGATTCACAACGATCGAGTGTGTCGAACGTCAGCCCACAATCTCAAACTTAAGGGTTCAAAAGTTCTGCCGAAATCACATAGGTCGTCATGTTACAATTTAGTCAAGAAAGGCCTACTATTGGAGCGAAACGGAATGCTTCGAAGCTCGTGTTTCGGCTGCACGAACTCCGAGAGGATTGGAAGAGACCTCATCTGAAAGGTGGATTCACAACGATCGAGTGTGTCAAACGTCAGCCCACTAGCTCAAACTTAAGGGTTCAAAAGTTCTGCCGAAATCACATAGGTCGTCATGTTTCAATTTAGTCAATAAAGGCCAACTACTGGAGCGAAACGGAATGCTACGACGCTCGTGTTTCAGCCGCACGACCTCCGAGAGGCTTGGAAGAGACCTCATCTGAAAGGTGGATTCACAACGATCGAGTGTGTCGAACGTCAGCCCACAAGCTCAAACTTAAGGGTTCAACAGTTCTGCCGAAATCACATAGGTCGTCATGTTACAATTTAGTCAATAAAGGACTAGTAATGGAGCGAAACGGAATGCTTCGACGCTCGTGTTTCGGTCGCACGACTTACGACAGGCTTGGAAGAGACCTCATCTGAAAGGTGGATTCACAACGATCGAGTGTGTCGAACGTCAGCCCACAATCTCAAACTTAAGGGTTCAAAAGTTCTGCCGAAATCTTATCGGTCGTCATGTTACAATTTAGTCAATAAAGGCCTACGACTGGAGCGAAACGGAATGCTTCGACGCTTGTGTTTCGGCCGCACGACCTCCGAGAGGCTTGGAAGAGACCTCATCTGAAAGGTGGATTCACAACGATCGAGTGTGTCGAACGCCAGCCCATAATCTCAAACTTAAGGGATCAAAAGTTCTGCCGAAATCACATAGGTCGTCATGTTTCAATTTAGTCAATAAAGGCCTACTACTGGAGCGAAACGGAAAGCTTCGACGCTCGTGTTTCAGCCGCACGACCTCCGAGAGGCTTGGAAGAGACCTCATCTGAAAGGTGGATTCACAACGATCGAGTGTGTCAAACGTCAGACCACTAGCTCAAACTTAAGGGTTCAAAAGTTCTGCCGAAATCACATAGGTCGTCATGTTTCAATTTCGTCAATAAAGGCCTACTACTGGAGCGAAACGGAATGATTCGACGCTCGTGTTTCGGCCGCACGACCTCTGAGAAGCTTGGAAAAGACGTCATCTGAAAGGTGGATTTAAAGCGATCGAGTGTCTCGAAGGTCAGCCTACTAGCTCAAACTTAAGGGTTCTAAAGTTCTGCCGAAATCACATAGGTCATCATGTGACAATTTAGTCAATAAAGGCCTACTACTGGAGCGAAACTGAATGCTTTGACAGTCGCCGCTCGGCCGCACGAACTCCGAGAGGATTGCAAGAGACCTCATCTGAAAGGTGGATTAAAAACGATCGAGTGTGTCGAATGTCAGTCTCCTAGCTCAAACTTAAAGGTTCAAAAGTTCTGCCGAAATCACAAAGGTCATCATGTGACAATTTAGTCAATAAAGGCCTACTCCTAGAGCGAAACGGAATGCTTCGACGCTCGTGTTTCAGCCGCACGACCTCCGAGAGGATTGGAAGAGACCTCATTTGAAAGGTGGATTCAAAGCGATCGAGTGCGTCGAAGTCAGCCCACGAGCTCAAATTTAAGGGTTCAAAAGTTCTGCCGAAATCACATAGGTCGTCATGTTACAATTTAGTCAATATAGGCCTACTACTGGAGCGAAACGGAATGCTTCGACGCTCGTGTTTCGGCCGCACGACCTCCGAGAGGCTTGGAAGAGACCTCATCTGAAAGGTGGATTCACAACGATCGAGTGTGTCGAACGTCAGCCCACAATCTCAAACTTAAGGGTTCAAAAGTTCTGCCGAAATCATATCGGTCGTCATGTTACAATTTAGTCAATAAAGGCCTACGACTGGAGCGAAACGGAATGCTTCGACGCTTGTGTTTCGGCCGCACGACCTCCGAGAGGCTTGGAAGAGACCTCATCTGAAAGGTGGATTCACAACGATCGAGTGTGTCGAACGCCAGCCCATAATCTCAAACTTAAGGGATCAAAAGTTCTGCCGAAATCACATAGGTCGTCATGTTTCAATTTAGTCAATAAAGGCCTACTACTGGAGCGAAACGGAATGCTTCGACGCTCGTGTTTCAGCCGCACGACCTCCGAGAGGCTTGGAAGAGACCTCATCTGAAAGGTGGATTCACAACGATCGAGTGTGTCAAACGTCAGACCACTAGCTCAAACTTAAGGGTTCAAAAGTTCTGCCGAAATCACATAGGTCGTCATGTTTCAATTTCGTCAATAAAGGCCTACTACTGGAGCGAAACGGAATGATTCGACGCTCGTGTTTCGGCCGCACGACCTCTGAGAAGCTTGGAAAAGACGTCATCTGAAAGGTGGATTTAAAACGATCGAGTGTCTCGAAGGTCAGCCTACTAGCTCAAACTTAAGGGTTCTAAAGTTCTGCCGAAATCACATAGGTCATCATGTGACAATTTAGTCAATAAAGGCCTACTACTGGAGCGAAACTGAATGCTTTGACAGTCGCCGCTCGGCCGCACGAACTCCGAGAGGATTGCAAGAGACCTCATCTGAAAGGTGGATTAAAAACGATCGAGTGTGTCGAATGTCAGTCTCCTAGCTCAAACTTAAAGGTTCAAAAGTTCTGCCGAAATCACAAAGGTCATCATGTGACAATTTAGTCAATAAAGGCCTACTCCTGGAGCGAAACGGAATGCTTCGACGCTCGTGTTTCAGCCGCACGACCTCCGAGAGGATTGGAAGAGACCTCATTTGAAAGGTGGATTCAAAACGATCGAGTGCGTCGAAGTCAGCCCACGAGCTCAAATTTAAGGGTTCAAAAGTTCTGCCGAAATCACATAGGTCGTCATGTTACAATTTAGTCAATATAGGCCTACTACTGGAGCGAAACGGAATGCTTCGACGCTCGTGTTTCGGCCGCACGACCTCCGAGAGGCTTGGAAGAGACCTCATCTGAAAGGTGGATTCACAACGATCGAGTGTGTCAAACGTCAGCCCACTAGTTCAAAATTAAGAGTTCAAACGTTCTTCCGAAATCACATAGGTCGTCATGTTTCAATTTAGTCAATAAAGGCCTACTACTGGAGCGAAACGGAATGCTTCGAAGCTCGTGTTTCGGCTGCACGAACTCCGAGAGGATTGGAAGAGACCTCATCTGAAAGGTGGATTCACAACGATCGAGTGTGTCAAACGTCAGCCCACTAGCTCAAACTTAAGGGTTCAAAAGTTCTGCCGAAATCACATAGGTCGTCATGTTTCAATTTAGTCAATAAAGGCCAACTACTGGAGCGAAACGGAATGCTACGACGCTCGTGTTTCAGCCGCACGACCTCCGAGAGGCTTGGAAGAGACCTCATCTGAAAGGTGGATTCACAACGATCGAGTGTGTCGAACGTCAGCCCACAAGCTCAAACTTAAGGGTTCAAAAGTTCTGCCGAAATCACATAGGTCGTCATGTTACAATTTAGTCAATAAAGGACTAGTAATGGAGCGAAACGGAATGCTTCGACGCTCGTGTTTCGGTCGCACGACTTACGACAGGCTTGGAAGAGACCTCATCTGAAAGGTGGATTCACAACGATCGAGTGTGTCGAACGTCAGCCCACAATCTCAAACTTAAGGGTTCAAAAGTTCTGCCGAAATCATATCGGTCGTCATGTTACAATTTAGTCAATAAAGGCCTACGACTGGAGCGAAACGGAATGCTTCGACGCTTGTGTTTCGGCCGCACGACCTCCGAGAGGCTTGGAAGAGACCTCATCTGAAAGGTGGATTCACAACGATCGAGTGTGTCGAACGCCAGCCCATAATCTCAAACTTAAGGGATCAAAAGTTCTGCCGAAATCACATAGGTCGTCATGTTTCAATTTAGTCAATAAAGGCCTACTACTGGAGCGAAACGGAATGCTTCGACGCTCGTGTTTCAGCCGCACGACCTCCGAGAGGCTTGGAAGAGACCTCATCTGAAAGGTGGATTCACAACGATCGAGTGTGTCAAACGTCAGACCACTAGCTCAAACTTAAGGGTTCAAAAGTTCTGCCGAAATCACATAGGTCGTCATGTTTCAATTTCGTCAATAAAGGCCTACTACTGGAGCGAAACGGAATGATTCGACGCTCGTGTTTCGGCCGCACGACCTCTGAGAAGCTTGGAAAAGACGTCATCTGAAAGGTGGATTTAAAACGATCGAGTGTCTCGAAGGTCAGCCTACTAGCTCAAACTTAAGGGTTCTAAAGTTCTGCCGAAATCACATAGGTCATCATGTGACAATTTAGTCAATAAAGGCCTACTACTGGAGCGAAACTGAATGCTTTGACAGTCGCCGCTCGGCCGCACGAACTCCGAGAGGATTGCAAGAGACCTCATCTGAAAGGTGGATTAAAAACGATCGAGTGTGTCGTATGTCAGTCTCCTAGCTCAAACTTAAAGGTTCAAAAGTTCTGCCGAAATCACAAAGGTCATCATGTGACAATTTAGTCAATAAAGGCCTACTCCTGGAGCGAAACGGAATGCTTCGACGCTCGTGTTTCAGCCGCACGACCTCCGAGAGGATTGGAAGAGACCTCATTTGATAGGTGGATTCAAAGCGATCGAGTGCGTCGAAGTCAGCCCACGAGCTCAAATTTAAGGGTTCAAAAGTTCTGCCGAAATCACATAGGTCGTCATGTTACAATTTAGTCAATATAGGCCTACTACTGGAGCGAAACGGAATGCTTCGACGCTCGTGTTTCAGCCGCACGACCTCCGAGAGGCTTGGAAGAGACCTCATCTGAAAGGTGGATTCACAACGATCGAGTGTGTCAAACGTCAGACCACTAGCTCAAACTTAAGGGTTCAAAAGTTCTGCCGAAATCACATAGGTCGTCATGTTTCAATTTCGTCAATAAAGGCCTACTACTGGAGCGAAACGGAATGATTCGACGCTCGTGTTTCGGCCGCACGACCTCTGAGAAGCTTGGAAAAGACGTCATCTGAAAGGTGGATTTAAAACGATCGAGTGTCTCGAAGGTCAGCCTACTAGCTCAAACTTAAGGGTTCTAAAGTTCTGCCGAAATCACATAGGTCATCATGTGACAATTTAGTCAATAAAGGCCTACTACTGGAGCGAAACTGAATGCTTTGACAGTCGCCGCTCGGCCGCACGAACTCCGAGAGGATTGCAAGAGACCTCATCTGAAAGGTGGATTAAAAACGATCGAGTGTGTCGTATGTCAGTCTCCTAGCTCAAACTTAAAGGTTCAAAAGTTCTGCCGAAATCACAAAGGTCATCATGTGACAATTTAGTCAATAAAGGCCTACTCCTGGAGCGAAACGGAATGCTTCGACGCTCGTGTTTCAGCCGCACGACCTCCGAGAGGATTGGAAGAGACCTCATTTGATAGGTGGATTCAAAGCGATCGAGTGCGTCGAAGTCAGCCCACGAGCTCAAATTTAAGGGTTCAAAAGTTCTGCCGAAATCACATAGGTCGTCATGTTACAATTTAGTCAATATAGGCCTACTACTGGAGCGAAACGGAATGCTTCGACGCTCGTGTTTCGGCCGCACGACCTCCGAGAGGCTTGGAAGAGACCTCATCTGAAAGGTGGATTCACAACGATCGAGTGTGTCGAACGTCAGCCCACAATCTCAAACTTAAGGGTTCAAAAGTTCTCCCGAAATCATATCGGTCGTCATGTTACAATTTAGTCAATAAAGGCCTACGACTGGAGCGAAACGGAATGCTTCGACGCTTGTGTTTCGGCCGCACGACCTCCGAGAGGCTTGGAAGAGACCTCATCTGAAAGGTGGATTCACAACGATCGAGTGTGTCGAACGCCAGCCCATAATCTCAAACTTAAGGGATCAAAAGTTCTGCCGAAATCACATAGGTCGTCATGTTTCAATTTAGTCAATAAAAGCCTACTACTGGAGCGAAACGGAATGCTTCGACGCTCGTGTTTCAGCCGCACGACCTCCGAGAGGCTTGGAAGAGACCTCATCTGAAAGGTGGATTCACAACGATCGAGTGTGTCAAACGTCAGACCACTAGCTCAAACTTAAGGGTTCAAAAGTTCTGCCGAAATCACATAGGTCGTCATGTTTCAATTTCGTCAATAAAGGCCTACTACTGGAGCGAAACGGAATGATTCGACGCTCGTGTTTCGGCCGCACGACCTCTGAGAAGCTTGGAAAAGACGTCATCTGAAAGGTGGATTTAAAACGATCGAGTGTCTCGAAGGTCAGCCTACTAGCTCAAACTTAAGGGTTCTAAAATTCTGCCGAAATCACATAGGTCATCATGTGACAATTTAGTCAATAAAGGCCTACTACTGGAGCGAAACTGAATGCTTTGACAGTCGCCGCTCGGCCGCACGAACTCCGAGAGGATTGCAAGAGACCTCATCTGAAAGGTGGATTAAAAACGATCGAGTGTGTCGAATGTCAGTCTCCTAGCTCAAACTTAAAGGTTCAAAAGTTCTGCCGAAATCACAAAGGTCATCATGTGACAATTTAGTCAATAAAGGCCTACTCCTGGAGCGAAACGGAATGCTTCGACGCTCGTGTTTCAGCCGCACGACCTCCGAGAGGATTGGAAGAGACCTCATTTGAAAGGTGGATTCAAAACGATCGAGTGCGTCGAAGTCAGCCCACGAGCTCAAATTTAAGGGTTCAAAAGTTCTGCCGAAATCACATAGGTCGTCATGTTACAATTTAGTCAATATAGGCCTACTACTGGAGCGAAACGGAATGCTTCGACGCTCGTGTTTCGGCCGCACGACCTCCGAGAGGCTTGGAAGAGACCTCATCTGAAAGGTGGATTCACAACGATCGAGTGTGTCAAACGTCAGCCCACTAGTTCAAAATTAAGAGTTCAAACGTTCTTCCGAAATCACATAGGTCGTCATGTTTCAATTTAGTCAATAAAGGCCTACTACTGGAGCGAAACGGAATGCTTCGACGCTCGTGTTTCAGCCGCACGACCTCCGAGAGGCTTGGAAGACACCTCATCTGAAAGGTGGATTCAAAACGATCGAGTGTGTCGAATGTCAGCCTACTAGCTCAAACCTAAGGGTTCTAAAGTTCTGCCAAAATCACATAGGTCGACATGTTACAATTTAGTCAATAAAGGCCTACTACTGGAGCGAAACGGAATGCTTCGACGCTCGTGTTTCAGCCGCACGACCTCCGAGAGGCTTGGAAGAGACCTCATCTGAAAGGTGGATTCAAAACGATCGAGTGTGTCGAATGTCAGCCTACTAGCTCAAACTTAAGGGTTCTAAAGTTCTGCCGAAATCATATAGGTCGACATGTTACAATTTAGTCAATAAAGGCCTACGACTGGAGCGAAACTGAATGCTTTGACAGTCGCCGCTCGGCCGCACGAACTCCGAGAGGATTGCAAGAGACCTCATCTGAAAGGTGGATTCAAAACGATCGAGTGTGTCGAATGTCAGTCGACTAGCTCAAACTTAAAGGTTCAAAAGTTCTGCCGAAATCACAAAGTTCATCATGTGACAATTTAGTCAATAAAGGCCTACTCCTGGAGCGAAACGGAATGCTTCGAAGCTCGTGTTTCGGCTGCACGACCTCCGAGAGGCTTGGAAGAGACCTCATCTGAAAGGTGGATTCACAACGATCGAGTGTGTCAAACGTCAGCCCACTAGCTCAAACTTAAGGGTTCAAAGGTTCTGCCGAAATCACATAGGTCGTCATGTTTCAATTTAGTCAATAAAGGCCAACTACTGGAGCGAAACGGAATGCTACGACGCTCGTATTTCAGCCGCACGACCTCCGAGAGGCTTGGAAGAGACCTCATCTGAAAGGTGGATTCACAACGATCGAGTGTGTCGAACGTCAGCCCACAAGCTCAAACTTAAGGGTTCAAAAGTTCTGCCGAAATCACATAGGTCGTCATGTTACAATTTAGTCAATAAAGGACTAGTAATGGAGCGAAACGGAATGCTTCGACGCTCGTGTTTCGGTCGCACGACTTACGACAGGCTTGGAAGAGACCTCATCTGAAAGGTGGATTCACAACGATCGAGTGTGTCGAACGTCAGCCCACAATCTCAAACTTAAGGGTTCAAAAGTTCTGCCGAAATCATATCGGTCGCCATGTTACAATTTAGTCAATAAAGGCCTACGACTGGAGCGAAACGGAATGCTTCGACGCTTGTGTTTCGGCCGCACGACCTCAGAGAGGCTCGGAAGAGACCTCATCTGAAAGGTGGATTCACAACGATCGAGTGTGTCGAATGTCAGCCCACAATCTCAAACTTAAGGGTTCAAAGGTTCTGCCGAAATCACATAGGTCGTCATGTTACAATTTAGTCAAGAAAGGCCTACTATTGGAGCGAAACCGAATGCTTCGAAGCTCGTGTTTCGGCTGCACGAACTCCGAGAGGATTGGAAGAGACCTCATCTGAACGGTGGATTCACAACGATCGAGTGTGTCGAACGTCAGCCCACAATCTCAAACTTAAGGGTTCAAAAGTTCTGCCGAAATCATATCGGTCGTCATGTTACAATTTAGTCAAGAAAGGCCAACTACTGGAGCGGAACGGAATGCTTCGAAGCTCGTGTTTCGGCTGCACGAACTCCGAGAGGATTGGAAGAGACCTCATCTGAAAGGTGGATTCACAACGATCGAGTGTGTCGAACGTCAGCCCACTAGCTCAAACTTAAGGGTTCCAAAGTTCTGCCGAAATCACATAGGTCGACATGTTACAATTTAGTCAATAAAGGCCTACGACTGGAGCGAAACTGAATGCTTTGACAGTCGCCGCTCGGCCGCACGAACTCCGAGAGGATTGCAAGAGACCTCATCTGAAAGGTGGATTCAAAACGATCGAGTGTGTCGAATGTCAGTCTACTAGCTCAAACTTACAGGTTCAAAAGTTCTGCCGAAATCACAAAGGTCATCATGTGACAATTTAGTCAATAAAGGCCTACTCCTGGAGCGAAACGGAATGCTTCGAAGCTCGTGTTTCGGCTGCACGACCTCCGAGAGGCTTGGAAGAGACCTCATCTGAAAGGTGGATTCACAACGATCGAGTGTGTCGAACGTCAGCCCACAATCTCAAACTTAAGGGTTCAAAAGTTCTGCCGAAATCACATAGGTCGTCATGTTACAATTTAGTCAAGAAAGGCCTACTATTGGAGCGAAACGGAATGCTTCGAAGCTCGTGTTTCGGCTGCACGAACAACCGAGAGGATTGGAAGAGACCTCATCTGAAAGGTGGATTCACAACGATCGAGTGTGTCAAACGTCAGCCCACTAGCTCAAACTTAAGGGTTCAAAAGTTCTGCCGAAATCACATAGGTCGTCATGTTTCAATTTAGTCAATAAAGGCCAACTACTGGAGCGAAACGGAATGCTACGACGCTCGTGTTTCAGCCGCACGACCTCCGAGAGGCTTGGAAGAGACCTCATCTGAAAGGTGGATTCACAACGATCGAGTGTGTCGAACGTCAGCCCACAAGCTCAAACTTAAGGGTTCAAAAGTTCTGCCGAAATCACATAGGTCGACATGTTACAATTTAGTCAATAAAGGCCTACGACTGGAGCGAAACTGAATGCTTTGACAGTCGCCGCTCGGCCGCACGAACTCCGAGAGGATTGCAAGAGACCTCATCTGAAAGGTGGATTCAAAACGATCGAGTGTGTCGAATGTCAGTCTACTAGCTCAAACTTAAAGGTTCAAAAGTTCTGCCGAAATCACAAAGGTCATCATGTGACAATTTAGTCAATAAAGGCCTACTCCTGGAGCGAAACGGAATGCTTCGAAGCTCGTGTTTCGGTCGCACGACTTACGACAGGCTTGGAAGAGACCTCATCTGAAAGGTGGATTCACAACGATCGAGTGTGTCGAACGTCAGCCCACAATCTCAAACTTAAGGGTTCAAAAGTTCTGCCGAAATCATATCGGTCGTCATGTTACAATTTAGTCAATAAAGGCCTACGACTGGAGCGAAACGGAATGCTTCGACGCTTGTGTTTCGGCCGCACGACCTCCGAGAGGCTTGGAAGAGACCTCATCTGAAAGGTGGATTCACAACGATCGAGTGTGTCGAACGCCAGCCCATAATCTCAAACTTAAGGGATCAAAAGTTCTGCCGAAATCACATAGGTCGTCATGTTTCAATTTAGTCAATAAAGGCCTACTACTGGAGCGAAACGGAATGCTTCGACGCTCGTGTTTCAGCCGCACGACCTCCGAGAGGCTTGGAAGAGACCTCATCTGAAAGGTGGATTCACAACGATCGAGTGTGTCAAACGTCAGACCACTAGCTCAAACTTAAGGGTTCAAAAGTTCTGCCGAAATCACATAGGTCGTCATGTTTCAATTTCGTCAATAAAGGCCTACTACTGGAGCGAAACGGAATGATTCGACGCTCGTGTTTCAGCCGCACGACCTCCGAGAGGATTGGAAGAGACCTCATTTGAAAGGTGGATTCAAAGCGATCGAGTGCGTCGAAGTCAGCCCACGAGCTCAAATTTAAGGGTTCAAAAGTTCTGCCGAAATCACATAGGTCGTCATGTTACAATTTAGTCAATATAGGCCTACTACTGGAGCGAAACGGAATGCTTCGACGCTCGTGTTTCGGCCGCACGACCTCCGAGAGGCTTGGAAGAGACCTCATCTGAAAGGTGGATTTAAAACGATCGAGTGTCTCGAAGGTCAGCCTACTAGCTCAAACTTAAGGGTTCTAAAGTTCTGCCGAAATCACATAGGTCATCATGTGACAATTTAGTCAATAAAGGCCTACTACTGGAGCGAAACTGAATGCTTTGACAGTCGCCGCTCGGCCGCACGAACTCCGAGAGGATTGCAAGAGACCTCATCTGAAAGGTGGATTAAAAACGATCGAGTGTGTCGAATGTCAGTCTCCTAGCTCAAACTTAAAGGTTCAAAAGTTCTGCCGAAATCACAAAGGTCATCATGTGACAATTTAGTCAATAAAGGCCTACTCCTGGAGCGAAACGGAATGCTTCGACGCTCGTGTTTCAGCCGCACGACCTCCGAGAGGATTGGAAGAGACCTCATTTGAAAGGTGGATTCAAAGCGATCGAGTGCGTCGAAGTCAGCCCACGAGCTCAAATTTAAGGGTTCAAAAGTTCTGCCGAAATCACATAGGTCGTCATGTTACAATTTAGTCAATATAGGCCTACTACTGGAGCGAAACGGAATGCTTCGACGCTCGTGTTTCGGCCGCACGACCTCCGAGAGGCTTGGAAGAGACCTCATCTGAAAGGTGGATTCACAACGATCGAGTGTGTCGAACGTCAGCCCACAATCTCAAACTTAAGGGTTCAAAAGTTCTGCCGAAATCATATCGGTCGTCATGTTACAATTTAGTCAATAAAGGCCTACGACTGGAGCGAAACGGAATGCTTCGACGCTTGTGTTTCGGCCGCACGACCTCCGAGAGGCTTGGAAGAGACCTCATCTGAAAGGTGGATTCACAACGATCGAGTGTGTCGAACGCCAGCCCATAATCTCAAACTTAAGGGATCAAAAGTTCTGCCGAAATCACATAGGTCGTCATGTTTCAATTTAGTCAATAAAGGCCTACTACTGGAGCGAAACGGAATGCTTCGACGCTCGTGTTTCAGCCGCACGACCTCCGAGAGGCTTGGAAGAGACCTCATCTGAAAGGTGGATTCACAACGATCGAGTGTGTCAAACGTCAGACCACTAGCTCAAACTTAAGGGTTCAAAAGTTCTGCCGAAATCACATAGGTCGTCATGTTTCAATTTCGTCAATAAAGGCCTACTACTGGAGCGAAACGGAATGATTCGACGCTCGTGTTTCGGCCGCACGACCTCTGAGAAGCTTGGAAAAGACGTCATCTGAAAGGTGGATTTAAAACGATCGAGTGTCTCGAAGGTCAGCCTACTAGCTCAAACTTAAGGGTTCTAAAGTTCTGCCGAAATCACATAGGTCATCATGTGACAATTTAGTCAATAAAGGCCTACTACTGGAGCGAAACTGAATGCTTTGACAGTCGCCGCTCGGCCGCACGAACTCCGAGAGGATTGCAAGAGACCTCATCTGAAAGGTGGATTAAAAACGATCGAGTGTGTCGAATGTCAGTCTCCTAGCTCAAACTTAAAGGTTCAAAAGTTCTGCCGAAATCACAAAGGTCATCATGTGACAATTTAGTCAATAAAGGCCTACTCCTGGAGCGAAACGGAATGCTTCGACGCTCGTGTTTCAGCCGCACGACCTCCGAGAGGATTGGAAGAGACCTCATTTGAAAGGTGGATTCAAAACGATCGAGTGCGTCGAAGTCAGCCCACGAGCTCAAATTTAAGGGTTCAAAAGTTCTGCCGAAATCACATAGGTCGTCATGTTACAATTTAGTCAATATAGGCCTACTACTGGAGCGAAACGGAATGCTTCGACGCTCGTGTTTCGGCCGCACGACCTCCGAGAGGCTTGGAAGAGACCTCATCTGAAAGGTGGATTCACAACGATCGAGTGTGTCAAACGTCAGCCCACTAGTTCAAAATTAAGAGTTCAAACGTTCTTCCGAAATCACATAGGTCGTCATGTTTCAATTTAGTCAATAAAGGCCTACTACTGGAGCGAAACGGAATGCTTCGACGCTCGTGTTTCAGCCGCACGACCTCCGAGAGGCTTGGAAGACACCTCATCTGAAAGGTGGATTCAAAACGATCGAGTGTGTCGAATGTCAGCCTACTAGCTCAAACCTAAGGGTTCTAAAGTTCTGCCAAAATCACATAGGTCGACATGTTACAATTTAGTCAATAAAGGCCTACTACTGGAGCGAAACGGAATGCTTCGACGCTCGTGTTTCAGCCGCACGACCTCCGAGAGGCTTGGAAGAGACCTCATCTGAAAGGTGGATTCAAAACGATCGAGTGTGTCGAATGTCAGCCTACTAGCTCAAACTTAAGGGTTCTAAAGTTCTGCCGAAATCATATAGGTCGACATGTTAGAATTTAGTCAATAAAGGCCTACGACTGGAGCGAAACTGAATGCTTTGACAGTCGCCGCTCGGCCGCACGAACTCCGAGAGGATTGCAAGAGACCTCATCTGAAAGGTGGATTCAAAACGATCGAGTGTGTCGAATGTCAGCCCACAAGCTCAAACTTAAGGGTTCAAAAGTTCTGCCGAAATCACATAGGTCGTCATGTTACAATTTAGTCAATAAAGGACTAGTAATGGAGCGAAACGGAATGCTTCGACGCTCGTGTTTCGGTCGCACGACTTACGACAGGCTTGGAAGAGACCTCATCTGAAAGGTGGATTCACAACGATCGAGTGTGTCGAACGTCAGCCCACAATCTCAAACTTAAGGGTTCAAAAGTTCTGCCGAAATCATATCGGTCGTCATGTTACAATTTAGTCAATAAAGGCCTACGACTGGAGCGAAACGGAATGCTTCGACGCTTGTGTTTCGGCCGCACGACCTCAGAGAGGCTTGGAAGAGACCTCATCTGAAAGGTGGATTCACAACGATCGAGTGTGTCGAATGTCAGCCCACAATCTCAAACTTAAGGGTTCAAAGGTTCTGCCGAAATCACATAGGTCGTCATGTTACAATTTAGTCAAGAAAGGCCTACTATTGGAGCGAAACCGAATGCTTCGAAGCTCGTGTTTCGGCTGCACGAACTCCGAGAGGATTGGAAGAGACCTCATCTGAACGGTGGATTCACAACGATCGAGTGTGTCGAACGTCAGCCCACAATCTCAAACTTAAGGGTTCAAAAGTTCTGCCGAAATCATATCGGTCGTCATGTTACAATTTAGTCAATAAAGGCCTACGACTGGAGCGAAACGGAATGCTTCGACGCTTGTGTTTCGGCCGCACGACCTCCGAGAGGCTTGGAAGAGACCTCATCTGAAAGGTGGATTCACAACGATCGAGTGTGTCGAACGTCAGCCCATAATCTCAAACTTAAGGGATCAAAAGTTCTGCCGAAATCACATAGGTCGTCATGTTACAATTTAGTCAAGAAAGGCCAACTACTGGAGCGAAACGGAATGCTTCGAAGCTCGTGTTTCGGCTGCACGAACTCCGAGAGGATTGGAAGAGACCTCATCTGAAAGGTGGATTCACAACGATCGAGTGTGTCGAACGTCAGCCCACTAGCTCAAACTTATGGGTTCCAAAGTTCTGCCGAAATCACATAGGTCGACATGTTACAATTTAGTCAATAAAGGCCTACGACTGGAGCGAAACTGAATGCTTTGACAGTCGCCGCTCGGCCGCACGAACTCCGAGAGGATTGCAAGAGACCTCTTCTGAAAGGTGGATTCAAAACGATCGAGTGTGTCGAATGTCAGTCTACTAGCTCAAACTTAAAGGTTCAAAAGTTCTGCCGAAATCACAAAGGTCATCATGTGACAATTTAGTCAATAAAGGCCTACTCCTGGAGCGAAACGGAATGCTTCGAAGCTCGTGTTTCGGCTGCACGAACAACCGAGAGGATTGGAAGAGACCTCATCTGAAAGGTGGATTCACAACGATCGAGTGTGTCAAACGTCAGCCCACTAGCTCAAACTTAAGGGTTCAAAAGTTCTGCCGAAATCACATAGGTCGTCATGTTTCAATTTAGTCAATAAAGGCCAACTACTGGAGCGAAACGGAATGCTACGACGCTCGTGTTTCAGCCGCACGACCTCCGAGAGGCTTGGAAGAGACCTCATCTGAAAGGTGGATTCACAACGATCGAGTGTGTCGAACGTCAGCCCACAAGCTCAAACTTAAGGGTTCAAAAGTTCTGCCGAAATCACATAGGTCGACATGTTACAATTTAGTCAATAAAGGCCTACGACTGGAGCGAAACTGAATGCTTTGACAGTCGCCGCTCGGCCGCACGAACTCCGAGAGGATTGCAAGAGACCTCATCTGAAAGGTGGATTCAAAACGATCGAGTGTGTCGAATGTCAGTCTACTAGCTCAAACTTAAAGGTTCAAAAGTTCTGCCGAAATCACAAAGGTCATCATGTGACAATTTAGTCAATAAAGGCCTACTCCTGGAGCGAAACGGAATGCTTCGAAGCTCGTGTTTCGGCTGCACGACCTCCGAGAGGCTTGGAAGAGACCTCATCTGAAAGGTGGATTCACAACGATCGAGTGTGTCGAACGTCAGCCCACAATCTCAAACTTAAGGGTTCAAAAGTTCTGCCGAAATCACATAGGTCGTCATGTTACAATTTAGTCAAGAAAGGCCTACTATTGGAGCAAAACGGAATGCTTCGAAGCTCGTGTTTCGGCTGCACGAACTCCGAGAGGATTGGAAGAGACCTCATCTGAAAGGTGGATTCACAACGATCGAGTGTGTCAAACGTCAGCCCACTAGCTCAAACTTAAGGGTTCAAAAGTTCTGCCGAAATCACATAGGTCGTCATGTTTCAATTTAGTCAATAAAGGCCAACTACTGGAGCGAAACGGAATGCTACGACGCTCGTGTTTCAGCCGCACGACCTCCGAGAGGCTTGGAAGAGACCTCATCTGAAAGGTGGATTCACAACGATCGAGTGTGTCGAACGTCAGCCCACAAGCTCAAACTTAAGGGTTCAAAAGTTCTGCCGAAATCACATAGGTCGTCATGTTACAATTTAGTCAATAAAGGACTAGTAATGGAGCGAAACGGAATGCTTCGACGCTCGTGTTTCGGTCGCACGACTTACGACAGGCTTGGAAGAGACCTCATCTGAAAGGTGGATTCACAACGATCGAGTGTGTCGAACGTCAGCCCACAATCTCAAACTTAAGGGTTCAAAAGTTCTGCCGAAATCATATCGGTCGTCATGTTACAATTTAGTCAATAAAGGCCTACGACTGGAGCGAAACGGAATGCTTCGACGCTTGTGTTTCGGCCGCACGACCTCCGAGAGGCTTGGAAGAGACCTCATCTGAAAGGTGGATTCACAACGATCGAGTGTGTCGAACGCCAGCCCATAATCTCAAACTTAAGGGATCAAAAGTTCTGCCGAAATCACATAGGTCGTCATGTTTCAATTTAGTCAATAAAGGCCTACTACTGGAGCGAAACGGAATGCTTCGACGCTCGTGTTTCAGCCGCACGACCTCCGAGAGGCTTGGAAGAGACCTCATCTGAAAGGTGGATTCACAACGATCGAGTGTGTCAAACGTCAGACCACTAGCTCAAACTTAAGGGTTCAAAAGTTCTGCCGAAATCACATAGGTCGTCATGTTTCAATTTCGTCAATAAAGGCCTACTACTGGAGCGAAACGGAATGATTCGACGCTCGTGTTTCGGCCGCACGACCTCTGAGAAGCTTGGAAAAGACGTCATCTGAAAGGTGGATTTAAAACGATCGAGTGTCTCGAAGGTCAGCCTACTAGCTCAAACTTAAGGGTTCTAAAGTTCTGCCGAAATCACATAGGTCATCATGTGACAATTTAGTCAATAAAGGCCTACTACTGGAGCGAAACTGAATGCTTTGACAGTCGCCGCTCGGCCGCACGAACTCCGAGAGGATTGCAAGAGACCTCATCTGAAAGGTGGATTAAAAACGATCGAGTGTGTCGAATGTCAGTCTCCTAGCTCAAACTTAAAGGTTCAAAAGTTCTGCCGAAATCACAAAGGTCATCATGTGACAATTTAGTCAATAAAGGCCTACTCCTGGAGCGAAACGGAATGCTTCGAAGCTCGTGTTTCGGCTGCACGACCTCCGAGAGGCTTGGAAGAGACCTCATCTGAAAGGTGGATTCACAACGATCGAGTGTGTCGAACGTCAGCCCACAATCTCAAACTTAAGGGTTCAAAAGTTCTGCCGAAATCACATAGGTCGTCATGTTACAATTTAGTCAAGAAAGGCCTACTATTGGAGCGAAACGGAATGCTTCGAAGCTCGTGTTTCGGCTGCACGAACAACCGAGAGGATTGGAAGAGACCTCATCTGAAAGGTGGATTCACAACGATTGAGTGTGTCAAACGTCAGCCCACTAGCTCAAACTTAAGGGTTCAAAAGTTCTGCCGAAATCACATAGGTCGTCATGTTTCAATTTAGTCAATAAAGGCCAACTACTGGAGCGAAACGGAATGCTACGACGCTCGTGTTTCAGCCGCACGACCTCCGAGAGGCTTGGAAGAGACCTCATCTGAAAGGTGGATTCACAACGATCGAGTGTGTCGAACGTCAGCCCACAAGCTCAAACTTAAGGGTTCAAAAGTTCTGCCGAAATCATATCGGTCGTCATGTTACAATTTAGTCAATAAAGGCCTACGACTGGAGCGAAACGGAATGCTTCGACGCTTGTGTTTCGGCCGCACGACCTCCGAGAGGCTTGGAAGAGACCTCATCTGAAAGGTGGATTCACAACGATCGAGTGTGTCGAACGCCAGCCCATAATCTCAAACTTAAGGGATCAAAAGTTCTGCCGAAATCACATAGGTCGTCATGTTTCAATTTAGTCAATAAAGGCCTACTACTGGAGCGAAACGGAATGCTTCGACGCTCGTGTTTCAGCCGCACGACCTCCGAGAGGCTTGGAAGAGACCTCATCTGAAAGGTGGATTCACAACGATCGAGTGTGTCAAACGTCAGACCACTAGCTCAAACTTAAGGGTTCAAAAGTTCTGCCGAAATCACATAGGTCGTCATGTTTCAATTTCGTCAATAAAGGCCTACTACTGGAGCGAAACGGAATGATTCGACGCTCGTGTTTCGGCCGCACGACCTCTGAGAAGCTTGGAAAAGACGTCATCTGAAAGGTGGATTTAAAACGATCGAGTGTCTCGAAGGTCAGCCTACTAGCTCAAACTTAAGGGTTCTAAAGTTCTGCCGAAATCACATAGGTCATAATGTGACAATTTAGTCAATAAAGGCCTACTACTGGAGCGAAACTGAATGCTTTGACAGTCGCCGCTCGGCCGCACGAACTCCGAGAGGATTGCAAGAGACCTCATCTGAAAGGTGGATTAAAAACGATCGAGTGTGTCGAATGTCAGTCTCCTAGCTCAAACTTAAAGGTTCAAAAGTTCTGCCGAAATCACAAAGGTCATCATGTGACAATTTAGTCAATAAAGGCCTACTCCTGGAGCGAAACGGAATGCTTCGACGCTCGTGTTTCAGCCGCACGACCTCCGAGAGGATTGGAAGAGACCTCATTTGAAAGGTGGATTCAAAGCGATCGAGTGCGTCGAAGTCAGCCCACGAGCTCAAATTTAAGGGTTCAAAAGTTCTGCCGAAATCACATAGGTCGTCATGTTACAATTTAGTCAATATAGGCCTACTACTGGAGCGAAACGGAATGCTTCGACGCTCGTGTTTCGGCCGCACGACCTCCGAGAGGCTTGGAAGAGACCTCATCTGAAAGGTGGATTCACAACGATCGAGTGTGTCAAACGTCAGCCCACTAGTTCAAAATTAAGAGTTCAAACGTTCTTCCGAAATCACATAGGTCGTCATGTTTCAATTTAGTCAATAAAGGCCTACTACTGGAGCGAAACGGAATGCTTCGACGCTCGTGTTTCAGCCGCACGACCTCCGAGAGGCTTGGAAGACACCTCATCTGAAAGGTGGATTCAAAACGATCGAGTGTGTCGAATGTCAGCCTCCTAGCTCAAACTTAAGGGTTCTAAAGTTCTGCCAAAATCACATAGGTCGACATGTTACAATTTAGTCAATAAAGGCCTACTACTGGAGGGAAACGGAATGCTTCGACGCTCGTGTTTCAGCCGCACGACCTCCGAGAGGCTTGGAAGAGACCTCATCTGAAAGGTGGATTCAAAACGATCGAGTGTGTCGAATGTCAGCCTACTAGCTCAAACTTAAGGGTTCTAAAGTTCTGCCGAAATCATATAGGTCGACATGTTACAATTTAGTCAATAAAGGCCTACGACTGGAGCGAAACTGAATGCTTTGACAGTCGCCGTTCGGCCGCACGAACTCCGAGAGGCTTGGAAGAGACCTCATCTGAAAGGTGGATTCACAACGATCGAGTGTGTCAAACGTCAGCCCACTAGCTCAAACTTAAGGGTTCAAAGGTTCTGCCGAAATCACATAGGTCGTCATGTTTCAATTTAGTCAATAAAGGCCAACTACTGGAGCGAAACGGAATGCTTCGACGCTCGTGTTTCAGCCGCACGATCTCCGAGAGGCTTGGAAGAGACCTCATCTGAAAGGTGGTTTCACAACGATCGAGTGTGTCGAACGTCAGCCCACAAGCTCAAACTTAAGGGTTCAAAAGTTCTGCCGAAATCACATAGGTCGTCATGTTACAATTTAGTCAATAAAGGACTAGTACTGGAGCGAAACGGAATGCTTCAACGCTCGTGTTTCGGTCGCACGACTTACGAGAGGCTTGGAAGAGACCTCATCTGAAAGGTGGATTCACAACGATCGAGTGTGTCGAACGTCAGCCCACAATCTCAAACTTAAGGGTTCAAAAGTTCTGCCGAAATCATATCGGTCGTCATGTTACAATTTAGTCAAGAAAGGCCTACTATTGGAGCGAAACCGAATGCTTCGAAGCTCGTGTTTCGGCTGCACGAACTCCGAGAGGATTGGAAGAGACCTCATCTGAAAGGTGGATTCACAACGATCGAGTGTGTCGAACGTCAGCCCACAATCTCAAACTTAAGGGTTCAAAAGTTCTGCCGAAATCATATCGGTCGTCATGTTACAATTTAGTCAATAAAGGCCTACAACTGGAGCGAAACGGAATGCTTCGACGCTTGTGTTTCGGCCGCACGACCTCCGAGAGGCTTGGAAGAGACCTCATCTGAAAGGTGGATTCACAACGATCGAGTGTGTCGAACGTCAGCCCATAATCTCAAATTTAAGGGATCAAAAGTTCTGCCGAAATCACATAGGTCGTCATGTTACAATTTAGTCAAGAAAGGCCAACTACTGGAGCGAAACGGAATGCTTCGAAGCTCGTGTTTCGGCTGCACGAACTCCGAGAGGATTGGAAGAGACCTCATCTGAAAGGTGGATTCACAACGATCGAGTGTGTCGAACGTCAGCCCACTAGCTCAAACTTAAGGGTTCCAAAGTTCTGCCGAAATCACAAAAGTCGTCATGTTTCAATTTAGTCAATAAAGGCCTACTACTGGAGCGAAACGGAATGCTTTGACGCTCGTGTTTCAGCCGCACGACCTCCGAGAGGCTTGGAAGAGACCTCATCTGAAAGGTGGATTCACAACGATCGAGTGTGTCAAACGTCAGACCACTAGCTCAAACTTAAGGGTTCAAAAGTTCTGCCGAAATCACATAGGTCGTCATGTTACAATTTAGTCAATAAAGGCCTACTCCTGGAGCGAAACGGAATGCTTCGACGCTCGTGTTTCAGCCGCACGACCTCCGAGAGGCTTGGAAGAGACCTCATCTGAAAGGTGGATTCAAAACGATCGAGTGTGTCGAATGTCAGCCTACTAGCTCAAACTTAAGGGTTCTAAAGTTCTGCCGAAATCACATAGGTCATCATGTGACAATTTAGTCAATAAAGGCCTACTACTGGAGCGAAACTGAATGCTTTGACAGTCGCCGCTCGGCCGCACGAACTCCGAGAGGATTGCAAGAGACCTCATCTGAAAGGTGGATTCAAAACGATCGAGTGTGTCGAATGTCAGTCTCCTAGCTCAAACTTAAAGGTTCAAAAGTTCTGCCAAAATCACAAAGGTCATCATGTGACAATTTAGTCAATAAAGGCCTACTCCTGGAGCAAAACGGAATGCTTCGACGCTCGTGTTTCAGCCGCACGACCTCCGAGAGGATTGGAAGAGACCTCATTTGAAAGGTGGATTCAAAACGATCGAGTGCGTCGAAGTCAGCCCACGAGCTCAAACTTAAGGGTTCAAAAGTTCTGCCGAAATCACATAGGTCGTCATGTTACAAATTAGTCAATGTAGGCCTACTACTGGAGCGAAATGGAATGCTTCGACGCTCGTGTTTTCGGCCGCACGACCTCCGAGAGGCTTGGAAGAGACCTCATCTGAAAGGTGGATTCAAAACGATCGAGTGTGTCGAAAGTCAGTCTATTTGCTCAAACTTAAAGGTTCAAAAGTTCTGCCGAAATCACATAGGTCGTCATGTTACAATTTAGTCAATAAAGGCCTCCTACTGGAGCGAAACGGAATGCTTCGACGCTCGTGTTTCGGCCGCAGGACCTCTGAGAGGCTTGGAAAAGACGTCATCTGAAAGGTGGATTCAAAACGATCGAGTGTGTCGAATGTCAGCCTACAAGCTCAAACTTAAAGGTTCAAAAGTTCTGCCGAAATCACATAGGTCGTCATGTTACAAATTAGTCAATATAGGCCTACTACTGGAGCGAAACGGAATGCTTCGACGCTCGTGTTTCGGCCGCACGACCTCCGAGAGGCTTGGAAGAGACCTCATCTGAAAGGTGGATTCAAAACGATCGAGTGTGTCGAAAGTCAGTCTATTTGCTCAAACTTAAAGGTTCAAAAGTTCTGCCGAAATCACATAGGTCGTCATGTTACAAATTAGTCAATATAGGCCTACTACTGGAGCAAAACGGAATGCTTCGACGCTCGTGTTTCGGCCGCACGACCTCCGAGAGGCTTGGAAGAGACCTCATCTGAAAGGTGGATTCACAACGATCGAGTGTGTCAAACGTCAGCCCACTAGTTCAAAATTAAGGGTTCAAACGTTCTTCCGAAATCACATAGGTCGTCATGTTTCAATTTAGTCAATAAAGGCCTACTACTGGAGCGAAACGGAATGCTTCGACGCTCGTGTTTCAGCCGCACGACCTCCGAGAGGCTTGGAAGAGACCTTATCTGAAAGGTGGATTCAAAACGATCGAGTGTGTCGAATGTCAGCCTACTAGCTCAAACTTAAGGGTTCTAAAGTTCTGCCGAAATCACATAGGTCGACATGTTACAATTTAGTCAATAAAGGCCTACGACTGGAGCGAAACTGAATGCTTTGACAGTCGCCGCTCGGCCGCACGAACTCCGAGAGGATTGCAAGAGACCTCATCTGAAAGGTGGATTCAAAACGATCAAGTGTGTCGAATGTCAGTCTACTAGCTCAAACTTAAAGGTTCAAAGGTTCTGCCGAAATCACAAAGGTCATCATGTGACAATTTAGTCAATAAAGGCCTACTCCTGGAGCGAAACGGAATGCTTCGAAGCTCGTGTTTCGGCTGCACGACCTCCGAGAGGCTTGGAAGAGACCTCATCTGAAAGGTGGATTCACAACGATCAAGTGTGTCGAACGTCAGCCCACAATCTCAAACTTAAGGGTTCAAAAGTTCTGCCGAAATCACATAGGTCGTCATGTTACAATTTAGTCAAGAAAGGCCGACTATTGGAGCGAAACGGAATGCTTCGAAGCTCGTGTTTCGGCTGCACGAACTCCGAGAGGATTGGAAGAGACCTCATCTGAAAGGTGGATTCACAACGATCGAGTGTGTCAAACGTCAGCCCACTAGCTCAAACTTAAGGGTTCAAAAGTTCTGCCGAAATCACATAGGTCGTCATGTTTCAATTTAGTCAATAAAGGCCAACTACTGGAGCGAAACGGAATGCTTCGACGCTCGTGTTTCAGCCGCACGACCTCCGAGAGGCTTGGAAGAGACCTCATCTGAAAGGTGGTTTCACAACGATCGAGTGTGTCGAACGTCAGCCCACAAGCTCAAACTTAAGGGTTCAAAAGTTCTGCCGAAATCACATAGGTCGTCATGTTACAATTTACTCAATAAAGGACTAGTACTGGAGCGAAACGGAATGCTTCGACGCTCGTGTTTCGGTCGCACGACTTACGAGAGGCTTGGAAGAGACCTCATCTGAAAGGTGGATTCACAACGATCGAGTGTGTCGAATGTCAGCCCACAATCTCAAACTTAAGGGTTCAAAGGTTCTGCCGAAATCACATAGGTCGTCATGTTACAATTTAGTCAAGAAAGGCCTACTATTGGAGCGAAACGGAATGCTTCGAAGCTCGTGTTTCGGCTGCACGAACTCCGAGAGGATTGGAAGAGACCTCATATGAAAGGTGGATTCACAACGATCGAGTGTGTCGAACGTCAGCCCACTAGCTCAAAATTAAGGGTTCCAAAGTTCTGCCGAAATCACAAAAGTCGTCATGTTTCAATTTAGTCAATAAAGGCCTACTACTGGAGCGAAACGGAATGCTTCAATGCTCGTGTTTCAGCCGCACGACCTCCGAGAGGCTTGGAAGAGACCTCATCTGAAAGGTGGATTCACAACGATCGAGTGTGTCGAACGTCAGCCCACTAGTTCAAACTTAAGGGTTCAAAAGTTCTGCCGAAATCATATAGGTCGTCATGTTTCAATTTAGTCAATAAAGGCCTACTCCTGGAGCGAAACGGAATGCTTCGACGCTCGTGTTTCAGCCGCACGACCTCCGAGAGGCTTGGAAGAGACCTCATCTGAAAGGTGGATTCACAACGATCGAGTGTGTCAAACGTCAGACCACTAGCTCAAACTTAAGGGTTCAAAAGTTCTGCCGAAATCACATAGGTCGTCATGTTTCAATTTCGTCAATAAAGGCCTACTACTGGAGCGAAACGGAATGATTCGACGCTCGTGTTTCGGCCGCACGACCTCTGAGAAGCTTGGAAAAGACGTCATCTGAAAGGTGGATTTAAAACGATCGAGTGTCTTGAAGGTCAGCCTACTAGCTCAAACTTAAGGGTTCTAAAGTTCTGCCGAAATCACATAGGTCATCATGTGACAATTTAGTCAATAAAGGCCTACTACTGGAGCGAAACTGAATGCTTTGACAGTCGCCGCTCGGCCGCACGAACTCCGAGAGGATTGCAAGAGACCTCATCTGAAAGGTGGATTAAAAACGATCGAGTGTGTCGAATGTCAGTCTCCTAGCTCAAACTTAAAGGTTCAAAAGTTCTGCCGAAATCACAAAGGTCATCATGTGACAATTTAGTCAATAAAGGCCTACTCCTGGAGCGAAACGGAATGCTTCGAAGCTCGTGTTTCGGCTGCACGAACAACCGAGAGGATTGGAAGAGACCTCATCTGAAAGGTGGATTCACAACGATCGAGTGTGTCAAACGTCAGCCCACTAGCTCAAACTTAAGGGTTCAAAAGTTCTGCCGAAATCACATAGGTCGTCATGTTTCAATTTAGTCAATAAAGGCCAACTACTGGAGCGAAACGGAATGCTACGACGCTCGTGTTTCAGCCGCACGACCTCCGAGAGGCTTGGAAGAGACCTCATCTGAAAGGTGGATTCACAACGATCGAGTGTGTCGAACGTCAGCCCACAAGCTCAAACTTAAGGGTTCAAAAGTTCTGCCGAAATCACATAGGTCGTCATGTTACAATTTAGTCAATAAAGGACTAGTAATGGAGCGAAACGGAATGCTTCGACGCTCGTGTTTCGATCGCACGACTTACGACAGGCTTGGAAGAGACCTCATCTGAAAGGTGGATTCACAACGATCGAGTGTGTCGAACGTCAGCCCACAATCTCAAACTTAAGGGTTCAAAAGTTCTGCCGAAATCATATCGGTCGTCATGTTACAATTTAGTCAATAAAGGCCTACGACTGGAGCGAAACGGAATGCTTCGACGCTTGTGTTTCGGCCGCACGACCTCCGAGAGGCTTGGAAGAGACCTCATCTGAAAGGTGGATTCACAACGATCGAGTGTGTCGAACGCCAGCCCATAATCTCAAACTTAAGGGATCAAAAGTTCTGCCGAAATCACATAGGTCGTCATGTTTCAATTTAGTCAATAAAGGCCTACTACTGGAGCGAAACGGAATGCTTCGACGCTCGTGTTTCAGCCGCACGACCTCCGAGAGGCTTGGAAGAGACCTCATCTGAAAGGTGGATTCACAACGATCGAGTGTGTCAAACGTCAGACCACTAGCTCAAACTTAAGGGTTCAAAAGTTCTGCCGAAATCACATAGGTCGTCATGTTTCAATTTCGTCAATAAAGGCCTACTACTGGAGCGAAACGGAATGATTCGACGCTCGTGTTTCGGCCGCACGACCTCTGAGAAGCTTGGAAAAGACGTCATCTGAAAGGTGGATTTAAAACGATCGAGTGTCTCGAAGGTCAGCCTACTAGCTCAAACTTAAGGGTTCTAAAGTTCTGCCGAAATCACATAGGTCATCATGTGACAATTTAGTCAATAAAGGCCTACTACTGGAGCGAAACTGAATGCTTTGACAGTCGCCGCTCGGCCGCACGAACTCCGAGAGGATTGCAAGAGACCTCATCTGAAAGGTGGATTAAAAACGATCGAGTGTGTCGAATGTCAGTCTCCTAGCTCAAACTTAAAGGTTCAAAAGTTCTGCCGAAATCACAAAGGTCATCATGTGACAATTTAGTCAATAAAGGCCTACTCCTGGAGCGAAACGGAATGCTTCGACGCTCGTGTTTCAGCCGCACGACCTCCGAGAGGATTGGAAGAGACCTCATTTGAAAGGTGGATTCAAAGCGATCGAGTGCGTCGAAGTCAGCCCACGAGCTCAAATTTAAGGGTTCAAAAGTTCTGCCGAAATCACATAGGTCGTCATGTTACAATTTAGTCAATATAGGCCTACTACTGGAGCGAAACGGAATGCTTCGACGCTCGTGTTTCGGCCGCACGACCTCCGAGAGGCTTGGAAGAGACCTCATCTGAAAGGTGGATTCACAACGATCGAGTGTGTCAAACGTCAGCCCACTAGTTCAAAATTAAGAGTTCAAACGTTCTTCCGAAATCACATAGGTCGTCATGTTTCAATTTAGTCAATAAAGGCCTACTACTGGAGCGAAACGGAATGCTTCGACGCTCGTGTTTCAGCCGCACGACCTCCGAGAGGCTTGGAAGACACCTCATCTGAAAGGTGGATTCAAAACGATCGAGTGTGTCGAATGTCAGCCTACTAGCTCAAACTTAAGGGTTCTAAAGTTCTGCCAAAATCACATAGGTCGACATGTTACAATTTAGTCAATAAAGGCCTACTACTGGAGCGAAACGGAATGCTTCGACGCTCGTGTTTCAGCCGCACGACCTCCGAGAGGCTTGGAAGAGACCTCATCTGAAAGGTGGATTCAAAACGATCGAGTGTGTCGAATGTCAGCCTACTAGCTCAAACTTAAGGGTTCTAAAGTTCTGCCGAAATCATATAGGTCGACATGTTACAATTTAGTCAATAAAGGCCTACGACTGGAGCGAAACTGAATGCTTTGACAGTCGCCGTTCGGCCGCACGAACTCCGAGAGGCTTGGAAGAGACCTCATCTGAAAGGTGGATTCACAACGATCGAGTGTGTCAAACGTCAGCCCACTAGCTCAAACTTAAGGGTTCAAAGGTTCTGCCGAAATCACATAGGTCGTCATGTTTCAATTTAGTCAATAAAGGCCAACTACTGGAGCGAAACGGAATGCTTCGACGCTCGTGTTTCAGCCGCACGATCTCCGAGAGGCTTGGAAGAGACCTCATCTGAAAGGTGGTTTCACAACGATCGAGTGTGTCGAACGTCAGCCCACAAGCTCAAACTTAAGGGTTCACAAGTTCTGCCGAAATCACATAGGTCGTCATGTTACAATTTAGTCAATAAAGGACTAGTACTGGAGCGAAACGGAATGCTTCGACGCTCGTGTTTCGGTCGCACGACTTACGAGAGGCTTGGAAGAGACCTCATCTGAAAGGTGGATTCACAACGATCGAGTGTGTCGAACGTCAGCCCACAATCTCAAACTTAAGGGTTCAAAAGTTCTGCCGAAATCATATCGGTCGTCATGTTACAATTTAGTCAAGAAAGGCCTACTATTGGAGCGAAACCGAATGCTTCGAAGCTCGTGTTTCGGCTGCACGAACTCCGAGAGGATTGGAAGAGACCTCATCTGAAAGGTGGATTCACAACGATCGAGTGTGTCGAACGTCAGCCCACAATCTCAAACTTAAGGGTTCAAAAGTTCTGCCGAAATCATATCGGTCGTCATGTTACAATTTAGTCAATAAAGGCCTACAACTGGAGCGAAACGGAATGCTTCGACGCTTGTGTTTCGGCCGCACGACCTCCGAGAGGCTTGGAAGAGACCTCATCTGAAAGGTGGATTCACAACGATCGAGTGTGTCGAACGTCAGCCCACTAGCTCAAACTTAAGGGTTCCAAAGTTCTGCCGAAATCACAAAAGTCGTCATGTTTCAATTTAGTCAATAAAGGCCTACTACTGGAGCGAAACGGAATGCTTTGACGCTCGTGTTTCAGCCGCACGACCTCCGAGAGGCTTGGAAGAGACCTCATCTGAAAGGTGGATTCACAACGATCGAGTGTGTCAAACGTCAGACCACTAGCTCAAACTTAAGGGTTCAAAAGTTCTGCCGAAATCACATAGGTCGTCATGTTACAATTTAGTCAATAAAGGCCTACTCCTGGAGCGAAACGGAATGCTTCGACGCTCGTGTTTCAGCCGCACGACCTCCGAGAGGATTGGAAGAGACCTCATTTGAAAGGTGGATTCAAAACGATCGAGTGCGTCGAAGTCAGCCCACGAGCTCAAACTTAAGGGTTCAAAAGTTCTGCCGAAATCACATAGGTCGTCATGTTAAAAATTAGTCAATGTAGGCCTACTACTGGAGCGAAATGGAATGCTTCGACGCTCGTGTTTTCGGCCGCACGACCTCCGAGAGGCTTGGAAGAGACATCATCTGAAAGGTGGATTCAAAACGATCGAGTATGTCGAAAGTCAGTCTATTAGCTCAAACTTAAGGGTTCAAACGTTCTACCGAAATCACATAGGTCGTCATGTTAAAAATTAGTCAATGTAGGCCTACTACTGGAGCGAAATGGAATGCTTCGACGCTCGTGTTTCGGCCGCAGGACCTCCGAGAGGCTTGGAAAAGACGTCATCTGAAAGGTGGATTCAAAACGATCGAGTGTGTCGAATGTCAGCCTTCAAGCTCAAACTTAAGGGTTCAAAAGTTCTGCCGAAATCACATAGGTCGTCATGTTACAATTTAGTCAATAAAGGCCAACTACTGGAGCGAAACGGAATGCTTCGATGCTCGTGTTTCGGCCGCACGACCTCCGAGAAGCTTGGAAAAGACGTCATCTGAAAGGTGGATTCAAAACGATCGAGTGTCTCGAAGGTCAGCCTACTAGCTCAAACTATAGGGTTCTAAAGTTCTGCCGAAATCACATAGGTCGTCATGTTACAATTTAGTCAATAAAGGCCTACTACTGGAGCGAAACTGAATGCTTTGACAGTCGCCGCTCGGCCGCACGAACTCCGAGAGGATTGCAAGAGACCTCATCTGAAAGGTGGATTCAAAACGATCGAGTGTGTCGAACGTCAGTCTACAAGCTCAAACTTAAAGGTTCAAAAGTTCTGCCGAAATCACAAAGGTCATCATGTGACAATTTAGTCAATAAAGGCCTACTCCTGGAGCGAAACGGAATGCTTCGAAGCTCGTGTTTCGGCTGCACGACCTCCGAGAGGCTTGGAAGAGACCTCATCTGAAAGGTGGATTCACAACGATCGAGTGTGTCGAACGTCAGCCCACAATCTCAAACTTAAGGGTTCAAAAGTTCTGCCGAAATCACATAGGTCGTCATGTTTCAATTTAGTCAATAAAGGCCAACTACTGGAGCGAAACGGAAGGCTTCGACGCTCGTGTTTGAGCCGCACGACCTCCGAGAGGCTTGGAAGAGACCTCATCTGAAAGGTGGATTCACAACGATCGAGTGTGTCGAACGTCAGCCCACAAGATCAAACTTAAGGGTTCAAAAGTTCTGCCGAAATCACATAGGTCGTCATGTTACAATTTAGTCAATAAAGGCCAACTACTGGAGTGAAACGGAATGGCTTCGAAGCTCGTGTTTTCGGCTGCACGAACTCCGAGAGGATTGGAAGAGACATCATCTGAAAGGTGGATTCACAACGATCGAGTGTGTCGAACGTCAGCCCACTAGCTCAAACTTAAGGGATTCAAAAGTTCTGCCGAAATCACATAGGTCGTCATGTTTACAATTTCGTCAATAAAGGCCTACTACTGGAGCGAAACGGAATGCTTCGACGCTCGTGTTTCAGCCGCACGACCTCCGAGAGGCTTGGAAGAGACCTCATCTGAAAGGTGGATTCAAAACGATCGAGTGTGTTGAATGTCAGTCTACTAGCTCAAACTTAAAGGTTCAAAAGTTCTGCCTAAATCACACAGGTCGTCATGTTACAATTTAGTCAATAAAAGCTTCCTACTGGAGCTAAACGGAATGATTCGACGCTCGTGTTTCGGCCGCACGACCTCCGAGAAGCTTGGAAAAGACGTCATCTGAAAGGTGGATTCAAAACGATCGAGTGTCTCGAAGGTCAGCCTACTAGCTCAAACTTAATGGTTCTAAAGTTCTGCCGAAATCACATAGGTCATCATGTGACAATTTAGTCAATAAAGGCCTACGACTGGAGCGAAACTGAATGCTTTGACAGTCGCCGCTCGGCCGCACGAACTCCGAGAGGATTGCAAGAGACCTCATCTGAAAGGTGGATTCAAAACGATCAAGTGTGTCGAATGTCAGTCTACTAGCTCAAACTTAAAGGTTCAAAGGTTCTGCCGAAATCACAAAGGTCATCATGTGACAATTTAGTCAATAAAGGCCTACTCCTGGAGCGAAACGGAATGCTTCGAAGCTCGTGTTTCGGCTGCACGACCTCCGAGAGGCTTGGAAGAGACCTCATCTGAAAGGTGGATTCACAACGATCAAGTGTGTCGAACGTCAGCCCACAATCTCAAACTTAAGGGTTCAAAAGTTCTGCCGAAATCACATAGGTCGTCATGTTACAATTTAGTCAAGAAAGGCCGACTATTGGAGCGAAACGGAATGCTTCGAAGCTCGTGTTTCGGCTGCACGAACTCCGAGAGGATTGGAAGAGACCTCATCTGAAAGGTGGATTCACAACGATCGAGTGTGTCAAACGTCAGCCCACTAGCTCAAACTTAAGGGTTCAAAAGTTCTGCCGAAATCACATAGGTCGTCATGTTTCAATTTAGTCAATAAAGGCCAACTACTGGAGCGAAACGGAATGCTTCGACGCTCGTGTTTCAGCTGCACGACCTCCGAGAGGCTTGGAAGAGACCTCATCTGAAAGGTGGTTTCACAACGATCGAGTGTGTCGAACGTCAGCCCACAAGCTCAAACGTAAGGGTTCAAAAGTTCTGCCGAAATCACATAGGTCGTCATGTTACAATTTAGTCAAGAAAGGCCTACTATTGGAGCGAAACGGAATGCTTCGAAGCTCGTGTTTCGGCTGCACGAACTCCGAGAGGATTGGAAGAGACCTCATATGAAAGGTGGATTCACAACGATCGAGTGTGTCGAACGTCAGCCCACTAGCTCAAAATTAAGGGTTCCAAAGTTCTGCCGAAATCACAAAAGTCGTCATGTTTCAATTTAGTCAATAAAGGCCTACTACTGGAGCGAAACGGAATGCTTCGATGCTCGTGTTTCAGCCGCACGACCTCCGAGAGGCTTGGAAGAGACCTCATCTGAAAGGTGGATTCACAACGATCGAGTGTGTCGAACGTCAGCCCACTAGTTCAAACTTAAGGGTTCAAAAGTTCTGCCGAAATCATATAGGTCGTCATGTTTCAATTTAGTCAATAAAGGCCTACTCCTGGAGCGAAACGGAATGCTTCGAAGCTCGTGTTTCGGCTGCACGACCTCCGAGAGGCTTGGAAGAGACCTCATCTGAAAGGTGGATTCACAACGATCGAGTGTGTTGAACGTCAGCCCACAATCTCAAACTTAAGGGTTCAAAAGTTCTGCCGAAATCACATAGGTCGTCATGTTTCAATTTAGTCAATAAAGGCCAACTACTGGAGCGAAACGGAAGGCTTCGACGCTCGTGTTTGAGCCGCACCACCTCCGAGAGGCTTGGAAGAGACCTCATCTGAAAGGTGGATTCACAATGATCGAGTGTGTCAAACGTCAGCCCACTAGTTCAAAATTAAGGGTTCAAAAGTTCTTCCGAAATCACATAGGTCGTCATGTTTCAATTTAGTCAATAAAGGCCTACTACTGGAGCGAAACGGAATGCTTCGACGCTCGTGTTTCAGCCGCACGACCTCCGAGAGGCTTGGAAGAGACCTCATCTGAAAGGTGGATTCAAAACGATCGAGTGTGTCGAATGTCAGCCTACTAGCTCAAACTTAAGGGTTCTAAAGTTCTGCCGAAATCACATAGGTCGACATGTTACAATTTAGTCAATAAAGGCCTACGACTGGAGCGAAACTGAATGCTTTGACAGTCGCCGCTCGGCCGCACGAACTCCGAGAGGATTGCAAGAGACCTCATCTGAAAGGTGGATTCAAAACGATCGAGTGTGTCGAATGTCAGTCTACTAGCTCAAACTTAAAGGTTCAAAAGTTCTGCCGAAATCACAAAGTTCATCATGTGACAATTTAGTCAATAAAGGCCTACTCCTGGAGCGAAACGGAATGCTTCGAAGCTCGTGTTTCGGCTGTACGACCTCCGAGAGGCTTGGAAGAGACCTCATCTGAAAGGTGGATTCACAACGATCGAGTGTGTCAAACGTCAGCCCACTAGCTCAAACTTAAGGGTTCAAAAGTTCTGCCGAAATCACATAGGTCGTCATGTTTCAATTTTGTCAATAAAGGCCAACTACTGGAGCGAAACAGAATGCTTCGACGCTCGTGTTTCAGCTGCACGACCTCCGAGAGGCTTGGAAGAGACCTCATCTGAAAGGTGGTTTCACAACGATCGAGTGTGTCGAACGTCAGCCCACAAGCTCAAACGTAAGGGTTCAAAAGTTCTGCCGAAATCACATAGGTCGTCATGTTACAATTTAGTCAATAAAGGACTAGTACTGGAGCGAAACGGAATGCTTCGACGCTCGTGTTTCGGTCGCACGACTTACGAGAGGCTTGGAAGAGACCTCATCTGAAAGGTGGATTCACAACGATCGAGTGTGTCGAACGTCAACCCACAATCTCAAACTTAAGGGTTCAAAAGTTCTGCCGAAATCATATCGGTCGTCATGTTACAATTTAGTCAATAAAGGCCTACGACTGGAGCGAAACGGAATGCTTCGACGCCTGTGTTTCGGCCGCACGACCTCAGAGAGGCTTGGAAGAGACCTCATCTGAAAGGTGGATTCAAAACGATCGAGTGTGTCGAATGTCAGTCTACTAGCTCAAACTTAAAGGTTCAAAAGTTCTGCCGAAATCACAAAGTTCATCATGTGACAATTTAGTCAATAAAGGCCTACTCCTGGAGCGAAACGGAATGCTTCGAAGCTCGTGTTTCGGCTGTACGACCTCCGAGAGGCTTGGAAGAGACCTCATCTGAAAGGTGGATTCACAACGATCGAGTGTGTCAAACGTCAGCCCACTAGCTCAAACTTAAGGGTTCAAAAGTTCTGCCGAAATCACATAGGTCGTCATGTTTCAATTTTGTCAATAAAGGCCAACTACTGGAGCGAAACAGAATGCTTCGACGCTCGTGTTTCAGCTGCACGACCTCCGAGAGGCTTGGAAGAGACCTCATCTGAAAGGTGGTTTCACAACGATCGAGTGTGTCGAACGTCAGCCCACAAGCTCAAACGTAAGGGTTCAAAAGTTCTGCCGAAATCACATAGGTCGTCATGTTACAATTTAGTCAATAAAGGACTAGTACTGGAGCGAAACGGAATGCTTCGACGCTCGTGTTTCGGTCGCACGACTTACGAGAGGCTTGGAAGAGACCTCATCTGAAAGGTGGATTCACAACGATCGAGTGTGTCGAACGTCAACCCACAATCTCAAACTTAAGGGTTCAAAAGTTCTGCCGAAATCATATCGGTCGTCATGTTACAATTTAGTCAATAAAGGCCTACGACTGGAGCGAAACGGAATGCTTCGACGCCTGTGTTTCGGCCGCACGACCTCAGAGAGGCTTGGAAGAGACCTCATCTGAAAGGTGGATTCACAACGATCGAGTGTGTCGAATGTCAGCCCACAATCTCAAACTTAAGGGTTCAAAGGTTCTGCCGAAATCACATAGGTCGTCATGTTACAATTTAGTCAAGAAAGGCCTACTATTGGAGCGAAACCGAATGCTTCGAAGCTCGTGTTTCGGCTGCACGAACTCCGATAGGATTGGAAGAGACCTCATCTGAAAGGTGGATTCACAACGATCGAGTGTGTCGAACGTCAGCCCACAATCTCAAACTTAAGGGTTCAAAAGTTCTGCCGAAATCATATCGGTCGTCATGTTACAATTTAGTCAATAAAGGCCTACGACTGGAGCGAAACGGAATGCTTCGACGCTTGTGTTTCGGCCGCACGACCTCCGAGAGGCTTGGAAGAGACCTCATCTGAAAGGTGGATTCACAACGATCGAGTGTTTCGAACGTCAGCCCATAATCTCAAACTTAAGGGATCAAAAGTTCTGCCGAAATCACATAGGTCGTCATGTTACAATTTAGTCAAGAAAGGCCAACTACTGGAGCGAAACGGAATGCTTCGAAGCTCGTGTTTCGGCTGCACGAACTCCGAGAGGATTGGAAGAGACCTCATCTGAAAGGTGGATTCACAACGATCGAGTGTGTCGAACGTCAGCCCACTAGCTCAAACTTAAGGGTTCCAAAGTTCTGCCGAAATCACATAGGTCGACATGTTACAATTTAGTCAATAAAGGCCAACGACTGGAGCGAAACTGAATGCTTTGACAGTCGCCGCTCGGCCGCACGAACTCCGAGAGGATTGCAAGAGACCTCATCTGAAAGGTGGATTCAAAACGATCAAGTGTGTCGAATGTCAGTCTACTAGCTCAAACTTAAAGGTTCAAAGGTTCTGCCGAAATCACAAAGGTCATCATGTTACAATTTAGTCAAGAAAGGCCTACTATTGGAGCGAAACGGAATGCTTCGAAGCTCGTGTTTCGGCTGCACGAACTCCGAGAGGATTGGAAGAGACCTCATCTGAAAGGTGGATTCACAACGATCGAGTGTGTCAAACGTCAGCCCACTAGCTCAAACTTAAGGGTTCAAAAGTTCTGCCGAAATCACATAGGTCGTCATGTTTCAATTTAGTCAATAAAGGCCAACTACTGGAGCGAAACGGAATGCTTCGACGCTCGTGTTTCAGCCGCACGACCTCCGAGAGGCTTGGAAGAGACCTCATCTGAAAGGTGGTTTCACAACGATCGAGTGTGTCGAACGTCAGCCCACAAGCTCAAACTTAAGGGTTCAAAAGTTCTGCCGAAATCACATAGGTCGTCATGTTACAATTTACTCAATAAAGGACTAGTACTGGAGCGAAACGGAATGCTTCGACGCTCGTGTTTCGGTCGCACGACTTACGAGAGGCTTGGAAGAGACCTCATCTGAAAGGTGGATTCACAACGATCGAGTGTGTCGAATGTCAGCCCACAATCTCAAACTTAAGGGTTCAAAGGTTCTGCCGAAATCACATAGGTCGTCATGTTACAATTTAGTCAAGAAAGGCCTACTATTGGAGCGAAACGGAATGCTTCGAAGCTCGTGTTTCGGCTGCACGAACTCCGAGAGGATTGGAAGAGACCTCATATGAAAGGTGGATTCACAACGATCGAGTGTGTCGAACGTCAGCCCACTAGCTCAAAATTAAGGGTTCCAAAGTTCTGCCGAAATCACAAAAGTCGTCATGTTTCAATTTAGTCAATAAAGGCCTACTACTGGAGCGAAACGGAATGCTTCGATGCTCGTGTTTCAGCCGCACGACCTCCGAGAGGCTTGGAAGAGACCTCATCTGAAAGGTGGATTCACAACGATCGAGTGTGTCGAACGTCAGCCCACTAGTTCAAACTTAAGGGTTCAAAAGTTCTGCCGAAATCATATAGGTCGTCATGTTTCAATTTAGTCAATAAAGGCCTACTCCTGGAGCGAAACGGAATGCTTCGAAGCTCGTGTTTCGGCTGCACGACCTCCGAGAGGCTTGGAAGAGACCTCATCTGAAAGGTGGATTCACAACGATCGAGTGTGTCGAACGTCAGCCCACAATCTCAAACTTAAGGGTTCAAAAGTTCTGCCGAAATCACATAGGTCGTCATGTTTCAATTTAGTCAATAAAGGCCAACTACTGGAGCGAAACGGAAGGCTTCGACGCTCGTGTTTGAGCCGCACGACCTCCGAGAGGCTTGGAAGAGACCTCATCTGAAAGGTGGATTCACAACGATCGAGTGTGTCGAACGTCAGCCCACAAGCTCAAACTTAAGGGATCAAAAGTTCCGCCGAAATCACATAGGTCGTCATGTTACAATTTCGTCAATAAAGGCCTACTACTGGAGCGAAACGGAATGATTCGACGCTCGTGTTTCGGCCGTACGACCTCCGAGAGGCTTGGAAGAGACCTCATCTGAAAGGTGGATTCACAATGATCAAGTGTGTCAAACGTCAGTCCACTAGTTCAAAATTAAGGGTTCAAAAGTTCTTCCGAAATCACATAGGTCGTCATGTTTCAATTTAGTCAATAAAGGCCTACTACTGGAGCGAAACGGAATGCTTCGACGCTCGTGTTTCAGCCGCACGACCTCCGAGAGGCTTGGAAGAGACCTCATCTGAAAGGTGGATTCAAAACGATCGAGTGTGTCGAATGTCAGCCTACTAGCTCAAACTTAAGGGTTCTAAAGTTCTGCCGAAATCACATAGGTCGACATGTTACAATTTAGTCAATAAAGGCCTACGACTGGAGCGAAACTGAATGCTTTGACAGTCGCCGCTCGGCCGCACGAACTCCGAGAGGATTGCAAGAGACCTCATCTGAAAGGTGGATTCAAAACGATCGAGTGTGTCGAATGTCAGTCTACTAGCTCAAACTTAAAGGTTCAAAAGTTCTGCCGAAATCACAAAGTTCATCATGTGACAATTTAGTCAATAAAGGCCTACTCCTGGAGCGAAACGGAATGCTTCGAAGCTCGTGTTTCGGCTGCACGACCTCCGAGAGGCTTGGAAGAGACCTCATCTGAAAGGTGGATTCACAACGATCGAGTGTGTCAAACGTCAGCCCACTAGCTCAAACTTAAGTGTTCAAAAGTTCTGCCGAAATCACATAGGTCGTCATGTTTCAATTTAGTCAATAAAGGCCAACTACTGGAGCGAAACGGAATGCTTCGACGCTCGTGTTTCAGCTGCACGACCTCCGAGAGGCTTGGAAGAGACCTCATCTGAAAGGTGGTTTCACAACGATCGAGTGTGTCAAACGTCAGCCCACAAGCTCAAACTTAAGGGTTCAAAAGTTCTGCCGAAATCACATAGGTCGTCATGTTACAATTTAGTCAATAAAGGACTAGTACTGGAGTGAAACGGAATGCTTCGACGCTCGTGTTTCGGTCGCACGACTTACGAGAGGCTTGGAAGAGACCTCATCTGAAAGGTGGATTCACAACGATCGAGTGTGTCGAACGTCAACCCACAATCTCAAACTTAAGGGTTCAAAAGTTCTGCCGAAATCATATCGGTCGTCATGTTACAATTTAGTCAATAAAGGCCTACGACTGGAGCGAAACGGAATGCTTCGACGCTTGTGTTTCGGCCGCACGACCTCAGAGAGGCTTGGAAGAGACCTCATCTGAAAGGTGGATTCACAACGATCGAGTGTGTCGAATGTCAGCCCACAATCTCAAACTTAAGGGTTCAAAGGTTCTGCCGAAATCACATAGGTCGTCATGTTACAATTTAGTCAAGAAAGGCCTACTATTGGAGCGAAACCGAATGCTTCGAAGCTCGTGTTTCGGCTGCACAAACTCCGATAGGATTGGAAGAGACCTCATCTGAAAGGTGGATTCACAACGATCGAGTGTGTCGAACGTCAGCCCACAATCTCAAACTTAAGGGTTCAAAAGTTCTGCCGAAATCATATCGGTCGTCATGTTACAATTTAGTCAATAAAGGCCTACGACTGGAGCGAAACGGAATGCTTCGACGCTTGTATTTCGGCCGCACGACCTCCGAGAGGCTTGGAAGAGACCTCATCTGAAAGGTGGATTCACAACGATCGAGTGTGTCGAACGTCAGCCCATAATCTCAAACTTAAGGGATCAGAAGTTCATCCGAAATCACATAGGTCGTCATGTTACAATTTAGTCAAGAAAGGCCAACTACTGGAGCGAAACGGAATGCTTCGAAGCTCGTGTTTCGGCTGCACGAACTCCGAGAGGATTGGAAGAGACCTCATCTGAAAGGTGGATTCACAACGATCGAGTGTGTCGAACGTCAGCCCACTAGCTCAAACTTAAGGGTTCCAAAGTTCTGCCGAAATCACAAAAGTCGTCATGTTTCAATTTAGTCAATAAAGGCCTACTACTGGAGCGAAACGGAATGCTTCGATGCTCGTGTTTCAGCCGCACGACCTCCGAGAGGCTTGGAAGAGACCTCATCTGAAAGGTGGATTCACAACGATCGAGTGTGTCGAACGTCAGCCCACTAGTTCAAACTTAAGGGTTCAAAAGTTCTGCCGAAATCACATAGGTCGACATGTTACAATTTACTCAATAAAGGCCTACGACTGGAGCGAAACTGAATGCTTTGACAGTCGCCGCTCGGCCGCACGAACTCCGAGAGGATTGCAAGAGACCTCATCTGAAAGGTGGATTCAAAACGATCGAGTGTGTCGAATGTCAGTCTACTAGCTCAAACTTAAAGGTTCAAAAGTTCTGCCGAAATCACAAAGGTCATCGTGACAATTTAGTCAATAAAGGCCTACTCCTGGAGCGAAACGGAATGCTTCGAAGCTCGTGTTTCGGCTGCACGACCTCCGAGAGGCTTGGAAGAGACCTCATCTGAAAGGTGGATTCACAACGATCGAGTGTGTCGAACGTCAGCCCACAATCTCAAACTTAAGGGTTCAAAAGTTCTGCCGAAATCACATAGGTCGTCATGTTACAATTTAGTCAAGAAAGGCCTACTATTGGAGCGAAACGGAATGCTTCGAAGCTCGTGTTTCGGCTGCACGAACTCCGAGAGGATTGGAAGAGACCTCATCTGAAAGGTGGATTCACAACGATCGAGTGTGTCAAACGTCAGCCCACTAGCTCAAACTTAAGGGTTCAAAAGTTCTGCCGAAATCACATAGGTCGTCATGTTTCAATTTAGTCAATAAAGGCCAACTACTGGAGCGAAACGGAATGCTACGACGCTCGTGTTTCAGCCGCACGACCTCCGAGATGCTTGGAAGAGACCTCATCTGAAAGGTGGATTCACAACGATCGAGTGTGTCGAACGTCAGCCCACAAGCTCAAACTTAAGGGTTCAAAAGTTCTGCCGAAATCACATAGGTCGTCATGTTACAATTTAGTCAATAAAGGACTAGTAATGGAGCGAAACGGAATGCTTCGACGCTCGTGTTTCGGTCGCACGACTTACGACAGGCTTGGAAGAGACCTCATCTGAAAGGTGGATTCACAACGATCGAGTGTGTCGAACGTCAGCCCACAATCTCAAACTTAAGGGTTCAAAAGTTCTGCCGAAACAATATCGGTCGTCATGTTACAATTTAGTCAATAAAGGCCTACGACTGGAGCGAAACGGAATGCTTCGACGCTTGTGTTTCGGCCGCACGACCTCCGAGAGGCTTGGAAGAGACCTCATCTGAAAGGTGGATTCACAACGATCGAGTGTGTCGAACGTCAGCCCATAATCTCAAACTTAAGGGATCAAAAGTTCTGCCGAAATCACATAGGTCGTCATGTTTCAATTTAGTCAATAAAGGCCTACTACTGGAGCGAAACGGAATGCTTCGACGCTCGTGTTTCAGCCGCACGACCTCCGAGAGGCTTGGAAGAGACCTCATCTGAAAGGTGGATTCACAACGATCGAGTGTGTCGAACGTCAGCCCACAATCTCAAACTTAAGGGTTCAAAAGTTCTGCCGAAATCACATAGGTCATCATGTGACAATTTAGTCAATAAAGGCCTACTACTGGAGCGAAACTGAATGCTTTGACAGTCGCCGCTCGGCCGCACGAACTCCGAGAGGATTGCAAGAGACCTCATCTGAAAGGTGGATTAAAAACGATCGAGTGTGTCGAATGTCAGTCTCCTAGCTCAAACTTAAAGGTTCAAAAGTTCTGCCGAAATCACAAAGGTCATCATGTGACAATTTAGTCAATAAAGGCCTACTCCTGGAGCGAAACGGAATGCTTCGACGCTCGTGTTTCAGCCGCACGACCTCCGAGAGGATTGGAAGAGACCTCATTTGAAAGGTGGATTCAAAACGATCGAGTGCGTCGAAGTCAGCCCACGAGCTCAAATTTAAGGGTTCAAAAGTTCTGCCGAAATCACATAGGTCGTCATGTTACAATTTAGTCAATATAGGCCTACTACTGGAGCGAAACGGAATGCGTCAACGCTCGTGTTTCGGCCGCACGACCTCCGAGAGGCTTGGAAGAGACCTCATCTGAAAGGTGGATTCACAACGATCGAGTGTGTCAAACGTCAGCCCACTAGTTCAAAATTAAGAGTTCAAACGTTCTTCCGAAATCACATAGGTCGTCATGTTTCAATTTAGTCAATAAAGGCCTACTACTGGAGCGAAACGGAATGCTTCGACGCTCGTGTTTCAGCCGCACGACCTCCGAGAGGCTTGGAAGACACCTCATCTGAAAGGTGGATTCAAAACGATCGAGTGTGTCGAATGTCAGCCTACTAGCTCAAACTTAAGGGTTCTAAAGTTCTGCCAAAATCACATAGGTCGACATGTTACAATTTAGTCAATAAAGGCCTACTACTGGAGCGAAACGGAATGCTTCGACGCTCGTGTTTCAGCCGCACGACCTCCGAGAGGCTTGGAAGAGACCTCATCTGAAAGGTGGATTCAAAACGATCGAGTGTGTCGAATGTCAGCCTACTAGCTCAAACTTAAGGGTTCTAAAGTTCTGCCGAAATCATATAGGTCGACATGTTACAATTTAGTCAATAAAGGCCTACGACTGGAGCGAAACTGAATGCTTTGACAGTCGCCGCTCGGCCGCACGAACTCCGAGAGGATTGCAAGAGACCTCATCTGAAAGGTGGATTCAAAACGATCGAGTGTGTCGAATGTCAGTCGACTAGCTCAAACTTAAAGGTTCAAAAGTTCTGCCGAAATCACAAAATCCATCATGTGACAATTTAGTCAATAAAGGCCTACTCCTGGAGCGAAACGGAATGCTTCGAAGCTCGTGTTTCGGCTGCACGACCTCCGAGAGGCTTGGAAGAGACCTCATCTGAAAGGTGGATTCACAACGATCGAGTGTGTCAAACGTCAGCCCACTAGCTCAAACTTAAGGGTTCAAAGGTTCTGCCGAAATCACATAGGTCGTCATGTTTCAATTTAGTCAATAAAGGCCAACTACTGGAGCGAAACGGAATGCTTCGACGCTCGTGTTTCAGCCGCACGACCTCCGAGAGGCTTGGAAGAGACCTCATCTGAAAGGTGGTTTCACAACGATCGAGTGTGTCGAACGTCAGCCCACAAGCTCAAACTTAAGGGTTCAAAAGTTCTGCCGAAATCACATAGGTCGTCATGTTACAATTTAGTCAATAAAGGACTAGTACTGGAGCGAAACGGAATGCTTCGACGCTCGTGTTTCGGTCGCACGACTTACGAGAGGCTTGGAAGAGACCTCATCTGAAAGGTGGATTCACAACGATCGAGTGTGTCAAACGTCAGCCCACAATCTCAAACTTAAGGGTTCAAAAGTTCTGCCGAAATCATATCGGTCGTCATGTTACAATTTAGTCAAGAAAGGCCTACTATTGGAGCGAAACCGAATGCTTCGAAGCTCGTGTTTCGGCTGCACGAACTCCGAGAGGATTGGAAGAGACCTCATCTGAAAGGTGGATTCACAACGATCGAGTGTGTCGAACGTCAGCCCACAATCTCAAACTTAAGGGTTCAAAAGTTCTGCCGAAATCATATCGGTCGTCATGTTACAATTTAGTCAATAAAGGCCTACGACTGGAGCGAAACGGAATGCTTCGACGCTTGTGTTTTGGCCGCACGACCTCCGAGAGGCTTGGAAGAGACCTCATCTGAAAGGTGGATTCACAACGATCGAGTGTCTCGAACGTCAGCCCATAATCTCAAATTTAAGGGATCAAAAGTTCTGCCGAAATCACAAAAGTCGTCATGTTTCAATTTAGTCAATAAAGGCCTACTACTGGAGCGAAACGGAATGCTTCGATGCTCGTGTTTCAGCCGCACGACCTCCGAGAGGCTTGGAAGAGACCTCATCTGAAAGGTGGATTCACAACGATCGAGTGTGTCAAACGTCAGACCACTAGCTCAAACTTAAGGGTTCAAAAGTTCTGCCGAAATCACATAGGTCGTCATGTTACAATTTAGTCAATAAAGGCCTACTCCTGGAGCGAAACGGAATGCTTCGACGCTCGTGTTTCAGCCGCACGACCTCCGAGAGGATTGGAAGAGACCTCATTTGAAAGGTGGATTCAAAACGATCGAGTGCGTCGAAGTCAGCCCACGAGCTCAAACTTAAGGGTTCAAAGGTTCTGCCGAAATCACATAGGTCGTCATGTTAAAAATTAGTCAATGTAGGCCTATTACTGGAGCGAAATGGAATGCTTCGACGCTCGTGTTTTCGGCCGCACGACCTCCGAGAGGCTTGGAAGAGACCTCATCTGAAAGGTGGATTCAAAACGATCGAGTATGTCGAAAGTCAGTCTATTAGCTCAAACTATAGGGTTCTAAAGTTCTGCCGAAATCACATAGGTCGTCATGTTACAATTTAGTCAATAAAGGCCTACTACTGGAGCGAAACTGAATGCTTTGACAGTCGCCGCTCGGCCGCACGAACTCCGAGAGGATTGCAAGAGACCTCATCTGAAAGGTGGATTCAAAACGATCGAGTGTGTCGAACGTCAGTCTACAAGCTCAAACTTAAAGGTTCAAAAGTTCTGCCGAAATCACAAAGGTCATCATGTGACAATTTAGTCAATAAAGGCCTACTCCTGGAGCGAAACGGAATGCTTCGAAGCTCGTGTTTCGGCTGCACGACCTCCGAGAGGCTTGGAAGAGACCTCATCTGAAAGGTGGATTCACAACGATCGAGTGTGTCGAACGTCAGCCCACTAGCTCAAACTTAAGGGATCAAAAGTTCTGCCGAAATCACATAGGTCGTCATGTTTCAATTTCGTCAATAAAGGCCTACTACTGGAGCGAAACGGAATGCTTCGACGCTCGTGTTTCAGCCGCACGACCTCCGAGAGGCTTGGAAGAGACCTCATCTGAAAGGTGGATTCAAAACGATCGAGTGTGTTGAATGTCAGTCTACTAGCTCAAACTTAAAGGTTCAAAAGTTCTGCCTAAATCACACAGGTCGTCATGTTACAATTTAGTCAATAAAAGCTTCCTACTGGAGCTAAACGGAATGATTCAACGCTCGTGTTTCGGCCGCACGACCTCCGAGAAGCTTGGAAAAGACGTCATCTGAAAGGTGGATTCAAAACGATCGAGTGTCTCGAAGGTCAGCCTACTAGCTCAAACTTAAGGGTTCTAAAGTTCTGCCGAAATCACATAGGTCATCATGTGACAATTTAGTCAATAAAGGCCTACTACTGGAGCGAAACTGAATGCTTTGACAGTCGCCGCTCGGCCACACGAACTCCGAGAGGATTGCAAGAGACCTCATCTGAAAGGTGGATTCAAAACGATCGAGTGTGTCGAATGTCAGTCTCCTAGCTCAAACTTAAAGGTTCAAAAGTTCTGCCAAAATCACAAAGGTCATCATGTGACAATTTAGTCAATAAAGGCCTACTCCTGGAGCGAAACGGAATGCTTCGACGCTCGTGTTTCAGCCGCACGACCTCCGAGAGGATTGGAAGAGACCTCATTTGAAAGGTGGATTCAAAACGATCGAGTGCGTCGAAGTCAGCCCACGAGCTCAAACTTAAGGGTTCAAAAGTTCTGCCGAAATCACATAGGTCGTCATGTTACAAATTAGTCAATGTAGGCCTACTACTGGAGCGAAATGGAATGCTTCGACGCTCGTGTTTTCGGCCGCACGACCTCCGAGAGGCTTGGAAGAGACCTCATCTGAAAGGTGGATTCAAAACGATCGAGTGTGTCGAAAGTCAGTCTATTTGCTCAAACTTAAAGGTTCAAAAGTTCTGCCGAAATCACATAGGTCGTCATGTTACAATTTAGTCAATAAAGGCCTACGACTGGAGCGAAACGGAATGCTTCGACGCTCGTGTTTCGGCCGCAGGACCTCTGAGAGGCTTGGAAAAGACGTCATCTGAAAGGTGGATTCAAAACGATCGAGTGTGTCGAATGTCAGCCTACAAGCTCAAACTTAAGGGTTCAAAAGTTCTGCCGAAATCACATAGGTCGTCATGTTACAATTTAGTCAATATAGGCCTACTACTGGAGCGAAACGGAATGCTTCGACGCTCGTGTTTCGGCCGCACGACCTCCGAGAGGCTTGGAAGAGACCTCATCTGAAAGGTGGATTCACAACGATCGAGTGTGTCAAACGTCAGCCCACTAGTTCAAAATTAAGGGTTCAAACGTTCTTCCGAAATCACATAGGTCGTCATGTTTCAATTTAGTCAATAAAGGCCTACTACTGGAGCGAAACCGAATGCTTCGACGCTCGTTTTTCAGCCGCACAACCTCCGAGAGGCTTGGAAGAGACCTCATCTGAAAGGTGGATTCAAAACGATCGAGTGTGTCGAATGTCAGCCTACTAGCTCAAACTTAAGGGTTCTAAAGTTCTGCCGAAATCACATAAGGTCGACATGTTACAATTTAGTCAATAAAGGCCTACGACTGGAGCGAAACTGAATGCTTTGACAGTCGCCGCTCGGCCGCACGAACTCCGAGAGGATTGCAAGAGACCTCATCTGAAAGGTGGATTCAAAACGATCAAGTGTGTCGAATGTCAGTCTACTAGCTCAAACTTAAAGGTTCAAAGGTTCTGCCGAAATCACAAAGGTCATCATGTGACAATTTAGTCAATAAAGGCCTACTCCTGGAGCGAAACGGAATGCTTCGAAGCTCGTGTTTCGGCTGCACGACCTCCGAGAGGCTTGGAAGAGACCTCATCTGAAAGGTGGATTCACAACGATCAAGTGTGTCGAACGTCAGCCCACAATCTCAAACTTAAGGGTTCAAAAGTTCTGCCGAAATCACATAGGTCGTCATGTTACAATTTAGTCAAGAAAGGCCGACTATTGGAGCGAAACGGAATGCTTCGAAGCTCGTGTTTCGGCTGCACGACCTCCGAGAGGCTTGGAAGAGACCTCATCTGAAAGGTGGATTCACAACGATCAAGTGTGTCGAACGTCAGCCCACAATCTCAAACTTAAGGGTTCAAAAGTTCTGCCGAAATCACATAGGTCGTCATGTTTCAATTTAGTCAATAAAGGCCAACTACTGGAGCGAAACGGAATGCTTCGACGCTCGTGTTTCAGCCGCACGACCTCCGAGAGGCTTGGAAGAGACCTCATCTGAAAGGTGGTTTCACAACGATCGAGTGTGTCGAACGTCAGCCCACAAGCTCAAACTTAAGGGTTCAAAAGTTCTGCCGAAATCACATAGGTCGTCATGTTACAATTTACTCAATAAAGGACTAGTACTGGAGCGAAACGGAATGCTTCGACGCTCGTGTTTCGGTCGCACGACTTACGAGAGGCTTGGAAGAGACCTCATCTGAAAGGTGGATTCACAACGATCGAGTGTGTCGAATGTCAGCCCACAATCTCAAACTTAAGGGTTCAAAGGTTCTGCCGAAATCACATAGGTCGTCATGTTACAATTTAGTCAAGAAAGGCCTACTATTGGAGCGAAACGGAATGCTTCGAAGCTCGTGTTTCGGCTGCACGAACTCCGAGAGGATTGGAAGAGACCTCATATGAAAGGTGGATTCACAACGATCGAGTGTGTCGAACGTCAGCCCACTAGCTCAAAATTAAGGGTTCCAAAGTTCTGCCGAAATCACAAAAGTCGTCATGTTTCAATTTAGTCAATAAAGGCCTACGACTGGAGCGAAACGGAATGCTTCGATGCTCGTGTTTCAGCCGCACGACCTCCGAGAGGCTTGGAAGAGACCTCATCTGAAAGGTGGATTCACAACGATCGAGTGTGTCGAACGTCAGCCCACTAGTTCAAACTTAAGGGTTCAAAAGTTCTGCCGAAATCATATAGGTCGTCATGTTTCAATTTAGTCAATAAAGGCCTACTCCTGGAGCGAAACGGAATGCTTCGAAGCTCGTGTTTCGGCTGCACGACCTCCGAGAGGCTTGGAAGAGACCTCATCTGAAAGGTGGATTCACAACGATCGAGTGTGTCGAACGTCAGCCCACAATCTCAAACTTAAGGGTTCAAAAGTTCTGCCGAAATCACATAGGTCGTCATGTTTCAATTTAGTCAATAAAGGCCAACTACTGGAGCGAAACGGAAGGCTTCGACGCTCGTGTTTGAGCCGCACGACCTCCGAGAGGCTTGGAAGAGACCTCATCTGAAAGGTGGATTCACAACGATCGAGTGTGTCGAACGTCAGCCCACAAGCTCAAACTTAAGGGATCAAAAGTTCCGCCGAAATCACATAGGTCGTCATGTTTCAATTTCGTCAATAAAGGCCTACTACTGGAGCGAAACGGAATGATTCGACGCTCGTGTTTCGGCCGCACGACCTCCGAGAGGCTTGGAAGAGACCTCATCTGAAAGGTGGATTCAAAACGATCGAGTGCGTCGAAGTCAGCCCACGAGCTCAAACTTAAGGGTTCAAAAGTTCTGCCGAAATCACATAGGTCGTCATGTTACAAATTAGTCAATGTAGGCCTACTACTGGAGCGAAATGGAATGCTTCGACGCTCGTGTTTTCGGCCGCACGACCTCCGAGAGGCTTGGAAGAGACCTCATCTGAAAGGTGGATTCAAAACGATCGAGTGTGTCGAAAGTCAGTCTATTTGCTCAAACTTAAAGGTTCAAAAGTTCTGCCGAAATCACATAGGTCGTCATGTTACAATTTAGTCAATAAAGGCCTCCTACTGGAGCGAAACGGAATGCTTCGACGCTCGTGTTTCGGCCGCAGGACCTCTGAGAGGCTTGGAAAAGACGTCATCTGAAAGGTGGATTCAAAACGATCGAGTGTGTCGAATGTCAGCCTACAAGCTCAAACTTAAGGGTTCAAAAGTTCTGCCGAAATCACATAGGTCGTCATGTTACAATTTAGTCAATATAGGCCTACTACTGGAGCGAAACGGAATGCTTCGACGCTCGTGTTTCGGCCGCACGACCTCCGAGAGGCTTGGAAGAGACCTCATCTGAAAGGTGGATTCACAACGATCGAGTGTGTCAAACGTCAGCCCACTAGTTCAAAATTAAGGGTTCAAACGTTCTTCCGAAATCACATAGGTCGTCATGTTTCAATTTAGTCAATAAAGGCCTACTACTGGAGCGAAACGGAATGCTTCGACGCTCGTTTTTCAGCCGCACAACCTCCGAGAGGCTTGGAAGAGACCTCATCTGAAAGGTGGATTCAAAACGATCGAGTGTGTCGAATGTCAGCCTACTAGCTCAAACTTAAGGGTTCTAAAGTTCTGCCGAAATCACATAGGTCGACATGTTACAATTTAGTCAATAAAGGCCTACGACTGGAGCGAAACTGAATGCTTTGACAGTCGCCGCTCGGCCGCACGAACTCCGAGAGGATTGCAAGAGACCTCATCTGAAAGGTGGATTCAAAACGATCAAGTGTGTCGAATGTCAGTCTACTAGCTCAAACTTAAAGGTTCAAAGGTTCTGCCGAAATCACAAAGGTCATCATGTGACAATTTAGTCAATAAAGGCCTACTCCTGGAGCGAAACGGAATGCTTCGAAGCTCGTGTTTCGGCTGCACGACCTCCGAGAGGCTTGGAAGAGACCTCATCTGAAAGGTGGATTCACAACGATCAAGTGTGTCGAACGTCAGCCCACAATCTCAAACTTAAGGGTTCAAAAGTTCTGCCGAAATCACATAGGTCGTCATGTTACAATTTAGTCAAGAAAGGCCGACTATTGGAGCGAAACGGAATGCTTCGAAGCTCGTGTTTCGGCTGCACGACCTCCGAGAGGCTTGGAAGAGACCTCATCTGAAAGGTGGATTCACAACGATCAAGTGTGTCGAACGTCAGCCCACAATCTCAAACTTAAGGGTTCAAAAGTTCTGCCGAAATCACATAGGTCGTCATGTTTCAATTTAGTCAATAAAGGCCAACTACTGGAGCGAAACGGAATGCTTCGACGCTCGTGTTTCAGCCGCACGACCTCCGAGAGGCTTGGAAGAGACCTCATCTGAAAGGTGGTTTCACAACGATCGAGTGTGTCGAACGTCAGCCCACAAGCTCAAACTTAAGGGTTCAAAAGTTCTGCCGAAATCACATAGGTCGTCATGTTACAATTTACTCAATAAAGGACTAGTACTGGAGCGAAACGGAATGCTTCGACGCTCGTGTTTCGGTCGCACGACTTACGAGAGGCTTGGAAGAGACCTCATCTGAAAGGTGGATTCACAACGATCGAGTGTGTCGAATGTCAGCCCACAATCTCAAACTTAAGGGTTCAAAGGTTCTGCCGAAATCACATAGGTCGTCATGTTACAATTTAGTCAAGAAAGGCCTACTATTGGAGCGAAACGGAATGCTTCGAAGCTCGTGTTTCGGCTGCACGAACTCCGAGAGGATTGGAAGAGACCTCATATGAAAGGTGGATTCACAACGATCGAGTGTGTCGAACGTCAGCCCACTAGCTCAAAATTAAGGGTTCCAAAGTTCTGCCGAAATCACAAAAGTCGTCATGTTTCAATTTAGTCAATAAAGGCCTACTACTGGAGCGAAACGGAATGCTTCGATGCTCGTGTTTCAGCCGCACGACCTCCGAGAGGCTTGGAAGAGACCTCATCTGAAAGGTGGATTCACAACGATCGAGTGTGTCGAACGTCAGCCCACTAGTTCAAACTTAAGGGTTCAAAAGTTCTGCCGAAATCATATAGGTCGTCATGTTTCAATTTAGTCAATAAAGGCCTACTCCTGGAGCGAAACGGAATGCTTCGAAGCTCGTGTTTCGGCTGCACGACCTCCGAGAGGCTTGGAAGAGACCTCATCTGAAAGGTGGATTCACAACGATCGAGTGTGTCGAACGTCAGCCCACAATCTCAAACTTAAGGGTTCAAAAGTTCTGCCGAAATCACATAGGTCGTCATGTTTCAATTTAGTCAATAAAGGCCAACTACTGGAGCGAAACGGAAGGCTTCGACGCTCGTGTTTGAGCCGCACGACCTCCGAGAGGCTTGGAAGAGACCTCATCTGAAAGGTGGATTCACAACGATCGAGTGTGTCGAACGTCAGCCCACAAGCTCAAACTTAAGGGATCAAAAGTTCCGCCGAAATCACATAGGTCGTCATGTTTCAATTTCGTCAATAAAGGCCTACTACTGGAGCGAAACGGAATGATTCGACGCTCGTGTTTCGGCCGCACGACCTCCGAGAGGCTTGGAAGAGACCTCATCTGAAAGGTGGATTCACAATGATCGAGTGTGTCAAACGTCAGCCCACTAGTTCAAAATTAAGGGTTCAAAAGTTCTTCCGAAATCACATAGGTCGTCATGTTTCAATTTAGTCAATAAAGGCCTACTACTGGAGCGAAACGGAATGCTTCGACGCTCGTGTTTCAGCCGCACGACCTCCGAGAGGCTTGGAAGAGACCTCATCTGAAAGGTGGATTCAAAACGATCGAGTGTGTCGAATGTCAGCCTACTAGCTCAAACTTAAGGGTTCTAAAGTTCTGCCGAAATCACATAGGTCGACATGTTACAATTTAGTCAATAAAGGCCTACGACTGGAGCGAAACTGAATGCTTTGACAGTCGCCGCTCGGCCGCACGAACTCCGAGAGGATTGCAAGAGACCTCATCTGAAAGGTGGATTCAAAACGATCGAGTGTGTCGAATGTCATTCTACTAGCTCAAACTTAAAGGTTCAAAAGTTCTGCCGAAATCACAAAGTTCATCATGTGACAATTTAGTCAATAAAGGCCTACTCCTGGAGCGAAACGGAATGCTTCGAAGCTCGTGTTTCGGCTGCACGACCTCCGAGAGGCTTGGAAGAGACCTCATCTGAAAGGTGGATTCACAACGATCGAGTGTGTCAAACGTCAGCCCACTAGCTCAAACTTAAGGGTTCAAAAGTTCTGCCGAAATCACATAGGTCGTCATGTTTCAATTTAGTCAATAAAGGCCAACTACTGGAGCGAAACGGAATGCTTCGACGCTCGTGTTTCAGCTGCACGACCTCCGAGAGGCTTGGAAGAGACCTCATCTGAAAGGTGGTTTCACAACGATCGAGTGTGTCGAACGTCAGCCCACAAGCTCAAACTTAAGGGTTCAAAAGTTCTGCCGAAATCACATAGGTCGTCATGTTACAATTTAGTCAATAAAGGACTAGTACTGGAGCGAAACGGAATGCTTCGACGCTCGTGTTTCGGTCGCACGACTTACGAGAGGCTTGGAAGAGACCTCATCTGAAAGGTGGATTCACAACGATCGAGTGTGTCGAACGTCAACCCACAATCTCAAACTTAAGGGTTCAAAAGTTCTGCCGAAATCATATCGGTCGTCATGTTACAATTTAGTCAATAAAGGCCTACGACTGGAGCGAAACGGAATGCTTTGACGCTTGTGTTTCGGCCGCACGACCTCAGAGAGGCTTGGAAGAGACCTCATCTGAAAGGTGGATTCACAACGATCGAGTGTGTCGAATGTCAGCCCACAATCTCAAACTTAAGGGTTCAAAGGTTCTGCCGAAATCACATAGGTCGTCATGTTACAATTTAGTCAATAAAGGACTAGTACTGGAGCGAAACGGAATGCTTCGACGCTCGTGTTTCGGTCGCACGACTTACGAGAGGCTTGGAAGAGACCTCATCTGAAAGGTGGATTCACAACGATCAAGTGTGTCGAATGTCAGCCCACAATCTCAAACTTAAGGGTTCAAAGGTTCTGCCGAAATCACATAGGTCGTCATGTTACAATTTAGTCAAGAAAGGCCTACTATTGGAGCGAAACGGAATGCTTCGAAGCTCGTGTTTCGGCTGCACGAACTCCGAGAGGATTGGAAGAGACCTCATCTGAAAGGTGGATTCACAACGATCGAGTGTGTCAAACGTCAGCCCACTAGCTCAAACTTAAGGGTTCAAAAGTTCTGCCGAAATCACATAGGTCGTCATGTTTCAATTTAGTCAATAAAGGCCAACTACTGGAGCGAAACGGAATGCTTCGACGCTCGTGTTTCAGCCGCACGACCTCCGAGAGGCTTGGAAGAGACCTCATCTGAAAGGTGGTTTCACAACGATCGAGTGTGTCGAACGTCAGCCCACAAGCTCAAACTTAAGGGTTCAAAAGTTCTGCCGAAATCACATAGGTCGTCATGTTACAATTTACTCAATAAAGGACTAGTACTGGAGCGAAACGGAATGCTTCGACGCTCGTGTTTCGGTCGCACGACTTACGAGAGGCTTGGAAGAGACCTCATCTGAAAGGTGGATTCACAACGATCGAGTGTGTCGAATGTCAGCCCACAATCTCAAACTTAAGGGTTCAAAGGTTCTGCCGAAATCACATAGGTCGTCATGTTACAATTTAGTCAAGAAAGGCCTACTATTGGAGCGAAACGGAATGCTTCGAAGCTCGTGTTTCGGCTGCACGAACTCCGAGAGGAATGGAAGAGACCTCATATGAAAGGTGGATTCACAACGATCGAGTGTGTCGAACGTCAGCCCACTAGCTCAAACTTAAGGGTTCCAAAGTTCTGCCGAAATCACAAAAGTCGTCATGTTTCAATTTAGTCAATAAAGGCCTACTACTGGAGCGAAACGGAATGCTTCGATGCTCGTGTTTCAGCCGCACGACCTCCGAGAGGCTTGGAAGAGACCTCATCTGAAAGGTGGATTCACAACGATCGAGTGTGTCGAACGTCAGCCCACTAGTTCAAACTTAAGGGTTCAAAAGTTCTGCCGAAATCACATAGGTCGACATGTTACAATTTACTCAATAAAGGCCTACGACTGGAGCGAAACTGAATGCTTTGACAGTCGCCGCTCGGCCACACGAACTCCGAGAGGATTGCAAGAGACCTCATCTGAAAGGTGGATTCAAAACGATCGAGTGTGTCGAATGTCAGTCTACTAGCTCAAACTTAAAGGTTCAAAAGTTCTGCCGAAATCACAAAGGTCATCGTGACAATTTAGTCAATAAAGGCCTACTCCTGGAGCGAAACGGAATGCTTCGAAGCTCGTGTTTCGGCTGCACGACCTCCGAGAGGCTTGGAAGAGACCTCATCTGAAAGGTGGATTCACAATGATCGAGTGTGTCGAACGTCAGCCCACAATCTCAAACTTAAGGGTTCAAAAGTTCTGCCGAAATCACATAGGTCGTCATGTTACAATTTAGTCAAGAAAGGCCTACTATTGGAGCGAAACGGAATGCTTCGAAGCTCGTGTTTCGGCTGCACGAACTCCGAGAGGATTGGAAGAGACCTCATCTGAAAGGTGGATTCACAACGATCGAGTGTGTCAAACGTCAGCCCACTAGCTCAAACTTAAGGGTTCAAAAGTTCTGCCGAAATCACATAGGTCGTCATGTTTCAATTTAGTCAATAAAGGCCAACTACTGGAGCGAAACGGAATGCTACGACGCTCGTGTTTCAGCCGCACGACCTCCGAGATGCTTGGAAGAGACCTCATCTGAAAGGTGGATTCACAACGATCGAGTGTGTCGAACGTCAGCCCACAAGCTCAAACTTAAGGGTTCAAAAGTTCTGCCGAAATCACATAGGTCGTCATGTTACAATTTAGTCAATAAAGGACTAGTAATGGAGCGAAACGGAATGCTTCGACGCTCGTGTTTCGGTCGCACGACTTACGACAGGCTTGGAAGAGACCTCATCTGAAAGGTGGATTCACAACGATCGAGTGTGTCGAACGTCAGCCCACAATCTCAAACTTAAGGGTTCAAAAGTTCTGCCGAAACAATATCGGTCGTCATGTTACAATTTAGTCAATAAAGGCCTACGACTGGAGCGAAACGGAATGCTTCGACGCTTGTGTTTCGGCCGCACGACCTCCGAGAGGCTTGGAAGAGACCTCATCTGAAAGGTGGATTCACAACGATCGAGTGTGTCGAACGTCAGCCCATAATCTCAAACTTAAGGGATCAAAAGTTCTGCCGAAATCACATAGGTCGTCATGTTACAATTTAGTCAAGAAAGGCCTACTATTGGAGCGAAACGGAATGCTTCGAAGCTCGTGTTTCGGCTGCACGAACTCCGAGAGGAATGGAAGAGACCTCATATGAAAGGTGGATTCACAACGATCGAGTGTGTCGAATGTCAGCCTACTAGCTCAAACTTAAGGGTTCTAAAGTTCTGCCGAAATCACATAGGTCGACATGTTACAATTTAGTCAATAAAGGCCTACGACTGGAGCGAAACTGAATGCTTTGACAGTCGCCGCTCGGCCGCACGAACTCCGAGAGGATTGCAAGAGACCTCATCTGAAAGGTGGATTCAAAACGATCGAGTGTGTCGAATGTCAGTCTACTAGCTCAAACTTAAAGGTTCAAAAGTTCTGCCGAAATCACAAAGTTCATCATGTGACAATTTAGTAAATAAAGGCCTACTCCTGGAGCGAAACGGAATGCTTCGAAGCTCGTGTTTCGGCTGCACGACCTCCGAGAGGCTTGGAAGAGACCTCATCTGAAAGGTGGATTCACAACGATCGAGTGTGTCAAACGTCAGCCCACTAGCTCAAACTTAAGGGTTCAAAAGTTCTGCCGAAATCACATAGGTCGTCATGTTTCAATTTAGTCAATAAAGGCCAACTACTGGAGCGAAACGGAATGCTTCGACGCTCGTGTTTCAGCCGCACGACCTCCGAGAGGCTTGGAAGAGACCTCATCTGAAAGGTGGTTTCACAACGATCGAGTGTGTCGAACGTCAGCCCACAAGCTCAAACTTAAGGGTTCAAAAGTTCTGCCGAAATCACATAGGTCGTCATGTTACAATTTAGTCAATAAAGGACTAGTACTGGAGCGAAACGGAATGCTTCGACGCTCGTGTTTCGGTCGCACGACTTACGAGAGGCTTGGAAGAGACCTCATCTGAAAGGTGGATTCACAACGATCGAGTGTGTCGAACGTCAGCCCACAATCTCAAACTTAAGGGTTCAAAAGTTCTGCCGAAATCATATCGGTCGTCATGTTACAATTTAGTCAATAAAGGCCTACGACTGGAGCGAAACGGAATGCTTCGACGCTTGTGTTTCGGCCGCACGACCTCAGAGAGGCTTGGAAGAGACCTCATCTGAAAGGTGGATTCACAATGATCGAGTGTGTCGAATGTCAGCCCACAATCTCAAACTTAAGGGTTCAAAGGTTCTGCCGAAATCACATAGGTCGTCATGTTACAATTTAGTCAAGAAAGGCCTACTATTGGAGCGAAACCGAATGCTTCGAAGCTCGTGTTTCGGCTGCACGAACTCCGAGAGGATTGGAAGAGACCTCATCTGAAAGGTGGATTCACAACGATCGAGTGTGTCGAACGTCAGCCCACAATCTCAAACTTAAGGGTTCAAAAGTTCTGCCGAAATCACATAGGTCATCATGTGACAATTTAGTCAATAAAGGCCTACTACTGGAGCGAAACTGAATGCTTTGACAGTCGCCGCTCGGCCGCACGAACTCCGAGAGGATTGCAAGAGACCTCATCTGAAAGGTGGATTAAAAACGATCGAGTGTGTCGAATGTCAGTCTCCTAGCTCAAACTTAAAGGTTCAAAAGTTCTGCCGAAATCACAAAGGTCATCATGTGACAATTTAGTCAATAAAGGCCTACTCCTGGAGCGAAACGGAATGCTTCGACGCTCGTGTTTCAGCCGCACGACCTCCGAGAGGATTGGAAGAGACCTCATTTGAAAGGTGGATTCAAAACGATCGAGTGCGTCGAAGTCAGCCCACGAGCTCAAATTTAAGGGTTCAAAAGTTCTGCCGAAATCACATAGGTCGTCATGTTACAATTTAGTCAATATAGGCCTACTACTGGAGCGAAACGGAATGCGTCAACGCTCGTGTTTCGGCCGCACGACCTCCGAGAGGCTTGGAAGAGACCTCATCTGAAAGGTGGATTCACAACGATCGAGTGTGTCAAACGTCAGCCCACTAGTTCAAAATTAAGAGTTCAAACGTTCTTCCGAAATCACATAGGTCGTCATGTTTCAATTTAGTCAATAAAGGCCTACTACTGGAGCGAAACGGAATGCTTCGACGCTCGTGTTTCAGCCGCACGACCTCCGAGAGGCTTGGAAGACACCTCATCTGAAAGGTGGATTCAAAACGATCGAGTGTGTCGAATGTCAGCCTACTAGCTCAAACTTAAGGGTTCTAAAGTTCTGCCAAAATCACATAGGTCGACATGTTACAATTTAGTCAATAAAGGCCTACTACTGGAGCGAAACGGAATGCTTCGACGCTCGTGTTTCAGCCGCACGACCTCCGAGAGGCTTGGAAGAGACCTCATCTGAAAGGTGGATTCAAAACGATCGAGTGTGTCGAATGTCAGCCTACTAGCTCAAACTTAAGGGTTCTAAAGTTCTGCCGAAATCATATAGGTCGACATGTTACAATTTAGTCAATAAAGGCCTACGACTGGAGCGAAACTGAATGCTTTGACAGTCGCCGCTCGGCCGCACGAACTCCGAGAGGATTGCAAGAGACCTCATCTGAAAGGTGGATTCAAAACGATCGAGTGTGTCGAATGTCAGTCGACTAGCTCAAACTTAAAGGTTCAAAAGTTCTGCCGAAATCACAAAATTCATCATGTGACAATTTAGTCAATAAAGGCCTACTCCTGGAGCGAAACGGAATGCTTCGAAGCTCGTGTTTCGGCTGCACGACCTCCGAGAGGCTTGGAAGAGACCTCATCTGAAAGGTGGATTCACAACGATCGAGTGTGTCAAACGTCAGCCCACTAGCTCAAACTTAAGGGTTCAAAGGTTCTGCCGAAATCACATAGGTCGTCATGTTTCAATTTAGTCAATAAAGGCCAACTACTGGAGCGAAACGGAATGCTTCGACGCTCGTGTTTCAGCCGCACGACCTCCGAGAGGCTTGGAAGAGACCTCATCTGAAAGGTGGTTTCACAACGATCGAGTGTGTCGAACGTCAGCCCACAAGCTCAAACTTAAGGGTTCAAAAGTTCTGCCGAAATCACATAGGTCGTCATGTTACAATTTAGTCAATAAAGGACTAGTACTGGAGCGAAACGGAATGCTTCGACGCTCGTGTTTCGGTCGCACGACTTACGAGAGGCTTGGAAGAGACCTCATCTGAAAGGTGGATTCACAACGATCGAGTGTGTCAAACGTCAGCCCACAATCTCAAACTTAAGGGTTCAAAAGTTCTGCCGAAATCATATCGGTCGTCATGTTACAATTTAGTCAAGAAAGGCCTACTATTGGAGCGAAACCGAATGCTTCGAAGCTCGTGTTTCGGCTGCACGAACTCCGAGAGGATTGGAAGAGACCTCATCTGAAAGGTGGATTCACAACGATCGAGTGTGTCGAACGTCAGCCCACAATCTCAAACTTAAGGGTTCAAAAGTTCTGCCGAAATCATATCGGTCGTCATGTTACAATTTAGTCAATAAAGGCCTACGACTGGAGCGAAACGGAATGCTTCGACGCTTGTGTTTTGGCCGCACGACCTCCGAGAGGCTTGGAAGAGACCTCATCTGAAAGGTGGATTCACAACGATCGAGTGTCTCGAACGTCAGCCCATAATCTCAAATTTAAGGGATCAAAAGTTCTGCCGAAATCACAAAAGTCGTCATGTTTCAATTTAGTCAATAAAGGCCTACTACTGGAGCGAAACGGAATGCTTTGACGCTCGTGTTTCAGCCGCACGACCTCCGAGAGGCTTGGAAGAGACCTCATCTGAAAGGTGGATTCACAACGATCGAGTGTGTCAAACGTCAGACCACTAGCTCAAACTTAAGGGTTCAAAAGTTCTGCCGAAATCACATAGGTCGTCATGTTACAATTTAGTCAATAAAGGCCTACTCCTGGAGCGAAACGGAATGCTTCGACGCTCGTGTTTCAGCCGCACGACCTCCGAGAGGATTGGAAGAGACCTCATTTGAAAGGTGGATTCAAAACGATCGAGTGCGTCGAAGTCAGCCCACGAGCTCAAACTTAAGGGTTCAAAGGTTCTGCCGAAATCACATAGGTCGTCATGTTAAAAATTAGTCAATGTAGGCCTATTACTGGAGCGAAATGGAATGCTTCGACGCTCGTGTTTTCGGCCGCACGACCTCCGAGAGGCTTGGAAGAGACCTCATCTGAAAGGTGGATTCAAAACGATCGAGTATGTCGAAAGTCAGTCTATTAGCTCAAACTATAGGGTTCTAAAGTTCTGCCGAAATCACATAGGTCGTCATGTTACAATTTAGTCAATAAAGGCCTACTACTGGAGCGAAACTGAATGCTTTGACAGTCGCCGCTCGGCCGCACGAACTCCGAGAGGATTGCAAGAGACCTCATCTGAAAGGTGGATTCAAAACGATCGAGTGTGTCGAACGTCAGTCTACAACTCAAACTTAAAGGTTCAAAAGTTCTGCCGAAATCACAAAGGTCATCATGTGACAATTTAGTCAATAAAGGCCTACTCCTGGAGCGAAACGGAATGCTTCGAAGCTCGTGTTTCGGCTGCACGACCTCCGAGAGGCTTGGAAGAGACCTCATCTGAAAGGTGGATTCACAACGATCGAGTGTGTCGAACGTCAGCCCACTAGCTCAAACTTAAGGGATCAAAAGTTCTGCCGAAATCACATAGGTCGTCATGTTTCAATTTCGTCAATAAAGGCCTACTACTGGAGCGAAACGGAATGCTTCGACGCTCGTGTTTCAGCCGCACGACCTCCGAGAGGCTTGGAAGAGACCTCATCTGAAAGGTGGATTCAAAACGATCGAGTGTGTTGAATGTCAGTCTACTAGCTCAAACTTAAAGGTTCAAAAGTTCTGCCTAAATCACACAGGTCGTCATGTTACAATTTAGTAAATAAAAGCTTCCTACTGGAGCTAAACGGAATGATTCAACGCTCGTGTTTCGGCCGCACGACCTCCGAGAAGCTTGGAAAAGACGTCATCTGAAAGGTGGATTCAAAACGATCGAGTGTCTCGAAGGTCAGCCTACTAGCTCAAACTTAAGGGTTCTAAAGTTCTGCCGAAATCACATAGGTCATCATGTGACAATTTAGTCAATAAAGGCCTACTACTGGAGCGAAACTGAATGCTTTGACAGTCGCCGCTCGGCCACACGAACTCCGAGAGGATTGCAAGAGACCTCATCTGAAAGGTGGATTCAAAACGATCGAGTGTGTCGAATGTCAGTCTCCTAGCTCAAACTTAAAGGTTCAAAAGTTCTGCCAAAATCACAAAGGTCATCATGTGACAATTTAGTCAATAAAGGCCTACTCCTGGAGCGAAACGGAATGCTTCGACGCTCGTGTTTCAGCCGCACGACCTCCGAGAGGATTGGAAGAGACCTCATTTGAAAGGTGGATTCAAAACGATCGAGTGCGTCGAAGTCAGCCCACGAGCTCAAACTTAAGGGTTCAAAAGTTCTGCCGAAAGCACATAGGTCGTCATGTTACAAATTAGTCAATGTAGGCCTACTACTGGAGCGAAATGGAATGCTTCGACGCTCGTGTTTTCGGCCGCACGACCTCCGAGAGGCTTGGAAGAGACCTCATCTGAAAGGTGGATTCAAAACGATCGAGTGTGTCGAAAGTCAGTCTATTTGCTCAAACTTAAAGGTTCAAAAGTTCTGCCGAAATCACATAGGTCGTCATGTTACAATTTAGTCAATAAAGGCCTCCTACTGGAGCGAAACGGAATGCTTCGACGCTCGTGTTTCGGCCGCAGGACCTCTGAGAGGCTTGGAAAAGACGTCATCTGAAAGGTGGATTCAAAACGATCGAGTGTGTCGAATGTCAGCCTACAAGCTCAAACTTAAGGGTTCAAAAGTTCTGCCGAAATCACATAGGTCGTCATGTTACAATTTAGTCAATATAGGCCTACTACTGGAGCGAAACGGAATGCTTCGACGCTCGTGTTTCGGCCGCACGACCTCCGAGAGGCTTGGAAGAGACCTCATCTGAAAGGTGGATTCACAACGATCGAGTGTGTCAAACGTCAGCCCACTAGTTCAAAATTAAGGGTTCAAACGTTCCTTCCGAAATCACATAGGTCGTCATGTTTCAATTTAGTCAATAAAGGCCTACTACTGGAGCGAAACGGAATGCTTCGACGCTCGTTTTTCAGCCGCACAACCTCCGAGAGGCTTGGAAGAGACCTCATCTGAAAGGTGGATTCAAAACGATCGAGTGTGTCGAATGTCAGCCTACTAGCTCAAACTTAAGGGTTCTAAAAGTTCTGCCGAAATCACATAGGTCGACATGTTACAATTAGTCAATTAAGGCCTACGACTGGAGCGAAACTGAATGCTTTGACAGCTCGCTGTTTCGGCCGCACGAACTCCGAGAGGCTTGGAAGAGACCTCATCTGAAAGGTGGATTCAAAACGATCGAGTGTGTCGAAAGTCAGTCTATTTGCTCAAACTTAAAGGTTCAAAAGTTCTGCCGAAATCACATAGGTCGTCATGTTACAATTTAGTCAATAAAGGCCTCCTACTGGAGCGAAACGGAATGCTTCGACGCTCGTGTTTCGGCCGCAGGACCTCTGAGAGGCTTGGAAAAGACGTCATCTGAAAGGTGGATTCAAAACGATCGAGTGTGTCGAATGTCAGCCTACAAGCTCAAACTTAAGGGTTCAAAAGTTCTGCCGAAATCACATAGGTCGTCATGTTACAATTTAGTCAATATAGGCCTACTACTGGAGCGAAACGGAATGCTTCGACGCTCGTGTTTCGGCCGCACGACCTCCGAGAGGCTTGGAAGAGACCTCATCTGAAAGGTGGATTCACAACGATCGAGTGTGTCAAACGTCAGCCCACTAGTTCAAAATTAAGGGTTCAAACGTTCTTCCGAAATCACATAGGTCGTCATGTTTCAATTTAGTCAATAAAGGCCTACTACTGGAGCGAAACGGAATGCTTCGACGCTCGTTTTTCAGCCGCACAACCTCCGAGAGGCTTGGAAGAGACCTCATCTGAAAGGTGGATTCAAAACGATCGAGTGTGTCGAATGTCAGCCTACTAGCTCAAACTTAAGGGTTCTAAAGTTCTGCCGAAATCACATAGGTCGACATGTTACAATTTAGTCAATAAAGGCCTACGACTGGAGCGAAACTGAATGCTTTGACAGTCGCCGCTCGGCCGCACGAACTCCGAGAGGATTGCAAGAGACCTCATCTGAAAGGTGGATTCAAAACGATCAAGTGTGTCGAATGTCAGTCTACTAGCTCAAACTTAAAGGTTCAAAGGTTCTGCCGAAATCACAAAGGTCATCATGTGACAATTTAGTCAATAAAGGCCTACTCCTGGAGCGAAACGGAATGCTTCGAAGCTCGTGTTTCGGCTGCACGACCTCCGAGAGGCTTGGAAGAGACCTCATCTGAAAGGTGGATTCACAACGATCGAGTGTGTCGAACGTCAGCCCACTAGTTCAAACTTAAGGGTTCAAAAGTTCTGCCGAAATCATATAGGTCGTCATGTTTCAATTTAGTCAATAAAGGCCTACTCCTGGAGCGAAACGGAATGCTTCGAAGCTCGTGTTTCGGCTGCACGACCTCCGAGAGGCTTGGAAGAGACCTCATCTGAAAGGTGGATTCACAACGATCGAGTGTGTCGAACGTCAGCCCACAAGCTCAAACTTAAGGGTTCAAAAGTTCTGCCGAAATCACATAGGTCGTCATGTTACAATTTACTCAATAAAGGACTAGTACTGGAGCGAAACGGAATGCTTCGACGCTCGTGTTTCGGTCGCACGACTTACGAGAGGCTTGGAAGAGACCTCATCTGAAAGGTGGATTCACAACGATCGAGTGTGTCGAATGTCAGCCCACAATCTCAAACTTAAGGGTTCAAAGGTTCTGCCGAAATCACATAGGTCGTCATGTTACAATTTAGTCAAGAAAGGCCTACTATTGGAGCGAAACGGAATGCTTCGAAGCTCGTGTTTCGGCTGCACGAACTCCGAGAGGATTGGAAGAGACCTCATATGAAAGGTGGATTCACAACGATCGAGTGTGTCGAACGTCAGCCCACTAGCTCAAAATTAAGGGTTCCAAAGTTCTGCCGAAATCACAAAAGTCGTCATGTTTCAATTTAGTCAATAAAGGCCTACTACTGGAGCGAAACGGAATGCTTCGATGCTCGTGTTTCAGCCGCACGACCTCCGAGAGGCTTGGAAGAGACCTCATCTGAAAGGTGGATTCACAACGATCGAGTGTGTCGAACGTCAGCCCACTAGTTCAAACTTAAGGGTTCAAAAGTTCTGCCGAAATCATATAGGTCGTCATGTTTCAATTTAGTCAATAAAGGCCTACTCCTGGAGCGAAACGGAATGCTTCGAAGCTCGTGTTTCGGCTGCACGACCTCCGAGAGGCTTGGAAGAGACCTCATCTGAAAGGTGGATTCACAACGATCGAGTGTGTCGAACGTCAGCCCACAATCTCAAACTTAAGGGTTCAAAAGTTCTGCCGAAATCACATAGGTCGTCATGTTTCAATTTAGTCAATAAAGGCCAACTACTGGAGCGAAACGGAAGGCTTCGACGCTCGTGTTTGAGCCGCACGACCTCCGAGAGGCTTGGAAGAGACCTCATCTGAAAGGTGGATTCACAACGATCGAGTGTGTCGAACGTCAGCCCACAAGCTCAAACTTAAGGGATCAAAAGTTCCGCCGAAATCACATAGGTCGTCATGTTTCAATTTCGTCAATAAAGGCCTACTACTGGAGCGAAACGGAATGATTCGACGCTCGTGTTTCGGCCGCACGACCTCCGAGAGGCTTGGAAGAGACCTCATCTGAAAGGTGGATTCAAAACGATCGAGTGCGTCGAAGTCAGCCCACGAGCTCAAACTTAAGGGTTCAAAAGTTCTGCCGAAATCACATAGGTCGTCATGTTACAAATTAGTCAATGTAGGCCTACTACTGGAGCGAAATGGAATGCTTCGACGCTCGTGTTTTCGGCCGCACGACCTCCGAGAGGCTTGGAAGAGACCTCATCTGAAAGGTGGATTCAAAACGATCGAGTGTGTCGAAAGTCAGTCTATTTGCTCAAACTTAAAGGTTCAAAAGTTCTGCCGAAATCACATAGGTCGTCATGTTACAATTTAGTCAATAAAGGCCTCCTACTGGAGCGAAACGGAATGCTTCGACGCTCGTGTTTCGGCCGCAGGACCTCTGAGAGGCTTGGAAAAGACGTCATCTGAAAGGTGGATTCAAAACGATCGAGTGTGTCGAATGTCAGCCTACAAGCTCAAACTTAAGGGTTCAAAAGTTCTGCCGAAATCACATAGGTCGTCATGTTACAATTTAGTCAATATAGGCCTACTACTGGAGCGAAACGGAATGCTTCGACGCTCGTGTTTCGGCCGCACGACCTCCGAGAGGCTTGGAAGAGACCTCATCTGAAAGGTGGATTCACAACGATCGAGTGTGTCAAACGTCAGCCCACTAGTTCAAAATTAAGGGTTCAAACGTTCTTCCGAAATCACATAGGTCGTCATGTTTCAATTTAGTCAATAAAGGCCTACTACTGGAGCGAAACGGAATGCTTCGACGCTCGTTTTTCAGCCGCACAACCTCCGAGAGGCTTGGAAGAGACCTCATCTGAAAGGTGGATTCAAAACGATCGAGTGTGTCGAATGTCAGCCTACTAGCTCAAACTTAAGGGTTCTAAAGTTCTGCCGAAATCACATAGGTCGACATGTTACAATTTAGTCAATAAAGGCCTACGACTGGAGCGAAACTGAATGCTTTGACAGTCGCCGCTCGGCCGCACGAACTCCGAGAGGATTGCAAGAGACCTCATCTGAAAGGTGGATTCAAAACGATCAAGTGTGTCGAATGTCAGTCTACTAGCTCAAACTTAAAGGTTCAAAGGTTCTGCCGAAATCACAAAGGTCATCATGTGACAATTTAGTCAATAAAGGCCTACTCCTGGAGCGAAACGGAATGCTTCGAAGCTCGTGTTTCGGCTGCACGACCTCCGAGAGGCTTGGAAGAGACCTCATCTGAAAGGTGGATTCACAACGATCAAGTGTGTCGAACGTCAGCCCACAATCTCAAACTTAAGGGTTCAAAAGTTCTGCCGAAATCACATAGGTCGTCATGTTACAATTTAGTCAAGAAAGGCCGACTATTGGAGCGAAACGGAATGCTTCGAAGCTCGTGTTTCGGCTGCACGACCTCCGAGAGGCTTGGAAGAGACCTCATCTGAAAGGTGGATTCACAACGATCAAGTGTGTCGAACGTCAGCCCACAATCTCAAACTTAAGGGTTCAAAAGTTCTGCCGAAATCACATAGGTCGTCATGTTTCAATTTAGTCAATAAAGGCCAACTACTGGAGCGAAACGGAATGCTTCGACGCTCGTGTTTCAGCCGCACGACCTCCGAGAGGCTTGGAAGAGACCTCATCTGAAAGGTGGTTTCACAACGATCGAGTGTGTCGAACGTCAGCCCACAAGCTCAAACTTAAGGGTTCAAAAGTTCTGCCGAAATCACATAGGTCGTCATGTTACAATTTACTCAATAAAGGACTAGTACTGGAGCGAAACGGAATGCTTCGACGCTCGTGTTTCGGTCGCACGACTTACGAGAGGCTTGGAAGAGACCTCATCTGAAAGGTGGATTCACAACGATCGAGTGTGTCGAATGTCAGCCCACAATCTCAAACTTAAGGGTTCAAAGGTTCTGCCGAAATCACATAGGTCGTCATGTTACAATTTAGTCAAGAAAGGCCTACTATTGGAGTGAAACGGAATGCTTCGAAGCTCGTGTTTCGGCTGCACGAACTCCGAGAGGATTGGAAGAGACCTCATATGAAAGGTGGATTCACAACGATCGAGTGTGTCGAACGTCAGCCCACTAGCTCAAAATTAAGGGTTCCAAAGTTCTGCCGAAATCACAAAAGTCGTCATGTTTCAATTTAGTCAATAAAGGCCTACTACTGGAGCGAAACGGAATGCTTCGATGCTCGTGTTTCAGCCGCACGACCTCCGAGAGGCTTGGAAGAGACCTCATCTGAAAGGTGGATTCACAACGATCGAGTGTGTCGAACGTCAGCCCACTAGTTCAAACTTAAGGGTTCAAAAGTTCTGCCGAAATCATATAGGTCGTCATGTTTCAATTTAGTCAATAAAGGCCTACTCCTGGAGCGAAACGGAATGCTTCGAAGCTCGTGTTTCGGCTGCACGACCTCCGAGAGGCTTGGAAGAGACCTCATCTGAAAGGTGGATTCACAACGATCGAGTGTGTCGAACGTCAGCCCACAATCTCAAACTTAAGGGTTCAAAAGTTCTGCCGAAATCACATAGGTCGTCATGTTTCAATTTAGTCAATAAAGGCCAACTACTGGAGCGAAACGGAAGGCTTCGACGCTCGTGTTTGAGCCGCACGACCTCCGAGAGGCTTGGAAGAGACCTCATCTGAAAGGTGGATTCACAACGATCGAGTGTGTCGAACGTCAGCCCACAAGCTCAAACTTAAGGGATCAAAAGTTCCGCCGAAATCACATAGGTCGTCATGTTTCAATTTCGTCAATAAAGGCCTACTACTGGAGCGAAACGGAATGATTCGACGCTCGTGTTTCGGCCGCACGACCTCCGAGAGGCTTGGAAGAGACCTCATCTGAAAGGTGGATTCACAATGATCGAGTGTGTCAAACGTCAGCCCACTAGTTCAAAATTAAGGGTTCAAAAGTTCTTCCGAAATCACATAGGTCGTCATGTTTCAATTTAGTCAATAAAGGCCTACTACTGGAGCGAAACGGAATGCTTCGACGCTCGTGTTTCAGCCGCACGACCTCCGAGAGGCTTGGAAGAGACCTCATCTGAAAGGTGGATTCAAAACGATCGAGTGTGTCGAATGTCAGCCTACTAGCTCAAACTTAAGGGTTCTAAAGTTCTGCCGAAATCACATAGGTCGACATGTTACAATTTAGTCAATAAAGGCCTACGACTGGAGCGAAACTGAATGCTTTGACAGTCGCCGCTCGGCCGCACGAACTCCGAGAGGATTGCAAGAGACCTCATCTGAAAGGTGGATTCAAAACGATCGAGTGTGTCGAATGTCAGTCTACTAGCTCAAACTTAAAGGTTCAAAAGTTCTGCCGAAATCACAAAGTTCATCATGTGACAATTTAGTCAATAAAGGCCTACTCCTGGAGCTAAACGGAATGCTTCGAAGCTCGTGTTTCGGCTGCACGACCTCCGAGAGGCTTGGAAGAGACCTCATCTGAAAGGTGGATTCACAACGATCGAGTGTGTCAAACGTCAGCCCACTAGCTCAAACTTAAGGGTTCAAAAGTTCTGCCGAAATCACATAGGTCGTCATGTTTCAATTTAGTCAATAAAGGCCAACTACTGGAGCGAAACGGAATGCTTCGACGCTCGTGTTTCAGCTGCACGACCTACGAGAGGCTTGGAAGAGACCTCATCTGAAAGGTGGTTTCACAACGATCGAGTGTGTCGAACGTCAGCCCACAAGCTCAAACTTAAGGGTTCAAAAGTTCTGCCGAAATCACATAGGTCGTCATGTTACAATTTAGTCAATAAAGGACTAGTACTGGAGCGAAACGGAATGCTTCGACGCTCGTGTTTCGGTCGCACGACTTACGAGAGGCTTGGAAGAGACCTCATCTGAAAGGTGGATTCACAACGATCGAGTGTGTCGAATGTCAGCCCACAATCTCAAACTTAAGGGTTCAAAGGTTCTGCCGAAATCACATAGGTCGTCATGTTACAATTTAGTCAATATAGGCCTACTACTGGAGCGAAACGGAATGCTTCGACGCTCGTGTTTCGGCCGCACGACCTCCGAGAGGCTTGGAAGAGACCTCATCTGAAAGGTGGATTCACAACGATCGAGTGTGTCAAACGTCAGCCCACTAGTTCAAAATTAAGGGTTCAAACGTTCTTCCGAAATCACATAGGTCGTCATGTTTCAATTTAGTCAATAAAGGCCTACTACTGGAGCGAAACGGAATGCTTCGACGCTCGTGTTTCAGCCGCACGACCTCCGAGAGGCTTGGAAGAGACCTCATCTGAAAGGTGGATTCAAAACGATCGAGTGTGTCGAATGTCAGCCTACTAGCTCAAACTTAAGGGTTCTAAAGTTCTGCCGAAATCACATAGGTCGACATGTTACAATTTAGTCAATAAAGGCCTACGACTGGAGCGAAACTGAATGCTTTGACAGTCGCCGCTCGGCCGCACGAACTCCGAGAGGATTGCAAGAGACCTCATCTGAAAGGTGGATTCAAAACAATCAAGTGTGTCGAATGTCAGTCTACTAGCTCAAACTTAAAGGTTCAAAGGTTCTGCCGAAATCACAAAGGTCATCATGTGACAATTTAGTCAATAAAGGCCTACTCCTGGAGCGAAACGGAATGCTTCGAAGCTCGTGTTTCGGCTGCACGACCTCCGAGAGGCTTGGAAGAGACCTCATCTGAAAGGTGGATTCACAACGATCAAGTGTGTCGAACGTCAGCTCACAATCTCAAACTTAAGGGTTCAAAAGTTCTGCCGAAATCACATAGGTCGTCATGTTACAATTTAGTCAAGAAAGGCCTACTATTGGAGCGAAACGGAATGCTTCGAAGCTCGTGTTTCGGCTGCACGAACTCCGAGAGGATTGGAAGAGACCTCATATGAAAGGTGGATTCACAACGATCGAGTGTGTCGAACGTCAGCCCACTAGCTCAAAATTAAGGGTTCCAAAGTTCTGCCGAAATCACAAAAGTCGTCATGTTTCAATTTAGTCAATAAAGGCCTACTACTGGAGCGAAACGGAATGCTTCGATGCTCGTGTTTCAGCCGCACGACCTCCGAGAGGCTTGGAAGAGACCTCATCTGAAAGGTGGATTCACAACGATCGAGTGTGTCGAACGTCAGCCCACTAGTTCAAACTTAAGGGTTCAAAAGTTCTGCCGAAATCATATAGGTCGTCATGTTTCAATTTAGTCAATAAAGGCCTACTCCTGGAGCGAAACGGAATGCTTCGAAGCTCGTGTTTCGGCTGCACGACCTCCGAGAGGCTTGGAAGAGACCTCATCTGAAAGGTGGATTCACAACGATCGAGTGTGTCGAACGTCAGCCCACAATCTCAAACTTAAGGGTTCAAAAGTTCTGCCGAAATCACATAGGTCGTCATGTTTCAATTTAGTCAATAAAGGCCAACTACTGGAGCGAAACGGAAGGCTTCGACGCTCGTGTTTGAGCCGCACGACCTCCGAGAGGCTTGGAAGAGACCTCATCTGAAAGGTGGATTCACAACGATCGAGTGTGTCGAACGTCAGCCCACAAGCTCAAACTTAAGGGATCAAAAGTTCCGCCGAAATCACATAGGTCGTCATGTTTCAATTTCGTCAATAAAGGCCTACTACTGGAGCGAAACGGAATGATTCGACGCTCGTGTTTCGGCCGCACGACCTCCGAGAGGCTTGGAAGAGACCTCATCTGAAAGGTGGATTCACAATGATCGAGTGTGTCAAACGTCAGCCCACTAGTTCAAAATTAAGGGTTCAAAAGTTCTTCCGAAATCACATAGGTCGTCATGTTTCAATTTAGTCAATAAAGGCCTACTACTGGAGCGAAACGGAATGCTTCGACGCTCGTGTTTCAGCCGCACGACCTCCGAGAGGCTTGGAAGAGACCTCATCTGAAAGGTGGATTCAAAACGATCGAGTGTGTCGAATGTCAGCCTACTAGCTCAAACTTAAGGGTTCTAAAGTTCTGCCGAAATCACATAGGTCGACATGTTACAATTTAGTCAATAAAGGCCTACGACTGGAGCGAAACTGAATGCTTTGACAGTCGCCGCTCGGCCGCACGAACTCCGAGAGGATTGCAAGAGACCTCATCTGAAAGGTGGATTCAAAACGATCGAGTGTGTCGAATGTCAGTCTACTAGCTCAAACTTAAAGGTTCAAAAGTTCTGCCGAAATCACAAAGTTCATCATGTGACAATTTAGTCAATAAAGGCCTACTCCTGGAGCTAAACGGAATGCTTCGAAGCTCGTGTTTCGGCTGCACGACCTCCGAGAGGCTTGGAAGAGACCTCATCTGAAAGGTGGATTCACAACGATCGAGTGTGTCAAACGTCAGCCCACTAGCTCAAACTTAAGGGTTCAAAAGTTCTGCCGAAATCACATAGGTCGTCATGTTTCAATTTAGTCAATAAAGGCCAACTACTGGAGCGAAACGGAATGCTTCGACGCTCGTGTTTCAGCTGCACGACCTACGAGAGGCTTGGAAGAGACCTCATCTGAAAGGTGGTTTCACAACGATCGAGTGTGTCGAACGTCAGCCCACAAGCTCAAACTTAAGGGTTCAAAAGTTCTGCCGAAATCACATAGGTCGTCATGTTACAATTTAGTCAATAAAGGACTAGTACTGGAGCGAAACGGAATGCTTCGACGCTCGTGTTTCGGTCGCACGACTTACGAGAGGCTTGGAAGAGACCTCATCTGAAAGGTGGATTCACAACGATCGAGTGTGTCGAACGTCAACCCACAATCTCAAACTTAAGGGTTCAAAAGTTCTGCCGAAATCATATCGGTCGTCATGTTACAATTTAGTCAATAAAGGCCTACGACTGGAGCGAAACGGAATGCTTCGACGCTTGTGTTTCGGCCGCACGACCTCAGAGAGGCTTGGAAGAGACCTCATCTGAAAGGTGGATTCACAACGATCGAGTGTGTCGAATGTCAGCCCACAATCTCAAACTTAAGGGTTCAAAGGTTCTGCCGAAATCACATAGGTCGTCATGTTACAATTTAGTCAAGAAAGGCCTACTATTGGAGCGAAACCGAATGCTTCGAAGCTCGTGTTTCGGCTGCACGAACTCCGATAGGATTGGAAGAGACCTCATCTGAAAGGTGGATTCACAACGATCGAGTGTGTCGAACGTCAGCCCACAAGCTCAAACTTAAGGGTTCAAAAGTTCTGCCGAAATCACATAGGTCGTCATGTTACAATTTACTCAATAAAGGACTAGTACTGGAGCGAAACGGAATGCTTCGACGCTCGTGTTTCGGTCGCACGACTTACGAGAGGCTTGGAAGAGACCTCATCTTAAAGGTGGATTCACAACGATCGAGTGTGTCGAATGTCAGCCCACAATCTCAAACTTAAGGGTTCAAAGGTTCTGCCGAAATCACATAGGTCGTCATGTTACAATTTAGTCAAGAAAGGCCTACTATTGGAGCGAAACGGAATGCTTCGAAGCTCGTGTTTCGGCTGCACGAACTCCGAGAGGATTGGAAGAGACCTCATATGAAAGGTGGATTCACAACGATCGAGTGTGTCGAACGTCAGCCCACTAGCTCAAAATTAAGGGTTCCAAAGTTCTGCCGAAATCACAAAAGTCGTCATGTTTCAATTTAGTCAATAAAGGCCTACTACTGGAGCGAAACGGAATGCTTCGATGCTCGTGTTTCAGCCGCACGACCTCCGAGAGGCTTGGAAGAGACCTCATCTGAAAGGTGGATTCACAACGATCGAGTGTGTCGAACGTCAGCCCACTAGTTCAAACTTAAGGGTTCAAAAGTTCTGCCGAAATCATATAGGTCGTCATGTTTCAATTTAGTCAATAAAGGCCTACTCCTGGAGCGAAACGGAATGCTTCGAAGCTCGTGTTTCGGCTGCACGACCTCCGAGAGGCTTGGAAGAGACCTCATCTGAAAGGTGGATTCACAACGATCGAGTGTGTCGAACGTCAGCCCACAATCTCAAACTTAAGGGTTCAAAAGTTCTGCCGAAATCACATAGGTCGTCATGTTTCAATTTAGTCAATAAAGGCCAACTACTGGAGCGAAACGGAAGGCTTCGACGCTCGTGTTTGAGCCGCACGACCTCCGAGAGGCTTGGAAGAGACCTCATCTGAAAGGTGGATTCACAATGATCGAGTGTGTCAAACGTCAGCCCACTAGTTCAAAATTAAGGGTTCAAAAGTTCTTCCGAAATCACATAGGTCGTCATGTTTCAATTTAGTCAATAAAGGCCTACTACTGGAGCGAAACGGAATGCTTCGACGCTCGTGTTTCAGCCGCACGACCTCCGAGAGGCTTGGAAGAGACCTCATCTGAAAGGTGGATTCAAAACGATCGAGTGTGTCGAATGTCAGCCTACTAGCTCAAACTTAAGGGTTCTAAAGTTCTGCCGAAATCACATAGGTCGACATGTTACAATTTAGTCAATAAAGGCCTACGACTGGAGCGAAACTGAATGCTTTGACAGTCGCCGCTCGGCCGCACGAACTCCGAGAGGATTGCAAGAGACCTCATCTGAAAGGTGGATTCAAAACGATCGAGTGTGTCGAATGTCAGTCTACTAGCTCAAACTTAAAGGTTCAAAAGTTCTGCCGAAATCACAAAGTTCATCATGTGACAATTTAGTCAATAAAGGCCTACTCCTGGAGCTAAACGGAATGCTTCGAAGCTCGTGTTTCGGCTGCACGACCTCCGAGAGGCTTGGAAGAGACCTCATCTGAAAGGTGGATTCACAACGATCGAGTGTGTCAAACGTCAGCCCACTAGCTCAAACTTAAGGGTTCAAAAGTTCTGCCGAAATCACATAGGTCGTCATGTTTCAATTTAGTCAATAAAGGCCAACTACTGGAGCGAAACGGAATGCTTCGACGCTCGTGTTTCAGCTGCACGACCTACGAGAGGCTTGGAAGAGACCTCATCTGAAAGGTGGTTTCACAACGATCGAGTGTGTCGAACGTCAGCCCACAAGCTCAAACTTAAGGGTTCAAAAGTTCTGCCGAAATCACATAGGTCGTCATGTTACAATTTAGTCAATAAAGGCCTACGACTGGAGCGAAACGGAATGCTTCGACGCTTGTGTTTCGGCCGCACGACCTCCGAGAGGCTTGGAAGAGACCTCATCTGAAAGGTGGATTCACAACGATCGAGTGTGTCGAACGTCAGCCCATAATCTCAAACTTAAGGGATCAAAAGTTCTGCCGAAATCACATAGGTCGTCATGTTACAATTTAGTCAAGAAAGGCCAACTACTGGAGCGAAACGGAATGCTTCGAAGCTCGTGTTTCGGCTGCACGAACTCCGAGAGGATTGGAAGAGACCTCATCTGAAAGGTGGATTCACAACAATCGAGTGTGTCGAACGTCAGCCCACTAGCTCAAACTTAAGGGTTCCAAAGTTCTGCCGAAATCACAAAAGTCGTCATGTTTCAATTTAGTCAATAAAGGCCTACTACTGGAGCGAAACGGAATGCTTCGATGCTCGTGTTTCAGCCGCACGACCTCCGAGAGGCTTGGAAGAGACCTCATCTGAAAGGTGGATTCACAACGATCGAGTGTGTCGAACGTCAGCCCACTAGTTCAAACTTAAGGGTTCAAAAGTTCTGCCGAAATCACATATGTCGACATGTTACAATTTAGTCAATAAAGGTTTACGACTGGAGCGAAACTGAATGCTTTGACAGTCGCCGCTCGGCCGCACGAACTCCGAGAGGATTGCAAGAGACCTCATCTGAAAGGTGGATTCAAAACGATCAAGTGTGTCGAATGTCAGTCTACTAGCTCAAACTTAAAGGTTCAAAGGTTCTGCCGAAATCACAAAGGTCATCATGTGACAATTTAGTCAATAAAGGCCTACTCCTGGAGCGAAACGGAATGCTTCGAAGCTCGTGTTTCGGCTGCACGACCTCCGAGAGGCTTGGAAGAGACCTCATCTGAAAGGTGGATTCACAACGATCAAGTGTGTCGAACGTCAGCCCACAATCTCAAACTTAAGGGTTCAAAAGTTCTGCCGAAATCACATAGGTCGTCATGTTACAATTTAGTCAAGAAAGGCCTACTATTGGAGCGAAACGGAATGCTTCGAAGCTCGTGTTTCGGCTGCACGAACTCCGAGAGGATTGGAAGAGACCTCATCTGAAAGGTGGATTCACAACGATCGAGTGTGTCAAACGTCAGCCCACTAGCTCAAACTTAAGGGTTCAAAAGTTCTGCCGAAATCACATAGGTCGTCATGTTTCAATTTAGTCAATAAAGGCCAACTACTGGAGCGAAACGGAATGCTTCGACGCTCGTGTTTCAGCTGCACGACCTCCGAGAGGCTTGGAAGAGACCTCATCTGAAAGGTGGTTTCACAACGATCGAGTGTGTCGAACGTCAGCCCACAAGCTCAAACTTAAGGGTTCAAAAGTTCTGCCGAAATCACATAGGTCGTCATGTTACAATTTACTCAATAAAGGACTAGTACTGGAGCGAAACGGAATGCTTCGACGCTCGTGTTTCGGTCGCACGACTTACGAGAGGCTTGGAAGAGACCTCATCTGAAAGGTGGATTCACAACGATCGAGTGTGTCGAATGTCAGCCCACAATCTCAAACTTAAGGGTTCAAAGGTTCTGCCGAAATCACATAGGTCGTCATGTTACAATTTAGTCAAGAAAGGCCTACTATTGGAGCGAAACGGAATGCTTCGAAGCTCGTGTTTCGGCTGCACGAACTCCGAGAGGATTGGAAGAGACCTCATATGAAAGGTGGATTCACAACGATCGAGTGTGTCGAACGTCAGCCCACTAGCTCAAAATTAAGGGTTCCAAAGTTCTGCCGAAATCACAAAAGTCGTCATGTTTCAATTTAGTCAATAAAGGCCTACTACTGGAGCAAAACGGAATGCTTCGATGCTCGTGTTTCAGCCGCACGACCTCCGAGAGGCTTGGAAGAGACCTCATCTGAAAGGTGGATTCACAACGATCGAGTGTGTCGAACGTCAGCCCACTAGTTCAAACTTAAGGGTTCAAAAGTTCTGCCGAAATCATATAGGTCGTCATGTTACAATTTAGTCAATAAAGGCCTACGACTGGAGCGAAACGGAATGCTTCGACGCTTGTGTTTCGGCCGCACGACCTCAGAGAGGCTTGGAAGAGACCTCATCTGAAAGGTGGATTCACAACGATCGAGTGTGTCGAATGTCAGCCCACAATCTCAAACTTAAGGGTTCAAAGGTTCTGCCGAAATCACATAGGTCGTCATGTTACAATTTAGTCAAGAAAGGCCTACTATTGGAGCGAAACCGAATGCTTCGAAGCTCGTGTTTCGGCTGCACGAACTCCGATAGGATTGGAAGAGACCTCATCTGAAAGGTGGATTCACAACGATCGAGTGTGTCGAACGTCAGCCCACAATCTCAAACTTAAGGGTTCAAAAGTTCTGCCGAAATCATATCGGTCGTCATGTTACAATTTAGTCAATAAAGGCCTACGACTGGAGCGAAACGGAATGCTTCGACGCTTGTGTTTCGGCCGCACGACCTCCGAGAGGCTTGGAAGAGACCTCATCTGAAAGGTGGATTCACAACGATCGAGTGTGTCGAACGTCAGCCCATAATCTCAAACTTAAGGGATCAAAAGTTCTGCCGAAATCACATAGGTCGTCATGTTACAATTTAGTCAAGAAAGGCCAACTACTGGAGCGAAACGGAATGCTTCGAAGCTCGTGTTTCGGCTGCACGAACTCCGAGAGGATTGGAAGAGACCTCATCTGAAAGGTGGATTCACAACAATCGAGTGTGTCGAACGTCAGCCCACTAGCTCAAACTTAAGGGTTCCAAAGTTCTGCCGAAATCACAAAAGTCGTCATGTTTCAATTTAGTCAATAAAGGCCTACTACTGGAGCGAAACGGAATGCTTCGATGCTCGTGTTTCAGCCGCACGACCTCCGAGAGGCTTGGAAGAGACCTCATCTGAAAGGTGGATTCACAACGATCGAGTGTGTCGAACGTCAGCCCACTAGTTCAAACTTAAGGGTTCAAAAGTTCTGCCGAAATCACATAGGTCGACATGTTACAATTTAGTCAATAAAGGCCTACGACTGGAGCGAAACTGAATGCTTTGACAGTCGCCGCTCGGCCGCACGAACTCCGAGAGGATTGCAAGAGACCTCATCTGAAAGGTGGATTCAAAACGATCAAGTGTGTCGAATGTCAGTCTACTAGCTCAAACTTAAAGGTTCAAAGGTTCTGCCGAAATCACAAAGGTCATCATGTGACAATTTAATCAATAAAGGCCTACTCCTGGAGCGAAACGGAATGCTTCGAAGCTCGTGTTTCGGCTGCACGACCTCCGAGAGGCTTGGAAGAGACCTCATCTGAAAGGTGGATTCACAACGATCAAGTGTGTCGAACGTCAGCCCACAATCTCAAACTTAAGGGTTCAAAAGTTCTGCCGAAATCACATAGGTCGTCATGTTACAATTTAGTCAAGAAAGGCCTACTATTGGAGCGAAACGGAATGCTTCGAAGCTCGTGTTTCGGCTGCACGAACTCCGAGAGGATTGGAAGAGACCTCATCTGAAAGGTGGATTCACAACGATCGAGTGTGTCAAACGTCAGCCCACTAGCTCAAACTTAAGGGTTCAAAAGTTCTGCCGAAATCACATAGGTCGTCATGTTACAATTTACTCAATAAAGGACTAGTACTGGAGCGAAACGGAATGCTTCGACGCTCGTGTTTCGGTCGCACGACTTACGAGAGGCTTGGAAGAGACCTCATCTGAAAGGTGGATTCACAACGATCGAGTGTGTCGAATGTCAGCCCACAATCTCAAACTTAAGGGTTCAAAGGTTCTGCCGAAATCACATAGGTCGTCATGTTACAATTTAGTCAAGAAAGGCCTACTATTGGAGCGAAACGGAATGCTTCGAAGCTCGTGTTTCGGCTGCACGAACTCCGAGAGGATTGGAAGAGACCTCATATGAAAGGTGGATTCACAACGATCGAGTGTGTCGAACGTCAGCCCACTAGCTCAAAATTAAGGGTTCCAAAGTTCTGCCGAAATCACAAAAGTCGCCATGTTTCAATTTAGTCAATAAAGGCCTACTACTGGAGCGAAACGGAATGCTTCGATGCTCGTGTTTCAGCCGCACGACCTCCGAGAGGCTTGGAAGAGACCTCATCTGAAAGGTGGATTCACAACGATCGAGTGTGTCGAACGTCAGCCCACTAGTTCAAACTTAAGGGTTCAAAAGTTCTGCCGAAATCATATAGGTCGTCATGTTTCAATTTAGTCAATAAAGGCCTACTCCTGGAGCGAAACGGAATGCTTCGAAGCTCGTGTTTCGGCTGCACGACCTCCGAGAGGCTTGGAAGAGACCTCATCTGAAAGGTGGATTCACAACGATCGAGTGTGTCGAACGTCAGCCCACAATCTCAAACTTAAGGGTTCAAAAGTTCTGCCGAAATCACATAGGTCGTCATGTTTCAATTTAGTCAATAAAGGCCAACTACTGGAGCGAAACGGAAGGCTTCGACGCTCGTGTTTGAGCCGCACGACCTCCGAGAGGCTTGGAAGAGACCTCATCTGAAAGGTGGATTCACAACGATCGAGTGTGTCGAACGTCAGCCCACAAGCTCAAACTTAAGGGATCAAAAGTTCCGCCAAAATCACATAGGTCGTCATGTTTCAATTTCGTCAATAAAGGCCTACTACTGGAGCGAAACGGAATGATTCGACGCTCGTGTTTCGGCCGCACGACCTCCGAGAGGCTTGGAAGAGACCTCATCTGAAAGGTGGATTCACAATGATCAAGTGTGTCAAACGTCAGCCCACTAGTTCAAAATTAAGGGTTCAAAAGTTCTTCCGAAATCACATAGGTCGTCATGTTTCAATTTAGTCAATAAAGGCCTACTACTGGAGCGAAACGGAATGCTTCGACGCTCGTGTTTCAGCCGCACGACCTCCGAGAGGCTTGGAAGAGACCTCATCTGAAAGGTGGATTCAAAACGATCGAGTGTGTCGAATGTCAGCCTACTAGCTCAAACTTAAGGGTTCAAAAGTTCTGCCGAAATCACATAGGTCGACATGTTACAATTTAGTCAATAAAGGCCTACGACTGGAGCGAAACTGAATGCTTTGACAGTCGCCGCTCGGCCGCACGAACTCCGAGAGGATTGCAAGAGACCTCATCTGAAAGGTGGATTCAAAACGATCGAGTGTGTCGAATGTCAGTCTACTAGCTCAAACTTAAAGGTTCAAAAGTTCTGCCGAAATCACAAAGGTCATCATGTGACAATTTAGTCAAGAAAGGCCTACTATTGGAGCGAAACGGAATGCTTCGAAGCTCGTGTTTCGGCTGCACGAACTCCGAGAGGATTGGAAGAGACCTCATCTGAAAGGTGGATTCACAACGATCGAGTGTGTCAAACGTCAGCCCACTAGCTCAAACTTAAGGGTTCAAAAGTTCTGCCGAAATCACATAGGTCGTCATGTTTCAATTTAGTCAATAAAGGCCAACTACTGGAGCGAAACGGAATGCTACGACGCTCGTGTTTCAGCCGCACGACCTCCATGATGCTTGGAAGAGACCTCATCTGAAAGGTAGATTCACAACGATCGAGTGTGTCGAACGTCAGCCCACAAGCTCAAACTTAAGGGTTCAAAAGTTCTGCCGAAACAATATCGGTCGTCATGTTACAATTTAGTCAATAAAGGCCTACGACTGGAGCGAAACGGAATGCTTCGACGCTTGTGTTTCGGCCGCACGACCTCCGAGAGGCTTGGAAGAGACCTCATCTGAAAGGTGGATTCACAACGATCGAGTGTGTCGAACGTCAGCCCATAATCTCAAACTTAAGGGATCAAAAGTTCTGCCGAAATCACATAGGTCGTCATGTTTCAATTTAGTCAATAAAGGCCTACTACTGGAGCGTAACGGAATGCTTCGACGCTCGTGTTTCAGCCGCACGACCTCCGAGAGGCTTGGAAGAGACCTCATCTGAAAGGTGGATTCAAAACGATCGAGTGTGTCGAATGTCAGCCTACTAGCTCAAACTTAAGGGTTCTAAAGTTCTGCCGAAATCACATAGGTCGACATGTTACAATTTAGTCAATAAAGGCCTACGACTGGAGCGAAACGGAATGCTTTGACAGTCGCCGCTCGGCCGCACGAACTCCGAGAGGATTGCAAGAGACCTCATCTGAAAGGTGGATTCAAAACGATCGAGTGTGTCGAATGTCAGTCTACTAGCTCAAACTTAAAGGTTCAAAAGTTCTGCCGAAATCACAAAGTTCATCATGTGACAATTTAGTCAATAAAGGCCTACTCCTGGAGCGAAACGGAATGCTTCGAAGCTCGTGTTTCGGCTGCACGACCTCCGAGAGGCTTGGAAGAGACCTCATCTGAAAGGTGGATTCACAACGATCGAGTGTGTCAAACGTCAGCCCACTAGCTCAAACTTAAGGGTTCAAAAGTTCTGCCGAAATCACATAGGTCGTCATGTTTCAATTTAGTCAATAAAGGCCAACTACTGGAGCGAAACGGAATGCTTCGACACTCGTGTTTCAGCCGCACGACCTCCGAGAGGCTTGGAAGAGACCTCATCTGAAAGGTGGTTTCACAACGATCGAGTGTGTCGAACGTCAGCCCACAAGCTCAAACTTAAGGGTTCAAAAGTTCTGCTGAAATCACATAGGTCGTCATGTTACAATTTAGTCAATAAAGGACTAGTACTGGAGCGAAACGGAATGCTTCGACGCTCGTGTTTCGGTCGCACGACTTACGAGAGGCTTGGAAGAGACCTCATCTGAAAGGTGGATTCACAACGATCGAGTGTGTCGAATGTCAGCCCACAATCTCAAACTTAAGGGTTCAAAGGTTCTGCCGAAATCACATAGGTCGTCATGTTACAATTTAGTCAAGAAAGGCCTACTATTGGAGCGAAATCGAATGCTTCGAAGCTCGTGTTTCGGCTGCACGAACTCCGAGAGGATTGGAAGAGACCTCATCTGAAAGGTGGATTCACAACGATCGAGTGTGTCGAACGTCAGCCCACAATCTCAAACTTAAGGGTTCAAAGGTTCTGCCGAAATCATATCGGTCGTCATGTTACAATTTAGTCAATAAAGGCCTACGACTGGAGCGAAACGGAATGCTTCGACGCTTGTGTTTCGGCCGCACGACCTCCGAGAGGCTTGGAAGAGACCTCATCTGAAAGGTGGATTCACAACGATCGAGTGTGTCGAACGTCAGCCCATAATCTCAAACTTAAGGGATCAAAAGTTCTGCCGAAATCACATAGGTCTTCATGGTACAATTTAGTCAATAAAGGCCTACTACTGGAGCGAAACGGAATGCTTCGATGCTCGTGTTTCAGCCGCACGACCTCCGAGAGGCTTGGAAGAGACCTCATCTGAAAGGTGGATTCACAACGATCGAGTGTGTCGAACGTCAGCCCACTAGTTCAAACTTAAGGGTTCAAAAGTTCTGCCGAAATCACATAGGTCGACATGTTACAATTTAGTCAATAAAGGCCTACGACTGGAGCGAAACTGAATGCTTTGACAGTCGCCGCTCGGCCGCACGAACTCCGAGAGGATTGTAAGAGACCTCATCTGAAAGGTGGATTCAAAACGATCGAGTGTGTCGAATGTCAGTCTACTAGCTCAAACTTAAAGGTTCAAAAGTTCTGCCGAAATCACAAAGGTCATCATGTGACAATTTAGTCAATAAAGGCCTACTCCTGGAGCGAAACGGAATGCTTCGAAGCTCGTGTTTCAGCTGCACGACCTCCGAGAGGCTTGGAAGAGACCTCATCTGAAAGGTGGATTCACAACGATCGAGTGTGTCGAACGTCAGCCCACAATCTCAAACTTAAGGGTTCAAAAGTTCTGCCGAAATCACATAGGTCGTCATGTTACAATTTAGTCAAGAAAGGCCTACTATTGGAGCGAAACGGAATGCTTCGAAGCTCGTGTTTCGGCTGCACGAACTCCGAGAGGATTGGAAGAGACCTCATCTGAAAGGTGGATTCACAACGATCGAGTGTGTCAAACGTCAGCCCACTATCTCAAACTTAAGGGTTCAAAAGTTCTGCCGAAATCACATAGGTCGTCATGTTTCAATTTAGTCAATAAAGGCCAACTACTGGAGCGAAACGGAATGCTACGACGCTCGTGTTTCAGCCGCACGACCTCCGAGATGCTTGGAAGAGACCTCATCTGAAAGGTGGATTCACAACGATCGAGTGTGTCGAACGTCAGCCCACAAGCTCAAACTTAAGGGTTCAAAAGTTCTGCCGAAATCACATAGGTCGTCATGTTACAATTTAGTCAATAAAGGACTAGTAATGGAGCGAAACGGAATGCTTCGACGCTCGTGTTTCGGTCGCACGACTTACGACAGGCTTGGAAGAGACCTCATCTGAAAGGTGGATTCACAACGATCGAGTGTGTCGAACGTCAGCCCACAATCTCAAACTTAAGGGTTCAAAAGTTCTGCCGAAATCATATCGGTCGTCATGTTACAATTTAGTCAATAAAGGCCTACGACTGGAGCGAAACGGAATGCTTCGACGCTTGTGTTTCGGCCGCACGACCTCCGAGAGGCTTGGAAGAGACCTCATCTGAAAGGTGGATTCACAACGATCGAGTGTGTCGAACGTCAGCCCATAATCTCAAACTTAAGGGATCAAAAGTTCTGCCGAAATCACATAGGTCGTCATGTTTCAATTTAGTCAATAAAGGCCTACTACTGGAGCGAAACGGAATGCTTCGACGCTCGTGTTTCAGCCGCACGACCTCCGAGAGGCTTGGAAGAGACCTCATCTGAAAGGTGGATTCACAACGATCGAGTGTGTCAAACGTCAGACCACTAGCTCAAACTTAAGGGTTCAAAGGTTCTGCCGAAATCACATAGGTCGTCATGTTACAATTTAGTCAATAAAGGCCTACTCCTGGAGCGAAACGGAATGCTTCGACGCTCGTGTTTCAGCCGCACGACCTCCGAGAGGATTGGAAGAGACCTCATTTGAAAGGTGGATTCAAAACGATCGAGTGCGTCGAAGTCAGCCCACGAGCTCAAACTTAAGGGTTCAAAAGTTCTGCCGAAATCACATAGGTCGTCATGTTAAAAATTAGTCAATGTAGGCCTACTACTGGAGCGAAATGGAATGCTTCGACGCTCGTGTTTTCGGCCGCACGACCTCCGAGAGGCTTGGAAGAGACCTCATCTGAAAGGTGGATTCAAAACGATCGAGTATGTCGAAAGTCAGTCTATTAGCTCAAACTTAAGGGTTCAAAAGTTCTACCGAAATCACATAGGTCGTCATGTTACAATTTAGTCAATAAAGGCCTCCTACTGGAGGGAAACGGAATGCTTCGACGCTCGTGTTTCGGCCGCAGGACCTCCGAGAGGCTTGGAAAAGACGTCATCTGAAAGGTGGATTCAAAACGATCGAGTGTGTCGAATGTCAGCCTTCAAGCTCAAACTTAAGGGTTCAAAAGCTCTGCCGAAATCACATAGGTCGTCATGTTACAATTTAGTCAATATAGGCCTACTACTGGAGGGAAACGGAATGATTCGACGCTCGTGTTTCGGCCGCACGACCTCTGAGAGGCTTGGAAGAGACCTCATCTGAAAGGTGGATTCACAACGATCGAGTGTGTCGAACGTCAGCCCACAAGCTCAAACTTAAGGGTTCAAAAGTTCTGCCGAAATCACACAGGTCGTCATGTTTCAATTTAGTCAATAAAGGCCAACTACTGGAGCGAAACGGAAGGCTTCGACGCTCGTGTTTGAGCCGCACGACCTCCGAGACGCTTGGAAGAGACCTCATCTGAAAGGTGGATTCACAACGATCGAGTGTGTCGAACGTCAGCCCACAAGCTCAAACTTAAGGGTTCAAAAGTTCTGCCGAAATCACATAGGTCGTCATGTTACAATTTAGTCAATAAAGGCCAACTACTGGAGCGAAACGGAATGGTTCGAAGCTCGTGTTTTGGCTGCACGAACTCCGAGAGGATTGGAAGAGACATCATCTGAAAGGTGGATTCACAACGATCGAGTGTGTCGAACGTCAGCCCACTAGTTCAAACTTAAGGGTTCAAAAGTTCTGCCGAAATCACATAGGTCGACATGTTACAATTTAGTCAATAAAGGCCTACGACTGGAGCGAAACTGAATGCTTTGACAGTCGCCGCTCGGCCGCACGAACTCCGAGAGGATTGTAAGAGACCTCATCTGAAAGGTGGATTCAAAACGATCGAGTGTGTCGAATGTCAGTCTACTAGCTCAAACTTAAAGGTTCAAAAGTTCTGCCGAAATCACAAAGGTCATCATGTGACAATTTAGTCAATAAAGGCCTACTCCTGGAGCGAAACGGAATGCTTCGAAGCTCGTGTTTCGGCTGCACGACCTCCGAGAGGCTTGGAAGAGACCTCATCTGAAAGGTGGATTCACAACGATCGATTGTGTCGAACGTCAGCCCACAATCTCAAACTTAAGGGTTCAAAAGTTCTGCCGAAATCACATAGGTCGTCATGTTACAATTTAGTCAAGAAAGGCCTACTATTGGAGCGAAACGGAATGCTTCGAAGCTCGTGTTTCGGCTGCACGAACTCCGAGAGGATTGGAAGAGACCTCATCTGAAAGGTGGATTCACAACGATCGAGTGTGTCAAACGTCAGCCCACTATCTCAAACTTAAGGGTTCAAAAGTTCTGCCGAAATCACATAGGTCGTCATGTTTCAATTTAGTCAATAAAGGCCAACTACTGGAGCGTAACGGAATGCTACGACGCTCGTGTTTCAGCCGCACGACCTCCGAGATGCTTGGAAGAGACCTCATCTGAAAGGTGGATTCACAACGATCGAGTGTGTCGAACGTCAGCCCACAAGCTCAAACTTAAGGGTTCAAAAGTTCTGCCGAAATCACATAGGTCGTCATGTTACAATTTAGTCAATAAAGGACTAGTAATGGAGCGAAACGGAATGCTTCGACGCTCGTGTTTCGGTCGCACGACTTACGACAGGCTTGGAAGAGACCTCATCTGAAAGGTGGATTCACAACGATCGAGTGTGTCGAACGTCAGCCCACAATCTCAAACTTAAGGGTTCAAAAGTTCTGCCGAAATCATATCGGTCGTCATGTTACAATTTAGTCAATAAAGGCCTACGACTGGAGCGAAACGGAATGCTTCGACGCTTGTGTTTCGGCCGCACGACCTCCGAGAGGCTTGGAAGAGACCTCATCTGAAAGGTGGATTCACAACGATCGAGTGTGTTGAACGTCAGCCCATAATCTCAAACTTAAGGGATCAAAAGTTCTGCCGAAATCACATAGGTCGTCATGTTTCAATTTAGTCAATAAAGGCCTACTACTGGAGCGAAACGGAATGCTTCGACGCTCGTGTTTCAGCCGCACGACCTCCGAGAGGCTTGGAAGAGACCTCATCTGAAAGGTGGATTCACAACGATCGAGTGTGTCAAACGTCAGACCACTAGCTCAAACTTAAGGGTTCAAAGGTTCTGCCGAAATCACATAGGTCGTCATGTTACAATTTAGTCAATAAAGGCCTACTCCTGGAGCGAAACGGAATGCTTCGACGCTCGTGTTTCAGCCGCACGACCTCCGAGAGGATTGGAAGAGACCTCATTTGAAAGGTGGATTCAAAACGATCGAGTGCGTCGAAGTCAGCCCACGAGCTCAAACTTAAGGGTTCAAAAGTTCTGCCGAAATCACATAGGTCGTCATGTTAAAAATTAGTCAATGTAGGCCTACTACTGGAGCGAAATGGAATGCTTCGACGCTCGTGTTTTCGGCCGCACGACCTCCGAGAGGCTTGGAAGAGACCTCATCTGAAAGGTGGATTCAAAACGATCGAGTGTGTCGAATGTCAGCCTACTAGCTCAAACTTAAGCGTTCTAAAGTTCTGCCGAAATCACATAGGTCGACATGTTACAATTTAGTCAATATAAGGCCTACGACTGGAGCGAAACTGAATGCTTTGACAGTCGCCGCTTCGGCCGCACGAACTCCGAGAGGATTGCAAGAGACCTCATCTGAAAGGTGGATTCAAAACGATCGAGTGTGTCGAATGTCAGTCTACTAGCTCAAACTTAAATGTTCAAAAGTTCTGCCGAAATCACAAAGGTCATCATGTGACAATTTAGTCAATAAAGGCCTACTCCTGGAGCGAAACGGAATGCTTCGAAGCTCGTGTTTTGGCTGCACGACCTCCGAGAGGCTTGGAAGAGACCTCATCTGAAAGGTGGATTCACAACGATCGAGTGTGTCGAACGTCAGCCCACAATCTCAAACTTAAGGGTTCAAAAGTTCTGCCGAAATCACATAGGTCGTCATGTTACAATTCAGTCGAGAAAGGCCTACTATTGGAGCGAAACGGAATGCTTCGAAGCTCGTGTTTCGGCTGCACGAACTCCGAGAGGATTGGAAGAGACCTCATGTGAAAGGTGGATTCACAACGATCGAGTGTGTCAAACGTCAGCCCACTAGCTCAAACTTAAGGGTTCAAAAGTTCTGCCGAAATCACATAGGTCGTCATGTTTCAATTTAGTCAATAAAGGCAACTACTGGAGCGAAACGGAATGCTTTGACGCTCGTGTTTCAGCCGCACGACCCCTGAGAGGCTTGGAAGAGACCTCATCTGAAAGGTGGATTCAAAACGATCGAGTGTGTTGAATGTCAGTCTACTAGCTCAAACTTAAAGGTTCAAAAGTTCTGCCTAAATCACACAGGTCGTCATGTTACAATTTAGTCAATAAAAGCTTCCTACTGGAGCTAAACGGAATGATTCGACGCTCGTGTTTCGGCCGCACGACCTCCGAGAAGCTTGGAAAAGACGTCATCTGAAAGGTGGATTCAAAACGATCGAGTGTGTCGAATGTCAGCCTACTAGCTCAAACTTAAGCGTTCTAAAGTTCTGCCGAAATCACATAGGTCGACATGTTACAATTTAGTCAATAAAGGCCTACGACTGGAGCGAAACTGAATGCTTTGACAGTCGCCGCTCGGCCGCACGAACTCCGAGAGGATTGCAAGAGACCTCATCTGAAAGGTGGATTCAAAACGATCGAGTGTGTCAAACGTCAGCCCACTAGTTCAAAATTAAGGGTTCAAAAGTTCTTCCGAAATCACATAGGTCGTCATGTTTCAATTTAGTCAATAAAGGCCTACTACTGGAGCGAAACGGAATGCTTCGACGCTCGTGTTTCAGCCGCACGACCTCCGAGAGGCTTGGAAGAGACCTCATCTGAAAGGTGGATTCAAAACGATCGAGTGTGTCGAATGTCAGCCTACTAGCTCAAACTTAAGGGTTCTAAAGTTCTGCCGAAATCACATAGGTCGACATGTTACAATTTAGTCAATAAAGGCCTACGACTGGAGCGAAACTGAATGCTTTGACAGTCGCCGCTCGGCCGCACGAACTCCGAGAGGATTGCAAGAGACCTCATCTGAAAGGTGGATTCAAAACGATCGAGTGTGTCGAATGTCAGTCTACTAGCTCAAACTTAAAGGTTCAAAAGTTCTGCCGAAATCACAAAGTTCATCATGTGACAATTTAGTCAATAAAGGCCTACTCCTGGAGCTAAACGGAATGCTTCGAAGCTCGTGTTTCGGCTGCACGACCTCCGAGAGGCTTGGAAGAGACCTCATCTGAAAGGTGGATTCACAACGATCGAGTGTGTCAAACGTCAGCCCACTAGCTCAAACTTAAGGGTTCAAAAGTTCTGCCGAAATCACATAGGTCGTCATGTTTCAATTTAGTCAATAAAGGCCAACTACTGGAGCGAAACGGAATGCTTCGACGCTCGTGTTTCAGCTGCACGACCTACGAGAGGCTTGGAAGAGACCTCATCTGAAAGGTGGTTTCACAACGATCGAGTGTGTCGAACGTCAGCCCACAAGCTCAAACTTAAGGGTTCAAAAGTTCTGCCGAAATCACATAGGTCGTCATGTTACAATTTAGTCAATAAAGGACTAGTACTGGAGCGAAACGGAATGCTTCGACGCTCGTGTTTCGGTCGCACGACTTACGAGAGGCTTGGAAGAGACCTCATCTGAAAGGTGGATTCACAACGATCGAGTGTGTCGAACGTCAACCCACAATCTCAAACTTAAGGGTTCAAAAGTTCTGCCGAAATCATATCGGTCGTCATGTTACAATTTAGTCAATAAAGGCCTACGACTGGAGCGAAACGGAATGCTTCGACGCTTGTGTTTCGGCCGCACGACCTCAGAGAGGCTTGGAAGAGACCTCATCTGAAAGGTGGATTCACAACGATCGAGTGTGTCGAATGTCAGCCCACAATCTCAAACTTAAGGGTTCAAAGGTTCTGCCGAAATCACATAGGTCGTCATGTTACAATTTAGTCAATATAGGCCTACTACTGGAGCGAAACTTAGTCAATAAAGGCCTACTCCTGGAGCTAAACGGAATGCTTCGAAGCTCGTGTTTCGGCTGCACGACCTCCGAGAGGCTTGGAAGAGACCTCATCTGAAAGGTGGATTCACAACGATCGAGTGTGTCAAACGTCAGCCCACTAGCTCAAACTTAAGGGTTCAAAAGTTCTGCCGAAATCACATAGGTCGTCATGTTTCAATTTAGTCAATAAAGGCCAACTACTGGAGCGAAACGGAATGCTTCGACGCTCGTGTTTCAGCTGCACGACCTACGAGAGGCTTGGAAGAGACCTCATCTGAAAGGTGGTTTCACAACGATCGAGTGTGTCGAACGTCAGCCCACAAGCTCAAACTTAAGGGTTCAAAAGTTCTGCCGAAATCACATAGGTCGTCATGTTACAATTTAGTCAATAAAGGACTAGTACTGGAGCGAAACGGAATGCTTCGACGCTCGTGTTTCGGTCGCACGACTTACGAGAGGCTTGGAAGAGACCTCATCTTAAAGGTGGATTCAAAACGATCAAGTGTGTCGAATGTCACTCTACTAGCTCAAACTTAAAGGTTCAAAAGTTCTGCCGAAATCACAAAGGTCATCATGTGACAATTTAGTCAATAAAGGCCTACTCCTGGAGCGAAACGGAATGCTTCGAAGCTCGTGTTTCGGCTGCACGACCTCCGAGAGGCTTGGAAGAGACCTCATCTGAAAGGTGGATTCACAACGATCGAGTGTGTCGAACGTCAGCCCACAATCTCAAACTTAAGGGTTCAAAAGTTCTGCCGAAATCACATAGGTCGTCATGTTACAATTTAGTCAAGAAAGGCTTACTATTGGAGCGAAACGGAATGCTTCGAAGCTCGTGTTTCGGCTGCACGAACTCCGAGAGGATTGGAAGAGACCTCATCTGAAAGGTGGATTCACAACGATCGAGTGTGTCAAACGTCAGTCCACTAGCTCAAACTTAAGGGTTCAAAAGTTCTGCCGAAATCACATAGGTCGTCATGTTTCAATTTAGTCAATAAAGGCCAACTACTGGAGCGAAACGGAATGCTTCGACGCTCGTGTTTCAGCCGCACGACCTCCGAGAGGCTTGGAAGAGACCTCATCTGAAAGGTGGTTTCACAACGATCGAGTGTGTCGAACATCAGCCCACAAGCTCAAACTTAAGGGTTCAAAAGTTCTGCCGAAATCACATAGGTCGTCATGTTACAATTTACTCAATAAAGGACTAGTACTGGAGCGAAACGGAATGCTTCGACGCTCGTGTTTCGGTCGCACGACTTACGAGAGGCTTGGAAGAGACCTAATCTGAAAGGTGGATTCACAACGATCGAGTGTGTCGAACGTCAGCCCACAATCTCAAACTTAAGGGTTCAAAAGTTCTGCCGAAATCATATCGGTCGTCATTTTACAATTTAGTCAATAAAGGCCTACGACTGGAGCAAAACGGAATGCTTCGACGCTTGTGTTTCGGCCGCACGACCTCAGAGAGGCTTGGATGAGACCTCATCTGAAAGGTGGATTCACAACGATCGATTGTGTCGAATGTCAGCCCACAATCTCAAACTTAAGGGTTCAAAGGTTCTGCCGAAATCACATAGGTCGTCATGTTACAATTTAGTCAAGAAAGGCCTACTATTGGAGCGAAACGGAATGCTTCGAAGCGCGTGTTTCGGCTGCACGAACTCCGAGAGGATTGGAAGAGACCTCATATGAAAGGTGGTTTCACAACGATCGAGTGTGTCGAACGTCAGCCCACTAGCTCAAACTTAAGGGTTCCAAAGTTCTGCCGAAATCACAAAAGTCGTCATGTTTCAATTTAGTCAATAAAGGCCTACTACTGGAGCGAAACGGAATGCTTCGACGCTCGTGTTTCAGCCGCACAACCTCCGAGAGGCTTGGAAGAGACCTCATCTGAAAGGTGGATTCAAAACGATCGAGTGTGTCGAATGTCAGCCTACTAGCTCAAACTTAAGCGTTCTAAAGTTCTGCCGAAATCACATAGGTCGACATGTTACAATTTAGTCAATAAAGGCCTACGACTGGAGCGAAACTGAATGCTTTGACAGTCGCCGCTCGGCCGCACGAACTCCGAGAGGATTGCAAGAGACCTCATCTGAAAGGTGGATTCAAAACGATCGAGTGTGTCGAATGTCAGTCTACTAGCTCAAACTTAAATGTTCAAAAGTTCTGCCGAAATCACAAAGGTCATCATGTGACAATTTAGTCAATAAAGGCCTACTCCTGGAGCGAAACGGAATGCTTCGAAGCTCGTGTTTTGGCTGCACGACCTCCGAGAGGCTTGGAAGAGACCTCATCTGAAAGGTGGATTCACAACGATCGAGTGTGTCGAACGTCAGCCCACAATCTCAAACTTAAGGGTTCAAAAGTTCTGCCGAAATCACATAGGTCGTCATGTTACAATTCAGTCGAGAAAGGCCTACTATTGGAGCGAAACGGAATGCTTCGAAGCTCGTGTTTCGGCTGCACGAACTCCGAGAGGATTGGAAGAGACCTCATGTGAAAGGTGGATTCACAACGATCGAGTGTGTCAAACGTCAGCCCACTAGCTCAAACTTAAGGGTTCAAAAGTTCTGCCGAAATCACATAGGTCGTCATGTTTCAATTTAGTCAATAAAGGCAACTACTGGAGCGAAACGGAATGCTTCGACGCTCGTGTTTCAGCCGCACGACCTCCGAGAGGCTTGGAAGCGACCTCATCTGAAAGGTGGTTTCGCAACGATCGAGTGTGTCGAACGTCAGCCCACAAGCTCAAACTTAAGGGTTCAAAAGTTCTGCCGAAATCACATAGGTCGTCATGTTACAATTTACTCAATAAAGGACTAGTACTGGAGCGAAACGGAATGCTTCGACGCTCGTGTTTCGGTCGCACGACTTACGAGAGGCTTGGAAGAGACCTCATCTGAAAGGTGGATTCACAACGATCGAGTGTGTCGAACGTCATCCCACAAGCTCAAACTTAAGGGATCAAAAGTTCCGCCGAAATCACATAGGTCGTCATGTTTCAATTTCGTCAATAAAGGCCTACTACTGGAGCGAAACGGAATGATTCGACGCTCGTGTTTCGGCCGCACGACCTCCGAGAGGCTTGGAAGAGACCTCATCTGAAAGGTGGATTCACAATGATCGAGTGTGTCAAACGTCAGCCCACTAGTTCAAAATTAAGGGTTCAAAAGTTCTTCCGAAATCACATAGGTCGTCATGTTTCAATTTAGTCAATAAAGGCCTACTACTGGAGCGAAACGGAATGCTTCGACGCTCGTGTTTCAGCCGCACGACCTCCGAGAGGCTTGGAAGAGACCTCATCTGAAAGGTGGATTCAAAACGATCGAGTGTGTCGAATGTCAGCCTACTAGCTCAAACTTAAGGGTTCTAAAGTTCTGCCGAAATCACATAGGTCGACATGTTACAATTTAGTCAATAAAGGCCTACGACTGGAGCAAAACGGAATGCTTCGACGCTTGTGTTTCGGCCGCACGACCTCAGAAAGGCTTGGAAGAGACCTCATCTGAAAGGTGGATTCACAACGATCGAGTGTGTCAAACGTCAGCCCACAAGCTCAAACTTAAGGGTTCAAAAGTTCTGCCGAAATCACATAGGTCGTCATGTTACAATTTACTCAATAAAGGACTAGTACTGGAGCGAAACGGAATGCTTCGACGCTCGTGTTTCGGTCGCACGACTTACGAGAGGCTTGGAAGAGACCTCATCTGAAAGGTGGATTCACAACGATCGAGTGTGTCGAACGTCAGCCCACAATCTCAAACTTAAGGGTTCAAAAGTTCTGCCGAAATCACATAGGTCGTCATGTTTCAATTTAGTCAATAAAGGCCAACTACTGGAGCGAAACGGAATGCTTCGACGCTTGTGTTTCGGCCGCACGACCTCAGAGAGGCTTGGAAGAGACCTCATCTGAAAGGTGGATTCACAACGATCGAGTGTGTCGAACGTCAGCCCACAAGCTCAAACTTAAGGGATCAAAAGTTCCGCCGAAATCACATAGGTCGTCATGTTTCAATTTCGTCAATAAAGGCCTACTACTGGAGCGAAACGGAATGATTCGACGCTCGTGTTTCGGCCGCACGACCTCCGAGAGGCTTGGAAGAGACCTCATCTGAAAGGTGGATTCACAATGATCGAGTGTGTCAAACGTCAGCCCACTAGTTCAAAATTAAGGGTTCAAAAGTTCTTCCGAAATCACATAGGTCGTCATGTTTCAATTTAGTCAATAAAGGCCTACTACTGGAGCGAAACGGAATGCTTCGACGCTCGTGTTTCAGCCGCACGACCTCCGAGAGGCTTGGAAGAGACCTCATCTGAAAGGTGGATTCAAAACGATCGAGTGTGTCGAATGTCAGCCTACTAGCTCAAACTTAAGGGTTCTAAAGTTCTGCCGAAATCACATAGGTCGACATGTTACAATTTAGTCAATAAAGGCCTACGACTGGAGCAAAACGGAATGCTTCGACGCTTGTGTTTCGGCCGCACGACCTCAGAGAGGCTTGGAAGAGACCTCATCTGAAAGGTGGATTCACAACGATCGAGTGTGTCGAATGTCAGCCCACAATCTCAAACTTAAGGGTTCCAAAGTTCTGCCGAAATCACAAAAGTCGTCATGTTTCAATTTAGTCAAGAAAGGCCTACTATTGGAGCGAAACGGAATGCTTCGACGCTCGTGTTTCGGCCGCACGACCTCCGAGAGGCTTGGAAGAGACCTCATCTGAAAGGTGGATTCACAACGATCGAGTGTGTCAAACGTCAGCCCACTAGTTCAAAATTAAGGGTTCAAAAGTTCTTCCGAAATCACATAGGTCGTCATGTTTCAATTTAGTCAATAAAGGCCTACTACTGGAGCGAAACGGAATGCTTCGACATTCGTGTTTCAGCCGACCTCCGAGAGGCTTGGAAGAGACCTCATCTGAAAGGTGGATTCACAACGATCGAGTGTGTCAAACGTCAGCCCACTAGTTCAAAATTAAGGATTCAAAAGTTCTTCCGAAATCACATTGGTCGTCATGTTTCAATTTAGTCCATAAAGGCCTACTACTGGAGCGAAACGGAATGCTTCGACATTCGTGTTTCAGCCGCACGACCTCCGAGAGGCTTGGAAGAGACCTCATCTGAAAGGTGGATTCAAAACGATCGAGTGTGTCGAATGTCAGCTTACTAGCTCAAACTTAAGGGTTCTAAAGTTCTGCCGAAATCACATAGGTCAACATGTTACAATTTAGTCAATAAAGGCCTACGACTGGAGCGAAACTGAATGCTTTGACAGTCGCCGCTCGGCCGCACGAACTCCGAGAGGATTGCAAGAGACCTCATCTGAAAGGTGGATTCAAAACGATCGAGTGTGTCGAATGTCAGTCTACTAGCTCAAACTTAAAGGTTCAAAAGTTCTGCCGAAATCACAAAGGTCATCATGTTACAATTTAGTCAAGAAAGGCCTACTATTGGAGCGAAACGGAATGCTTCGAAGCTCGTGTTTCAGCTGCACGAACTCCGAGAGGATTGGAAGAGACCTCATCTGAAAGGTGGATTCACAACAATTGAGTGTGTCAAACGTCAGCCCACTAGCTCAAACTTAAGGGTTCAAAAGTTCAGCCGAAATCACATAGGTCGTCATGTTTCAATTTTGTCAATAAAGGCCAACTACTGGAGCGAAACGGAATGCTTCGACGCTCGTGTTTCAGCCGCACGACCTCCGAGAGGCTTGGAAGAGACCTCATCTGAAAGGTGGTTTCACAACGATCGAGTGTGTCGAACGTCAGCTCACAAGCTCAAACTTAAGGGTTCAAAAGTTCTGCCGAAATCACATAGGTCGTCATGTTACAATTTAGTCAATAAAGGACTACTACTGGAGCGAAACGGAATGCTTCGACGCTCGTGTTTCGGTCGCACGACTTACGAGAGGCTTGGAAGAGACCTCATCTGAAAGGTGGATTCACAACGATCGAGTGTGTCGAACGTCAGCCCACAATCTCACACATAAGGGTTCAAAAGTTCTGCCGAAATCATATCGGTCGTCATGTTACAATTTAGTCAATAAAGGCCTACGACTGGAGCGAAACGGAATGCTTCGTCGCTTGTGTTTCGGCCGCACGACCTCAGAGAGGCTTGGAAGAGACCTCATCTGAAAGGTGGATTCACAACGATCGAGTGTGTCGAACGTCAGCCCACTAGCTCAAAGTTAAGGGTTCCAAAGTTCTGCCGAAATCACAAAAGTCGTCATGTTTCAATTTAGTTAATAAAGGCCTACTACTGGAGCGAAACGGAATGCTTCGATGCTCGTGTTTCAGCCGCACGACCTCCGAGAGGCTTGGAAGAGACCTCATCTGAAAGGTGGATTCACAACGATCGAGTGTGTCGAACGTCAGCCCACTAGTTCAAACTTAAGGGTTCAAAAGTTCTGCCGAAATCACATAGGTCGTCATGTTTCAATTTCGTCTATAAAGGCCTACTACAAGAGCGAAACGGAATGCTTCGACGCTCGTGTTTCAGCCGCACGACCTCCGAGAGGCTTGGAAGAGACCTCATCTGAAAGGTGGATTCAAAACGATCGAGTGTGTCGAATGTCAGCCTACTAGTTCAAACTTAAGGGTTCTAAAGTTCTGCCGAAATCACATAGGTCGACATGTTACAATTTAGTCAATAAAGGCCTACGACTGGAGCGAAACTGAATGCTTTGACAGTCGCCGCTCGGCCGCACGAACTCCGAGAGGATTGCAAGAGACCTCATCTGAAAGGTGGATTCAAAACGATCGAGTGTGTCGAATGTCAGTCTACTAGCTCAAACTTAAAGGTTCAAAAGTTCTGCCGAAATCACAAAGGTCATCATGTGACAATTTAGTCAATAAAGGCCTACTCCTGGAGCGAAACGGAATGCTTCGAAGCTCGTGTTTCGGCTGCACGACCTCCGAGAGGCTTAGAAGAGACCTCATCTGAAAGGTGGATTCACAACGATCGAGTGTGTCGAACGTCAGCCCACAATCTCAAACTTAAGGGTTCAAAAGTTCTGCCGAAATCACATAGGTCGTCATGTTACAATTTAGTCAAGAAAGGCCTACTATTGGAGCGAAACGGAATGCTTCGAAGCTCGTGTTTCGGCTGCACGAACTCAGAGAGGATTGGAAGAGACCTCATCTGAAAGGTGGATTCACAACGATCGAGTGTGTCAAACGTCACCCCACTAGCTCAAACTTAAGGGTTCAAAAGTTCTGCCGAAATCACATAGGTCGTCATGTTTCAATTTAGTCAATAAAGGCCAACTACTGGAGCGAAACGGAATGCTTCGACGCTCGTGTTTCAGCCGCACGACCTCCGAGAGGCTTGGAAGAGACCTCATCTGAAAGGTGGATTCACAACGATCGAGTTTGTCGAACGTCAGCCCACAAGCTCAAACTTAAGGGTTCAAAAGTTCTGCCGAAATCACATAGGTCGTCATGTTACAATTTAGTCAATAAAGGACTAGTAATGGAGCGAAACGGAATGCTTCGACGCTCGTGTTTCGGTCGCACGACTTACGAGAGGCTTGGAAGAGACCTCATATGAAAGGTGGATTCACAACGATCGAGTGTGTCGAACGTCAGCCCACAATCTCAAACTTAAGGGTTCAAAAGTTCTGCCGAAATCATATCGGTCGTCATGTTACAATTTAGTCAATAAAGGCCTACGACTGGAGCGAAACGGAATGCTTCGACGCTTGTGTTTCGGCCGCACGACCTCCGAGAGGCTTGGAAGAGACCTCATCTGAAAGGTGGATTCACAACGATCGAGTGTGTCGAATGTCAGCCCACAATCTCAAACTTAAGGGTTCAAAGGTTCTGCCGAAATCACATAGGTCGTCATGTTACAATTTAGTCAATAAAGGCCAACTACTGGAGCGAAACGGAATGCTTCGAAGCTCGTGTTTCGGCTGCACGAACTCTGAGAGGATTGGAAGAGACATCATCTGAAAGGTGGATTCACAACGATCGAGTGTGTCGAACGTCAGCCCACTAGTTCAAACTTAAGGGTTCAAAAGTTCTGCCGAAATCACATAGGTCGTCATGTTACAATTTAGTCAAGAAAGGCCTACTATTGGAGCGAAACGGAATGCTTCGAAGCTCGTGTTTCGGCTGCACAAACTCCGAGAGGATTGGAAGAGACCTCATATGAAAGGTGGATTCACAACGATCGAGTGTGTCGAACGTCAGCCCACTAGCTCAAACTTAAGGGTTCCAAAGTTCTGCCGAAATCACAAAAGTCGTCATGTTTCAATTTAGTCAATAAAGGCCTACTACTGGAGCGAAACGGAATGCTTCGATGCTCGTGATTCAGCCGCACGACCTCCGAGAGGCTTGGAAGAGACCTCATCTGAAAGGTGGATTCACAACGATCGAGTGTGTCGAACGTCAGCCCACTAGTTCAAACTTAAGGGTTCAAAAGTTCTGCCGAAATCACATAGGTCGTCATGTTACAATTTGGTCAAGAAAGGCCTACTATTGGAGCGAAACGGAATGCTTCGAAGCTCGTGTTTCAGCTGCACGAACTCCGAGAGGATTGGAAGAGACCTCATCTGAAAGGTGGATTCACAACAATTGAGTGTGTCAAACGTCAGCCCACCAGCTCAAACTTAAGGGTTCAAAAGTTCTGCCGAAATCACATAGGTCGTCATGTTTCAATTTTGTCAATAAAGGCCAACTACTGGAGCGAAACGGAATGCTTCGACGCTCGTGTTTCAGCCGCACGACCTCCGAGAGGCTTGGAAGAGACCTCATCTGAAAGGTGGTTTCACAACGATCGAGTGTGTCGAACGTCAGCTCACAAGCTCAAACTTAAGGGTTCAAAAGTTCTGCCGAAATCACATAGGTCGTCATGTTACAATTTAGTCAATAAAGGACTAGTACTGGAGCGAAACGGAATGCTTCGACGCTCGTGTTTCGGTCGCACGACTTACGAGAGGCTTGGAAGAGACCTCATCTGAAAGGTGGATTCAAAACGATCGAGTATGTCGAAAGTCAGTCTATTAGCTCAAACTTAAGGGTTCAAAAGTTCTACCGAAATCACATAGGTCGTCATGTTACAATTTAGTCAATATAGGCCTACTACTGGAGGGAAACGGAATGATTCGACGCTCGTGTTTCGGCCGCACGACCTCTGAGAGGCTTGGAAGAGACCTCATCTGAAAGGTGGATTCACAACGATCGAGTGTGTCGAACGTCAGCCCACAAGCTCAAACTTAAGGGTTCAAAAGTTCTGCCGAAATCACATAAGGTCGTCATGTTTCAATTTAGTCAATAAAGGCCAACTACTGGAGCGAAACGGAAGGCTTCGACGCTCGTGTTTGAGCCGCACGACCTCCGAGACGCTTGGAAGAGACCTCATCTGAAAGGTGGATTCACAACGATCGAGTGTGTCGAACGTCAGCCCACAAGCTCAAACTTAAGGGTTCAAAAGTTCTGCCGAAATCACATAGGTCGTCATGTTACAATTTAGTCAATAAAGGCCAACTACTGGAGCGAAACGGAATGGTTCGAAGCTCGTGTTTTGGCTGCACGAACTCCGAGAGGATTGGAAGAGACATCATCTGAAAGGTGGATTCACAACGATCGAGTGTGTCGAACGTCAGCCCACTAGCTCAAACTTAAGGGATCAAAAGTTCTGCCGAAATCACATAGGTCGTCATGTTTCAATTTCGTCAATAAAGGCCTACTACTGGAGCGAAACGGAATGCTTTGACGCTCGTGTTTCAGCCGCACGACCCCTGAGAGGCTTGGAAGAGACCTCATCTGAAAGGTGGATTCAAAACGATCGAGTGTGTTGAATGTCAGTCTACTAGCTCAAACTTAAAGGTTCAAAAGTTCTGCCTAAATCACACAGGTCGTCATGTTACAATTTAGTCAATAAAAGCTTCCTACTGGAGCTAAACGGAATGATTCGACGCTCGTGTTTCGGCCGCACGACCTCCGAGAAGCTTGGAAAAGACGTCATCTGAAAGGTGGATTCAAAACGATCGAGTGTCTCGAAGGTCAGCCTACTAGCTCAAACTTAAGGGTTCTAAAGTTCTGCCGAAATCACATAGGTCATCATGTGAAAATTTAGTCAATAAAGGCCTACTACTGGAGCGAAACTGAATGCTTTGACCGTCGCCGCTCGGCCGCACGAACTCCGAGACGACTGCAAGAGACCTCATCTGAAAGGTGGATTCAAATCGATCGAGTGTGTCGAATGTCAATCTCCTAGCTCAAACTTAAAGGTTCAAAAGTTCTGCCAAAATCACAAAGGTCATCATGTGACAATTTAGTCAATAAAGGCCTACTCCTGGAGCGAAACGGAATGCTTCAACGCTCGTGTTTCAGCCGCACGACCTCCGAGAGGATTGGAAGAGACCTCATTTGAAAGGTGGATTCAAAACGATCGAGTGCATCGAAGTCAGCCCACGAGCTCAAACTTAAGGGTTCAAAAGTTCTGCCGAAATCACATAGGTCGTCATGTTACAATTTAGTCAATATAGGCCTACTACTGGAGCGAAACGGAATGCTTCGACGCTCGTGTTTCAGGCCGCACGACCTCCGAGAGGGTTTGAAGAGACCTCATCTGAAAGGTGGATTCAAAACGATCGAGTGTGTCGAATGTCAGCCTACTAGCTCAAACTTAAGGGTTCTAAAGTTCTGCCGAAATCACACAGGTCGACATGTTACAATTTAGTCAATAAAGGCCTACGACTGGAGCGAAACTGAATGCTTTGACAGTCGCCGCTCGGCCGCACGAACTCCGAGAGGATTGCAAGAGACCTCATCTTAAAGGTGGATTCAAAACGATCAAGTGTGTCGAATGTCACTCTACTAGCTCAAACTTAAAGGTTCAAAAGTTCTGCCGAAATCACAAAGGTCATCATGTTACAATTTAGTCAATAAAGGCCTACTCCTGGAGCGAAACGGAATGCTTCGAAGCTCGTGTTTCGGCTGCACGACCTCCGAGAGGCTTGGAAGAGACCTCATCTGAAAGGTGGATTCACAACGATCGAGTGTGTCGAACGTCAGCCCACAATCTCAAACTTAAGGGTTCAAAAGTTCTGCCGAAATCACATAGGTCGTCATGTTACAATTTAGTCAAGAAAGGCTTACTATTGGAGCGAAACGGAATGCTTCGAAGCTCGTGTTTCGGCTGCACGAACTCCGAGAGGATTGGAAGAGACCTCATCTGAAAGGTGGATTCACAACGATCGAGTGTGTCAAACGTCAGTCCACTAGCTCAAACTTAAGGGTTCAAAAGTTCTGCCGAAATCACATAGGTCGTCATGTTTCAATTTAGTCAATAAAGGCCAACTACTGGAGCGAAACGGAATGCTTCGACGCTCGTGTTTCAGCCGCACGACCTCCGAGAGGCTTGGAAGAGACCTCATCTGAAAGGTGGTTTCACAACGATCGAGTGTGTCGAACATCAGCCCACAAGCTCAAACTTAAGGGTTCAAAAGTTCTGCCGAAATCACATAGGTCGTCATGTTACAATTTACTCAATAAAGGACTAGTACTGGAGCGAAACGGAATGCTTCGACGCTCGTGTTTCGGTCGCACGACTTACGAGAGGCTTGGAAGAGACCTAATCTGAAAGGTGGATTCACAACGATCGAGTGTGTCGAACGTCAGCCCACAATCTCAAACTTAAGGGTTCAAAAGTTCTGCCGAAATCATATCGGTCGTCATTTTACAATTTAGTCAATAAAGGCCTACGACTGGAGCAAAACGGAATGCTTCGACGCTTGTGTTTCGGCCGCACGACCTCAGAGAGGCTTGGATGAGACCTCATCTGAAAGGTGGATTCACAACGATCGATTGTGTCGAATGTCAGCCCACAATCTCAAACTTAAGGGTTCAAAGGTTCTGCCGAAATCACATAGGTCGTCATGTTACAATTTAGTCAAGAAAGGCCTACTATTGGAGCGAAACGGAATGCTTCGAAGCGCGTGTTTCGGCTGCACGAACTCCGAGAGGATTGGAAGAGACCTCATATGAAAGGTGGTTTCACAACGATCGAGTGTGTCGAACGTCAGCCCACTAGCTCAAACTTAAGGGTTCCAAAGTTCTGCCGAAATCACAAAAGTCGTCATGTTTCAATTTAGTCAATAAAGGCCTACTACTGGAGCGAAACGGAATGCTTCGACGCTCGTGTTTCAGCCGCACAACCTCCGAGAGGCTTGGAAGAGACCTCATCTGAAAGGTGGATTCAAAACGATCGAGTGTGTCGAATGTCAGCCTACTAGCTCAAACTTAAGCGTTCTAAAGTTCTGCCGAAATCACATAGGTCGACATGTTACAATTTAGTCAATAAAGGCCTACGACTGGAGCGAAACTGAATGCTTTGACAGTCGCCGCTCGGCCGCACGAACTCCGAGAGGATTGCAAGAGACCTCATCTGAAAGGTGGATTCAAAACGATCGAG